>NC_133663.1:212721840-213063498 GCF_037893015.1 Macrotis lagotis
CATCCAGAACGGGTGTATTCCGTTATTTTTATATATCACAACTTATTCAGCATTCCCCCAATTGATGGGCATCCCCTCAATTTTCAAATAATTATCAACACTAAAAGAGATGCTATAAATATTTTTGTACAAGAAGGTCCTTTATTTCGATTTGGAGGGATGTTTTGGGTAGAGCTATTATTGAATCAAAAGATATACACAGTTTTATATCCCTTTTAAACAGTTCTAAATAGCTCCCCAAAATAATTGGATTAGTTGATCTGCCAACAATGCCAAGTTGTTTCAGTTTGCCTACATCCCTTCCTACATTTATGATTTTTCTTTTCTCTCATTTTATCAAATCTGGATACAATTAGAGAAAAAAATTTAAAAATACACAGTTGTTTTAATTTGTTTCTCTAATTATAGTGATGTAGAATTTTTTCACTTGACTATGGATAGAATTAATTTCTTCATCTGAAAACTGGCGGTTCATATCTTTTGAGTATTTATCAACTGGACAATGGCTTATATTCTTATGAATTTGATCATAAAATTGTTTCCCAACTTTTTGCTTTCCTTCTAATTTTAGTTACATTGAATTTCTTTGTGTAAAATACTTTTCCTTTTTTGTTGTAAGAATTCTTTTGCCTTTTACATGATCTTTATCTCTTGATTGATAACATCCTTTATGTCTAAATCATGCACCTGTTTTGACCTTATCTTTGAAAAAAGGTGTGATATATTTTTTGTAGACTAAGTTTTTGTCATACTATTTTCAATTTTTCCCATCTATTTTTGCAAAATAGTGAGTTATACCAAAATCTGGAATCTTTGCGTTTATGAAAAGGTACATTATTTTCTTCATTTACTACATAGTTCATCTTGTGAATATAGTCTAACCCATTGATCCAATACTCTATTTCTTAGTAAGTACTAAATAGTTTTGATGATTACCTCTTTAATATAGTTTTAGATATGGTATTGCTACACATAGCATTTCTTTTTCATTAAGACCTTGGTATTATAGATCTTTTGTCCTTCCAGAGAAATTTTATTTTTCTAACTCTTTTTTATCTCTTGCTACTTTATTTTGTTGGCAATATATAGAAATGCTGAAGATTTATGTGAGCTTATTTTAAAGATCCTGGAAAGCATCTTTCAAGAAATTATCAAGCAAAACTAATCTGAGGCAGCTAGGTGGTGAAGTGGATAGAACACTAACCCTGTAGTCAGGAGTACCTGAAGTCAAATCTGGCCTCAGGCACTTAATAATAATCTTGCAATCATTTCTTAAAATTATAAATTGGATTCATGACTCAGTTTATGTACCACCTTTTATAGGCATTATGGTGAAGTGTATAGAGCATGGGACCTGAAATCAAAGAGCCTGGAATTCAAATTTGAACTCAAATATTTAATAATGGTGTGACCCCGAACATGTTACTTTACTTCTGTCTGCCTCTTATATCTTAAGTGTAAAATAGACATAATATTATCTACATCCCAAGGTTTTAAGTCAAATGACATTACAATTATAAGGTGCTTGGTAAGCCTTAAAACACTATACACATAATAGTTTATCTGTTATGCTTTTGCTTATTTGTTTCATTTCTAAAATGATAATCTGTAATTTGCATTATTCAATGATCAGTACTGAATATTATTTCTCAATTCTCTGTTTTTGTTCCAATTTGATTTTATTGGTCATTCCCTTTGCTGCTTGCAGGATTTTCTCTTTTATTTGTGAGTTGTGGAATTTGGCTATAACAATCCTTGGAAATTTTATCCTGAGGTCTCTTTCTACAGGGTTCCTTCAATAGCTATATTGTCTTTATGTTCTAATAGATTTGGATAACTTTCCTTGGTAATATCCTGCATGTTGTTTTGCAGGCTTTTTTTGATCCAGGATAGTCCAATAATTCATAAATTAACTCTCCTGTATCTATTTTCCAGGTCATTTTTTTTACTAAAAGATACTTTACGTTTTCTTCAATTTGTTCAGCCTTTTTATTTTGCTTGATGGAATCTTGTAGTCTTGTATATTCATTAGTTTCTATTTGTTCAACTGAAATTTTTATGATTTTATTTTCTTCAATTAACTTTTATATTTCCTTTTCCAGGAGTTTATTTTACTTTTAATGGAATTGATTTCTTTGGTCAATTTTTCATAATTTTCCTTCATGACTTTTATTTTTTTTTTTGCATTTTTTCTGCTCTTCTTTGATTTTTAAATTCTTTTTGAGCTCTATTTTGATCTTTTGACTTTCAGTCCAATTCATACACTTAATACACTTAATTTTTTTTTTCTTTAAGGCAATGGGGTTAAGTGATTTGACCAAGGTCTAGGCAATTGTTATTTGAACTCAGGTACTCCTAACTCCAGGGCCAGTACTCTGTCCACTGTGTCACTTTGCTGCCCCCTGATTCATAGACTTTTTGAGTCTTTCCTGGTAACTAATTTTTCACTGATTTCTTCTTCTTAAATGGTATGGTTATTATCTCTATCTGCAAATTACTTTTCAACAGCAAGAGTTGTTTTAGATTTTTTCCTCTTCTTTTTTGTTTTAGCTCTGCCCCTGGGGAATAAGCAATATACACCCAAGCTTTTTATGTTGAACCTAGAGTCTGATACCTGACTCTTTATCAGCCAAGATATTTCCTATGCAGTTTAGGTATCCTCCCTGCTGGCTTGATTTCTAGCTTCTAGGACTTCTGCTGTTGTTAAGGTGTTGGGACCTGGACTGAACTGTGGCTTAAAGCCTCCTGCTAGCTTTCTTGCTCAGTCGCCTCCCTGGGATTTGCTTCCCACTTTCCCCCAAAGAAATAAAACTTTACTGGCGCTCCTCCATGGTGTCCACTATTGAAAACTTCTTTGGATCTTCTCTTTTTCTTGGTGGGATCTGAAACTTTAATATCTGTACAACTGATTCCTTTATCTTTAGTAGGGAAAAACTCTGGGAATACATTAGCTTCATGCTGCCATCTTAGCTCTGCCCCAGAATTCCTCTTTTGCATTCCTTTTCCCAATTATTTTTCAATCTCCCTTCTTATTTCTTCTAATAAGTCTTTCTGTACTGGAGACTAGTTCATATTCTCCTCTTAGCTAGTATCCTTATCTTCAAGATACATTCACAGATCCCACTTTATGCTGACTTTTCTTCATTTTGGACCTTTTCCTAGGTCTTGTATTAGCAGCGGTGCTGAGTCACAGACCTTTCATGTTGATATCCCTAGAATCCTTGATCACTGGATATAGAAACTCCAGGGGTGTTGCTCAGTGTTCAGCCAGTAAGGGATGCAAGAAAGTTTGTCTGGATTGTCTGTGTTGCCTGGGATAGTATCTGTTCTGTCCTCTCAGGCTAAAATGTTAAAAAAAAAATTCATTCAACAATCAGCACTGAGTTGGGCTCTCAGGCTAGAAAATTAATCAACTTAATCAATGATCAGCCCTGGAGGAGATGTGCTGCCCACACCTGGTCCTTGGGGCAAGATGCTAACACCTGGTCTGTTTCTGTGTTTTTTTCTAGAGAAAGTCACAAGGGTAGGAGTGTGCTCAGCTGGATACATGGGGATTCCAGGTCAAGTAGAAGGATAGACTTCTGCGTCTCTGGAGTTCTCTGCCTCCCATGCACACAGGAAATGCTTCAGTTGCTGCTCTCAAGTCAGTTGCCCAACCTCACCCCACCACCCTGTGCTGTGCCTCTGCTCTCTGCCCCTGAAAGGTCTCTGCTCCACTATGACAGACCTTTCTGTGAGATGTTCTCCTTGGTTCTTCTCTGTGTTCTGTGGATCCCAAATCTGTTAAGAGTCTTGATTCATATTGGTTCTGCAGAAAAACCAGAAGAACTTTAAACAATGCCTAGCTTCTCACCACCAACTTAGGTAGAAGTCCTCCTTTTATGGTAATTTCCTTTATTCTTTTTAATTAAGGGTAAGTTTGCTTTTGCTTTGCCTAAGGCCAGAACTCTACTTTCTTTTTTTAATTCAACTAAAGTGTAATATATTCTATTCCAGTTATTTTACCTTTATTCTGTGTGTATCTCTTTGCTTCAAATGTTTTTTTCTTATAAACTTGAAATGTCAGATTCGAGATTTTAGTCTAGTGCTGTCTGCTTCCACTTAAGGGGAGTGTTCATTGCATTCACAATCCTTATTATGATTCCTAACTCTGTATTTTCTTCTATCATATCTTCCCCACTGTTTAAACTTTTCTCTCTCCTTTTCCTTATCCTGTCAAACAGTACTTTGTTTCTGATTGCTAATTTCCTCTATCTGCCCTGCTTTCCCTTTCTTTCCCCATTTTCTACTATTTCTTTCAAAGACTATTTTATCTTCCTTTTCTATGATATTATAATGCCTTTTTTGATTGTGGCTTTCAGGTAGATCAATAATATGTATATTATCTTTTCTGGATCTATTTTCAAGGTTGGTTATTTTTCTCCAAGAAATACTTTACTTTTTTTTTTCTATTTTTCAGATTTCTTTGGTTTGTTTGAAAGAAACATTACTCTGGTAGAGTCATTAGTTTCCATCCATCTCATCCATCTCAGCATATGAAAACTTGGAAAAATTTCTAAATACAGATGGGAATGTATATTATTCCCTGTTTGAACCAAATATGTTGAGAGTAAGATTTACTCAGTTCTCAAACCCTCCCTTCTTTTCCTGCATTATAATCTGTTCTTTTTGCCTATACATGTTGTGTTACTTGTCCTCTTCTGCATCTGCCTTCTGCTCTTACTGTAATCCTTTTTAATGCCTTAATTGTTTAATATGTGTCTTGTCCTACCCCCTCTAAGTTTACTTCTTCCAACTGCCCTAATAGAAATATAAATCTCAAGAGCTATAAATAGCTATAAATAGCATCACATCATAATCACTTTATAGCCATATCCTCTTTATAAATATGCTCTTTTCAATTGTCTTAAGAGAAATGCAATCCTCAAAGTTACATCCCTCATAGGGATGCAAACAGTTAAGTCTTACTGACTAGCATTTTGTCCTTGCCATTTATCTTTTTATGAATTCCTTTGGCTTCTTATTGGAAAATTAGATTTTCTGTTCAATTCTGGCCTTTTTTATGAGGTAAGGTTGAAAGTCTTCTGTTTCACTGAAAATCCGTCTTTTTTCCCCCAATAGAACGTGCCGAATTTTTGCAAGGTAGTTGATTTTTTGTCATAATACAAGCTTGTTTGTTTATCATATTCTAGTCTTCTCGTGTTGAAACTGACAAGTCCTGTGTAATCCTGACTGTGATTCCCTTATATTTAAATTGTTTCTTTGGGGGTTCTTTTGCAATATTTTCCTTTTTAGTTTATACTTCTGAAATCTGACTACAATATCCTTTGAAGTTTTCTTTTATTCAGGAAGTGTATGATAATTTTTTACACAGACTATTTTTATCTTCCTTTTCTATGATGTTAGTTCAGTTTTCCCTTGATAATTTTCTGACAAATATTGCCTTTTTTTGATTGTGGCTTTCAGATAGATCAGTAATATGTATAATATCTTTCCTGAATCTATTTTCAAGGTTGGTTATTTTCCTGAAGAAGTATTTTTTGGTTTTGTTTGAAGGAAACATGACTCTGGTAGAGTCATTAGTTTCCATCCATCTCATTCTAATTTATATTGTTTTATTTTCTTCAGTTAGCATTTGTCTTTCCTTTTCCATTTGGTCAATTTTATTTTGTAGTTAATTAGTTCTATGCTTAAACGAAGTGTTTTCTTTTCTTTCATTTGTCCAATTTTACTTTTATAGATATTGTTTTCTTCATTCAATTTTTCAAAATTATCCTGTGAAACTGTCATTTTTCCCTTAATTTTTCTTTTGTGTATCTTTTTTTTTGTGTTTAAAATACTTTTTGAGTTCTTCAAGAAGTCTTTTTTGGGTTTAATACCAATTCATAATCCCTTTTGTTTCTTCATTTTAATATTACTTATCAGAGCAGTAATTTTCTATGATTGGTGTTCTTTTTTGCCGTTTTGCTCATTATGAAAGTTGAACTCTCTTCCTAGGTCACAGAGGATATAGTCTCAAACTTTTTGTATTGAGGGTTGTGGATCTGATCCCTGCCTTTCTGCTTTCTTGAGTGCTTGAGATTTGTTCCCTGTGTTAGGGTAGCACTGCTCACCTGGGACCTATGGCTAAAAGTCTCCTGCTGACTTCCCAGCTCTCCAACCTATGCTTTGCTGCACTTCCCAAATATCCAAGGGGGACAGATCATTCCTGAAAACTTCCAAAATATCATGCATTATAAAGTGTCTTCACTCTGCTTTTGTTTTGTGGATTCTGCCAATTGAGTCTGTTTAGGGGCATCTTTTAATGCTGTTCTTGGAAAACTTCCAAAAGTAACCCTCTTGGTTCTTCCCAGGACATACTTCACATTAGCTTTTAATTATCACTTGGACAAAATTAGCTCAATGTAAAGTCAAAGTGAAGTAGAAGAATAACATTTGTAAGGAGAAAACATTTCCTCACAAAGTTTGTTTATATTCTTGTACAATAGATACAACATCATTGGCAAAAGTAGGAAAATAGAGATACTACAATACAAAAAGCAGTGCATTTGATTGAGGCAAGACAGTTCCAGTCCTATAGAGTCCCAGTGTCCTTTTTATTCTCATAATTTACTTATATTCCTCCCATTTTAACACAGCAAATTTTCTATGCAGTGCGTTCAACTGGATTCTCTAGATTAACCCTTCTATTAGATGTAATTCCTCTTAAGCAAAGCTAAATCTCTACTTAATCCATTGCTGCCATCTGTCTCTGCCACTAGGCTTCAGTCTTATCAACCATTCCTTCACTCATTGATTCTGAGTGCATTGTTTGCTTTGAGCAAATAGACATACTGAAATGTAGCAATGTTTTTGTATTAGTTGCAGAGATAAAATTCTCACTCTCCCCTGTTGTTATGCTTTAGTGGAATAAAGGAAAAGAAAATAATAGTACCCTCTTAAGAGCTGGAAAATCCCTCCATAGTTTTCTCTCCTTTGCTACATTTAGATATAGCTCATGAATTTTTTCTCCTGACTCAATTGTGATTTCATCAACTAAGCTGTTACAAATCAATTGATAATGAGTATTCCAGTAACTTTCTCCCCACATAACAAGTTTATATATTTATTTGTGCATATTTTACCTCCTCTCATAATAGATTTGAAACACCATGAAATTAGGAATACTTTAGTTTTATTTTTGTATCACTAATATCTTGCACAGTGTCTTGCACATATTAAGTATTTCTGAGGTATTTATCTTGGATTTGTAAAGTAATAAACTGTAGTAAATCATTTTTTTAAAATAAGTGTCATGGGAAAATATGTTAACAAATATATAATCTATATTATTTCTTGTGTGAGTCTGCAGTACAATCAACCATTTACAGCTTCGATTTTATCATAGTCCTTTTCTAATGAGAAACATAGTGCATCTGTTTAATTCTCATACTGTTTTGATGTGAAAGATTTTCTGTATCAATTAATCTAGTAATATCATTAAGCAAATTGGAATCGTTGAAAAGTATGGAAATTGGCTGATAAACAAATTGGTCACTTCGAAAGCATGTTGAATTCTATCTTCTAGTTGTCCTAATGAATTTGGAAGTGTCTCAATATGATTGAATTTTAATGACTACATTAGCAACTTTGAAGGTACAAATCTGCTTGCAAGGTCACTAGTGGCAAATGAAATATGGATCTGAAAATAAATTAGATACCATCATGGATATTATTTTATTGTGCAGGGGGGAAGAGAGATGGACAAAGAGCTGAAAAATTCCAAGTAAAGAAAATCTTAATCAATAATTTAATTGTAACTTGTTTTGGAACTGAAACTTATTTCTAAATCTATTTGCATCATCATTTTACATAGCATGGGGATTGGACAAATCATGGTTATTTAAAATGTAGGATATGTTTGATTGCAGTAGGATCTTGGATAATCCAAAAAAACCTTACCTCTACCAAAAATGTTTATACAACATGTGTCTTGGGAGAAATACTTTAAAAAATTAGAATTGGTTTAGTGGACGCTAATCACTAAAACTTACATCAAGAAATAATAAAACAAAGTCAAATGTGGAAAACAGAATAATTTCTTATCTAAAAGAAAAGAAAAACAACTTATCTTGGGAATAGATCAATAAAGGAGCATTTAAGAATGATTGGCATATGGGGCAGCTAGGTGGGACAGGGGACAGAGCACCAGCCCTTGGTCAGGAGTACCTGAGTTCAAATCCGGCCTCAGACACATAATAATTACCTAGCTGTGTGGCCTTGGGCAAACCACTTAACCCCATTTGCCTTGAAAAATTAAAAAAAAAGAATTATTGTCATACATGAAAGTCAACTAAATCAAAATTAGATATGAATTTGAAGAAATTAAAAAATAAATTGCTCAGGTATTTTAGATATAGATAACAAAGTGGAAATATAAAGAATACACTGAAAGAAAGCACATAATTAAAGTTCTCAGTAATGTTGTATCCAAAATTAGAGCTATCATTTCAAGGAAAAAATACTGAGCACAACCAAAAAGAAACAGTTAAAATATATGGAAACCACCATCAGGATCACATAAGATTTAAAAGCTCCTATTATAAATAATTGATGGTCTTGGAATATGTTACTCAAGAAGGCAAGGAATTTGAGTATAATTCTATAGCAGAAAAAATTATCCTTAATAAAATATACAATTTTTACACATTCTGGATGAAAAGCTCAGAGTTGAAAAGAAAATTTTACACCCTAACATTGAACTTAAGAAAAGCATAAACAGATAAATGAATGGTATTCATAGTGGACCAAAAAGGGTTAAATTATTTATATTTTAACATGGAAACATGTAACCACTCAAAACTGTTTCATCAGAAGTGTTCTTATAGATATTACTTTTAGGGCTGTCCCAGGCAGAGTAACTCTATGAAATTCTATTTTTTTTTTTGAAATATTTGCAATGGAAGAAAAGAAGACAGAAGAAAGAAAAGAAGAATGAGAAAAAGTCATAGGAGAAAAAGAATTATGAAAAGTTATTTCACATAAATGTGGTATAGAAAAAACAGTTTATACAATGGAGAGGGTACTATGTGTGTGTGTGTGTGTGTGTGTGTGTGTGTGTGTGTGTGTGTGTGTTGAGGAGGTGGGAAAGGCAACACTAAAAACTTGCCTTCAGCTACACTAATTCAAGGAGAAAAGAATACATATGCACACATATTTTCATAAAATTTCTTTTTACTTAACTTGAAAAAGAATCAGGGGTTACAAGACAGTGGAGAAGGTTCAGAGGGAGACTACATAAAGAAAGAAGTCAGAAGCAAATCAGAAACCTTTCAGATGATGAATTACTAATCACAGAATAAACTAGAAGAAAGCTAAAGAAATTAATTACATTAGAAAAGTTTGATTAGATAAACTTCTGTAGACCATTAAATATAGGATATAAAAAGTAGTAAAGCCATTTCTTAGCTGTGCAATTTCATAGAAAATGAGCATATACTATGACACTCTCACAGTTAAATGTTTAAAAATAGAAAACTATAAAACATTTGAAATAAAAATTGCTTTCAATAAATATTCTTCAAAATGTACATTAAAATGTAATTGGACCCACAAAATACTAATTAGATGGATCTCAAAACAAATCCTTGAAATCATCAACAATTGCATTAGTTAATGACAAAAATAAGAAAATTTAGTCAATACTTAAAGAACAATTTTGTGACTAAAAGACAAAGAATAGATCTATGAGTGGGTTATGCAACTAAGAAATTAGAAAAGCAACAAATTATCACTCCCTACTTAAGCACCAAAATAGTAATCTTGAAAATCAAAGGAGAGATTAAAAATTTTAAATATAAATAATAAACTAATAAAATTCCAAAGCTTTAAAAAAATCCACCAAATTCAATAAGCTATTTACTTAACTTTATTTTTTAAAAAATCAGAAAATCAAATTTCCAGCATCAAAAAGTTGAAAATGAAAATCCACCACCCAATGATCTTGAAATAAAAAACATTATTAGGACCTGGTTTTCTGACCATATTCTAATAAAATAACATATTACAATACAATTCATGAATATTCCCAAAATATAAATTTCTCAGATTATTAGAACAGAAAATAATATATTTACATACATCTACCCCTGATAATGCAACAAACTTTAATGCATTTCCCAAAATAATTCCAGGACCAAATAGATTTACAAGTGAATTATCACAAATAATTTTAAAAAGGTAAGGGGTCCCTACCAAAATCCATCTATGGCACAAATTCGATAATGCCAAAAACAGAAAATAAAAATCATAAATAAATTTCGCTATTAATATGAATATAAATATTAAAAAAACAAGCAAATAGATTACAGGAATTTTTCAGAATATTCTCATTCTAAGACTCAGCTTGACAAATTCAAATAAAACTATAATTAATAATATTGACAAGCCCCACAAAAATTATATTCTTTACAATTGATAGAGAATAAGTTTAAAAAAATTAATAATAACAACTAAAATGCATAGTAATAAAAGACACAGTATCTTTAATCACTAACAAAAATTATTTGCAATGATAAAATTCTTGAAACCTTTTTTGTTGATGTAATCACTTTAATTTACAAAAAAGGATAGAAAGCAACATTTACAAAACCGCATAGATGAAATCAATATGTATGCATATGCATCATCTCTGAGTAGTAGATGATCTAATATCACCTAGGAATTAGAACATGCTTAGGTACAGAAATTGACCAAGACCAGCATCTTATTCTTTTTTTTTTATTCTTTTGTTACAGACATATATTCTAATACTGGAATACATCTATCTTACCATCTTTATGGAATACAAATGAATAAAATCATAAACTAATAGATGAAAATAAAATCATTGTCATCTTGAAATTATAAAAAAAAATCAGCTGACTCTCTTCAATAAGGCAAAAGTCTGTCTAAACAGATGAAATTTGCACTGGGCTCTGTAAGTCACCTTATTCTTTAAAAATATACATCAGTGATAGCTTGATAGCTTAGACACTGTGGACTTTAATAAATTAAGAAAATTTGAGAAAAGGAAATACTTATTTCCTCATTATAAAGCAAGAATACTGTTTTCTTATCAACCAGTATTAAAAATATAGGGGCAGCTAGGTGGTGCAGTGGATAGAGCACTGGCCTTGGAGTCAGGAGTACCTGAGTTCAAATCCAGCCTCAGACACTTAATAATTAGTTAGGTGTGTGGCCTTGGGCAAGCCACTTAACACCATTGCCTTGCAAAAACTAAGAAACAACAACCATATATATATATATATATGTATATATATATATATATATACATATATATATATATACATACATATATATATATATAATACATTTTCATTCACCTTTACTTAAGGAAGTTTTAATCTCTTTTATTCATAGATGAATTTTTTTGACATTCAATAGTCCCAAAAGCAAATCCTGTCTAAATTAGACTGAGTATATACCAGAGGAATATACTTAATTAATTGTTAATACAAAATATGTCAGCATACTGACTGAAATCTTTGTTTTAAGAAAATAAATTAACATTAGGTTTCACCATCATCAATTATGGAAATTTTACCACAGTCATGGGAAGTTAGAAATCTTATTGGTTACTTGAGTAATTATCAAATTCACTATGAATATTCAAACCAATAGAATTCTGCAAAGTGTTATCCAGTTTTGGCTTTTAGCTAATTTAGATATAAAAAAAATTCAATCCAATTTCAAACATGTTTCCTTCCCATGGTTTAATAACATTTGCATAATGAATTTTATCACCTTGGGCAAGCTACATATATAGCTGCTTCTGAGATAATGACAGAAGTTTCCATTCTTTATTTAAGGACTTCATAATTTCATATGATGAAAATCATTTTAATTACGTAAAAGTGTTCTGAAATAAAAATACTATAACCTGAGAAAGGATTTTGGGCTTTCCAAAGAGAGTTATCTCTCTTTTTTCTTTATTTCCCTTCATCTTTTTTTAAATACTTTTCTTCTTTCATACTTTATTTTTCTCTTTAGAATGGAACTCTGCATTATATTTAGAGCCCTCATCTTTGAAAGCTGTAAAATCTGCCTTGAAAGCTTCTTCCCATAATTTCTTCTATAATTTTGATAGCTCTCTCCGAGGTTCAATAAATTTTTTTAATTATTTCTGGGTCAAATTTGGATTTTGTTTCATAAGTACTGGTAAATATTCCATTGTAAAACTAATGGAAGCAAACAAAGGATTCCTTGAGTCATTAGACAAAGAACAGAATTTCAAAAACCACTGTAATCCACAGATAGAATTACAGCTGTGTGACCTTGGGTAAGTCAACTTCTTAAAATTTATTTATTTATTTTCGTCCATATGAACATGTATATTTTTAAGTTATAAAATTTCCTTCTACCTTCACTTCCCCTAAATAGAAAACAGCCTGGTTAGCATTGTACATAAATATATTTGATAAACATGTTTACATATTAGTCATTTTTCTGTATGATGAATTAAGATTGAGGAAAAAAGACAAAAAAGAGATAATTTTTGAAGTGTAAATCAGATTTTGAAGAGCTGTTTTTTTTTTTCATTTGGTTTGATTTTCTTACTATGGATGGGGACAACATTATCCTAGCTCTTTGACCTGCAGAGAGGAGTTCCTTCCGTCAAGGTTGATCATCTCATAATGTTGTTAATGTGTTTATTGTTCTCTTGGTCCTGTTCACTTCACTCAGTATCAATTCCTGTAAGTCATTCCATGTTTCTCTAGAGTCTGATCGTTTATAGTTTCTTATACAATAATAATATTCCATAGGATTCATGTACCCTAATTTGTTTAGCCATTCCCCAATTGATGGACATCACCTCAATTTCCATTTCTTTCCACTACAAAATGAGCTGCATGTAACATGCAGGACTTTTTCCATTTTTCATAATTTTTTTTCTGGAAATAGACTTAGAACTGAAATTGTGCAAAGATTTTTAATTTAATATAGTAAAATTCATTCATTTTGCATTTTATAATGTACTTTAATTCTTGCTTGGTCATAAGTTTATCCCCTTTCCACAGATCTGATGTCTAATCATTTATGTATGGTGTTGCCTTTTATGGCTGAATCCTGTAGTCATTTTGACTTTATTTTGGTATAGGGTGCAAGATGTGGATCTATGCCTAGTTTTTGTCATATTATCTTTCGATTTTTCCAAAATTTTTTGTCAAATACTGAGTTGTTAACATGGAAACAGATCTCTTTGAGTTTGTCAAATATTAGATTGCTGTAGTCATTTTCTGAAGTTTCTTTTCAGCCTCTCCCAATGCACTAATATATTACTCTAATTCTTAAGCAGTACCAAACAATTTTATGACTGCTGCTTTATGGCATAATTTTTAGATCTTGAAGAGTTAGGCCACCTTCGTTTACATTTTTTTTCATCAGTTACCTTCAATTCTTGACCTTTTGTTCCTCCAGATGAATTTTGGTACTATTTTTTTCTAGCCTGATAAAGTAGTTATTTGGAAGTTTGATTGGTTTGGGTAAGTCATTTAATCATGATTACCTTGTATACAGGGCAATTTCAAGTCTTTTTAATTCATATTTGATGCTGAACCCAGAAGGTTCCCAAGTGTTTTATAATTCTTTTCAAAAATTTAAGAGTCTGCCTTGGCAAATAGACTCCCAGGTATTTTATATTGTCTGAGGTTCCTTTGAATAGGATTTCTCTTTCTAGCTCTTCCTGCTGTATCTTGTTAGTCATATATAGAAAAGTTGAGGATTTTTGAGGGTTTATTTTATAACCGGCAACTTTGCTAAAATTGTTAATTGTTTCCAGTAGTTTTTTGGAGGATTTCTTGGGATTCTCTAGGTATACCTCCATGTGATTTGCAAAGAGTGAGAGTTTTGTCTCTTGCTTCCCAATTCTAATTCCTTCAATTTCTTTTTATTCTTTAATTGCTAAAGCTAATATTTCTAATATGATATGGAATAGCAGTGGAGATAGTGGGTATCCTTGTTTCAACCCTAATCTTACTGGGAATGCCTCTAGCCTCTCCCCATTGGATATAATGCTTGTTGATGATTTCAGATAGATACAGCTTATCATTCTAAGGAACAGTCCATTTATTCATAGACTCTTTAGTGTTTTTCATAAGAATGGGTGCTATATTTTGTCAAAAGCTTTTTAAACATCTATTGGTATGATCATATAATTTCTGATATATTTATTGTTGATATAATTGATTGTACTAAGGGTTTTCTTAATATTAAACCAACCCTGCATTCCTGAGATGAATCCTACTTGATCAAAATATCATAGTGATGACTTGTTGTAATCATTTTGCTAAGATTTTATTTAATATTTTTGAATCTATATTCATCAGAGAGATAGGTCTATAATTTTTTTCTCTGTTTTAACTCTTTCTGGTTTAGGTATGAGCACCATATTGATTTCATAGAAAGAGACAGAGTTCCGTCTTCTCGTTTTTTTCCAAAGAGTTTATATAGAATTGGGACATTCATTCATTCCATTCATATTCAAAGTTATAGTTACTAACTTTTTATTGCCCTCCATGCTATCTTTCCTATGTTTGTATGTGTCCCCTTTTATTCCCCCTTTATCCGTATTCCCCAGTATTTTGTTTCTGAATAACACCCCTTCAGTGTGTTTGCCCTCCTATATTCATCCCACTCCACTTTATTTCCTCTTTACCTTTTTTTTTACTTTTCCTTTCCCTTCCTTCCCTTACTTCCCTTTTTTCTCCTCTCCACTCCCATTCTCTGTCACCCCTCCCCTTATCCCTTTTTATTACTAGAAAGGTAAGATATTTTTTTAATTACTTGACTATGTCTATCAGTTAACTTAAAGCCAAGTCTGATGAGATGAAGCTCCCAAGTGTCAGTGCCAACACCAATTCCTCTGCTCCCTAGTTGACTCAAGCTCCTGGAATCTAGCCCCACTGTTGATCAAGCAAGTATGATTCTCGGGGCCTCAGGCTCCCAGGCTCCAACCCTGCTGCTAATCCCAGCTGATCCCACTCTGTGCCCAGACTCACCCAGTACTTTGGAAGACAAATCCTGAGGTAGATGTTCTTTCTACTGGCTTTTCTTTCTGGGTTTTGTTGATCGGATTTATGTGAAGAGGTTTGTTTCATACCATAGATGGGGAAAGATCAGGGAACTTTAGGACTTTAGGACTATTCCTGTCTTCTCTCAGCCATCTTGTCCAGAAGTCAGGAATTAAGAGGTAATATTCCACTCAGTAATGATGTCTTCTTGGACCTCTTCAACTGACAGATAACATCCTATTTTAAGCATATCCTTTAGGTTCATTCTCTTTAATTATTATTATTATTATCATTATCATTATCATTATTATTATATTACCTTTTAATTTTCCAAAGAGAGGTAAAGCTCTAAAGACTTAGAAGTGTTATATCTTCTCTATTAGGGTTTTATACAATTTGATGATCCTGATCAGCATTCATATTGTTTTGTTTTTTCCTTTCCCTTTTCATTTCCCTTTTTTTTATGCAACTCTTGAGTTATGTATTCAACTACTGAATTTTCTGTTCAGTTTTGGTCTTTGAGTCACAAAATTCTGGAAGTTCTATGTTTTATTGAACATTCATCTTTTACTTATGCAGTATATGTTGAATTTTGTAGGGTAGTACATTCTCAGTGGCAATCCCAGGCCGTTAACCCTCTGAAATATGCTATTCCAGGTCTCTGAACCTCCAGTATTGAGGCTGATAGATACTGTGTGGGTCTGATTTTATGTATTTTGTAATTGAATTATTTTCTTTTTCCTATTACAAATATTCTCTCCTTTATTTGAGAGTTCTGGAATTTCTCTATCACAGCCCTTGGAATTTTTAACCTGGAGAATTTGGAGGAATTCTGTGGATTCTATTTTTTTAAATTAATTTTTTTTTGCAATGCAATGGGGTTAAGTGACTTGCCCTGGGTCACACAGCTAGACAATCATTAAGTGTCTGTGAGTGTATTTGATCTCAGGTCCTCCTGACTTCAGTGTCAGTGCTCTATCCACTGTACAACCTAGCTGCCCCCTGTAGATTCTTTCAATATTTACTGTTATCTTGTTCTAGTAGATGTGGAAATTTTTCCCTTATAATTTCCTGCATGATTTTTTCCAGGTTCTTTTCTCAAATCAGGTTTTTTGGTAGTCTGGTAATTCTTAGATGTCTCTCCTGAATCTGTTTTTCAGTTCATTTGTTTTCCCTAAAAGTTACTTTGCATTTTCTTTAATTTTTCCAGCCTTTTTATTTTGTTTGATGGTATCTTATAGTCTTGTAGACTCATTGCTTTCTATTTGCTCAGTTCTAATTTTTAAGGTTTTATTTCTTCAATTTACTTCTGTGCTTCCCTTTCCAGCTGGTTATTTTTAGTTTTAATGGAGTTGGTTCCTTTGGTCAATTTTGTATAATTTTCCTGCATGACCTTCATTTTTTTGTCCATTTTACTTCCTCCTCTCTTCTTAATTTTTAAATTCTTTTTAAGCTCTATGATGAGCTTTTGTATTTGAATCCACTGTATAGACTGTTTTGTTACTTCCCCTGTGAGTGATTTTACACTGCTTTCTTCTTCAGACATGGCATTGCTGTCATCTTTGTCTGCAAAGTGGTTTTCTATATATAGTGAGGGATGTTTTAGTTATTTTGTTCATCTTTTTATCTTTTTTATCATCTTTGTCTATAAAGTACTTTTCTATAATGAATACTCTTTTAGCTTTTTTTTTTAATCTTTGTTGTTTTAGATCTTCTTCTGGGGTATAAGGTGTATAAATCCAAGTTATTTTCTTTGTTCCCTTGGGGTAGGGCCTGATCCCTAGCTTATTGTTGGCCAAGATGTTGTCTATGCATCCTGGCCTTTCCTTTGCAGAGGTATTCTTCCTCCTTTATGGCGATCTTCTGATTTAGCAGAGGTTCATTCCCATCCCAGTCCTATCTTCTATCCCTGTGTTCACAGAGTTCAGCCTTTGTTTGGGCTTTGAGATTCTCCCTGTTGACTTGCTATCTGGCTGCTGGGACCTCTGTTGTTGTTAACCAGACAGGAACTGGATTGTACTGTGGCTAAAAGCCTCCTGCTGGCTTTTCCTGATGTTCGGCTTCCTGAACTTTACTTCCCCTTTTCCCCCAAAGAGGCTGAAGATCCTCCACCATGATATCTATAGTTGAGAACTTCTTATCTTCTCTTTTTCTTGTTGGGCTCTGTAGTTTGAATGTTGGAGTAGAGGCTTCATTTATCTTTGGTAGAGAAAAGCTCTGGTAGCATGTTAGTTTCCCGCCACCATCTTGACTCCACCCTGTAAGTCTCACCCAGGCATTTCTTGGAATATTAAAATCTTTGAATAATAAAATAACAAATTTGAACAATTCTGATAGCCTTGTATCTGTTTTTGAAAGGATGTACTTCCTATTTTGAGGGCATTTTATCATTAGTGAAAAGGAAACAGACTTTCTCACATCCCCTTTTTTATAGCTAATAATTTGTTTTTATTAATAAAATAGAATAGATGATATGTAGAAAAGCATGTCCTCTTGTGGGTGTGATTATTGATTTTAGGAAATCATTTAACTTTGTGAAACTAACGTAGAGCCCATAAGTGTCAGCTCCACTGAAATAGATTATATTATAAGTTCATGAAATATATTTAGAACGTGAAGTAACATAATTCAGCAATTATTATTAATTACTTTCTATGTGACAGGTTTTCTGTGAGGCATTGGGAAGACGAATATCCTAATGGAAACAATTTCTATAAAAAAAGATCTTGCATACTAATGAGAAAATGAATCAATCATTCATAGACACATACAGAATTAATGTTAAGAAAATATATACAAGTAATTACAATATTGCTACATGAAAGGCAGGTTTTGATTGAGAGCATTAGCACCTGGAGAGAATCTGAAATATTGTAAATAGAAGAAGTTGTTTTTCATGTGGAATATATAGGTTCATTTTAAAGAAGAAATTCTATAAAAATGAGTGGAATAAATGTATCTTTGGCAAAAATAACAGCCAATGGGAATACATGAAGATGAGATAAAAACCTTTTATGTGAGCAACATAAATAGACCAGTTTGACTTGATTGACATTGAGAAAGGTGTAATGATTAATTACTGACTCCAGAAGTCTGAAACAATAGGTTAGGATAAGATTGTGAAAGGATTTAAAAGTTAAATAGAGAAGTTTTTATTTGATTATAGAGAACAAAAACAATGATGAATTTATTTAAAGATGCTGCTATTGATAACCATCCAGATGATAAAAAATTTCAGTGGTGTTTCTCATTTTCACACAAAGTACTTGACATAAAATTTAAATAAAATTTTCCTCTTTGTGGTGACATCCAATGCTCATATTTATAAACAGTATCTTTCTAACTGTATTATCTCAAACACTAAAGCCTCCCAGCAAAACTGACAGGACAGCAGAGCATGAAAACTGCATATTTACTTTATCAAACTAATCTATTGGATTATTTCCTATACCTATGAACTCAAAATTGGGGCAATACACAAACATATACACCTTGGACATAAGAACTTGAAAATAATTATAGGTAAGAAATGTGTAGAAAAGGCAGAATGATAGATTACAATAATTTCCTTGGAGACCACAGGAAAAGTATTGCTTGTTCAATGTACTTTAACCTTTTGAGGCAGCCTAAAATAAAGGGTAGTACAAAAACAATAAAGGGACTATAAATGTAAAGAGGGTTTTGAATACAATATCAGCATACTGGATTGTAATTTGAATTAGCAGCTTTCAGTTAAATTATTTTCCAGAAACTGAGACTAATGAACTATTTGAATACTATATGTCTTTTCTATTTATATATGCTCCTTTGTGAAACATTTGCTTTACTGTCTATATCACTGGAAAAACCTGAAAAACAAAAGAAAGGAAATGCAGAATTCATTAAGAATTTTTTATCCTAGAACATATCTTAGAAGAAAAAGTATCATATATTCATGGCAACTGCACAAAAATAGACCATTTACTAGGGCATTAAAAACTTCATAATCAAATGCATGAAGGTAAAAATATTAAATGTCTCCTTTTTATTTCATGATGCAGTAATTACAAGTAACAAGGATCTTGGAAAGATAGACTGAAAATGAATTGTAAACCAAATAACCTAATTTCAAAAATAAATAAATCAAACAACAAATCACAGATATAATGAATCATTTCATTCAAGACAACATGCAAAAACTTGGAGGATGAAGTCAATGATGTCATAATATGACATTTTAAATCTCTCAAGGCTTACATGAGAAAAAGAAAGAGGAGATCATTGAATTGGACATACAACTTAAAAAAGTAAGAAAAAATTAATACCCAACTAGAAATGCCAAAATTAAATGGACAGATTAATAAAAGTTAAAATAATAAAATTATTGAACTAACCAACAAAACAGAGATGCATTTTATGATAAAAAATAAATAAAGTAGACAAAATTCTGGTTAATCTGTTTTTAAAAAAAGGATGAAAATGCAATTACCTGTAACAAGAATAAAAATGCTGAATTTATCACCAATGAGAAGGTAATAAATATCCTTCTTTGAAGTTATTTTGCCCAAGTGGATGAATATTTACAAAACTATATATTCTGATTAACAGAAAATAAAATCAGGCACTTAACTCCATTTTAGAAGTAAAAGAAATTGAACAAGCCCTCAATGAACTAACTAAGAAAAAGTTTCCAGGGGCAATTAAACAATTGCCAAACAAAGAAAAATTAATTCCAATTCCACATAAATTGTTTGAAAAAATGCTCTGCCAAATTATTTTTATGATAAAAATAAGTTTCAGACACCTTAATCAAGAAGAGCCAAAACAAAGATAGAAAACGATAGGCCAATTGATCTAATTAATAATGATTCAAAAAATTTATTAAAAGGTACTAAGAAAATACACTATAATAGGGTAGGAGTTATATCAGCAATGCAGAGAAGATTCAATGAGGAAAACAATCAGTATAATTGACCATATCAATTAAAAAAACTATCAGAATCCATACGGTTATCTCAATAGATACTGAAAAAGCTTTTGACAAAATAAGCAACCATTGCTATTAAAAAACACCAGAGAGTATAAGGAATAAATGGCATTTTCCTTAAAATGATAAGAAATATACTAAAACCATCAATAAGCATTATATATAATGGGAATAAACTTAGAGCCATTTCTAATAATAACAGGAGTGATAAAATAATGTTTCTATTATCATCACTGTTTTTAATAATGGATTAGAATTGTTATCTTTCATAATGAATAAAGAAAAAAGAAACTAAAGGAATTTGGTACATTTAATGAATCCTAGAAAAATCAACAAAAACTACTTGAAATAATAACCAACAAAGTTTCAGGATATAAAAATAAGCCCATATAAGTCATCAATACATATATATATATATATATATATATATATATATATATATATATATATATATATATCCCACAAAGCTCAAAAGTAAGAGAAAGAAAGATAAATTCAATTTAAATACCTTAGATAATGTAAGATACTTGGGAAACACAGAATCTATATGAATTCAATTGTAAAACTTTTTACAGAAATAATTTCTGAAATGAACAATGGAAAAATGTCAATAGTCATGATTAGGTCAAACTAATATAATAAAAATGGCTAATCTAGCTAAATTAAATTATTCATTCATAGCTATGCCATTCAAAACACCAAAAAATTTAATTAGAAAAAATAGTAACAAAAGTAACCTGGAGGATAAAAAGTTCAAGAATAACAAAGGAATTAATGGGGAAAAAACTGCAAAGGACAGTTGCCTAGTCATACCAGATCTAAAACTATATTATGAATTGGCAGTTTTTAAAACTGTTTGATATTGACTAAGAAATAGAGAAGAAGATCAAAGAAAACAATAGTAAGTGACTAATAATTTACTCTTTGATAAATCCAAAAACTAACTTTTGAAATAAGAACTCTCTATGGGAAAACTGGAAATTAATATGATTAAAATTAGACATGAATTGCTATCTCACACTAATAAGATACGGTCAAAAATGGGTACAAATTTTTAATTTGAAGAGTGAAATCAGAAGCCAGTTTGAAGAACATGAAATAGTTTTCCTATGAGGTTTATGGAGAGGGGAGGAATCTATGACAAAACAAGAGTTAGAGAAATTAGAAAATACAAAATGAATAGTTTTGAATGCATAAAATTAAAAATATTTTATTATTTAATTTAATTTTACTTTATTTTATTTTACTTTGCTATATTATATTGTATTGTATTGTATTGCATTGCATTGCATTGTATTGTATTATATTGTATTATATTATATTATATTATATTATATTATATTATACTGTATTATACTGTATTATACTGTATTATACTGTATTATATTGTATTGTATTATATTATATTGTATTGTATTATATTGTATTGTATTGTATTGCATTGCATTGCATTGTATTGTATTATATTGTA
The DNA here is from genome assembly GCF_037893015.1 of Macrotis lagotis. NCBI lineage: Eukaryota > Metazoa > Chordata > Mammalia > Peramelemorphia > Peramelidae > Macrotis > Macrotis lagotis. The sequence goes on from NC_133663.1 coordinate 212,743,328, forward strand.
TTATATTATATTATATTATATTATATTATATTATATTGTATATTATATTATATTAATTATTATATTATGTTATGTTGTATTATGTCATGTTATATTATGCTATATTATGTTATGTTATCTCATGTTATGTTATGTTATGTTATGTTATGTTATATTATATTATATTATATTATATTATATTATATTATATTATATTATATTATATTATATTAATTTTATTTTAGATTTTTCAAAGCAAAGATGTTAAGTGGGCAATGGGGTCAAGTGGCTTGCCCAAGGCCACAGAGCTAGGTAATTATTAAGGGTCTGAGGTCGGATTTGAATCCAGGTATTCCTACCTCCAAGGCTGGTGCTCTATCCACTGTGCCAACTAGCTGCCCTAAAAAATTTTATCCAACCAAAATCAATGCTACCAAGATCAGAAGAAATTCAGACAGATGGGAACCAATTTTAACACTTCTGTTTCTGATAAACGACTGATTTCCAAATTATATAGAGAACTAAGTCAAATTTATAAGAATATAATTCATTCCCCAAATGAGAAATGATTAAAGGATATTAACATGTAATTTTCGAATGAAGAAATTAAATCTATGATCATATGAAAAATTTCTTTAGATCATTTCTGTTTAAAGAAATACCAACTGAACCAATGTGAGGTACTATCTCACACCTATCACAATGGTTGACATGACAAAAATGGCAAGTGATAAATTTTGAAGGGGATGTAAGGAAAACTAGGACACTATTTCTCTGCTGATGGATCCAATCATTTTGCAATTTAGTATTATGCCCAAAGGGCTCTTTAGAGTTTTTAACTGTTTACATTTTTAACTGTATATATCCAGGGGCAGCTAGGTGGCACAGTGGATAGAACATCAGCATGGGAGTCAGGAGGACTTGAGTTCAAATACATCCTCAGACACTTAATAATTAGCTAGCTGTGTGACCTAGGGCAAGTCACTTTAACCCCACTGCTTTGCAAAAACAAAAACAAAACAAAGCAAAACAAACAAAAAAAAAACCCAAACAAACTGTATATATCCTTTTACCCAGAAAACCTTTGCTAGGACTGTATCCTAAAGAGATCATAAAAAAGGGTAAAGAATGCACATATACAAAAATATTTATAGCAATTCTTTTGTTTTAACAAAGAACTGGATATTTTAGAGAAGCCCTTTAATTGTGCTTTAGCTTAGCAAATTTTGGTGTATGAATTTGATGGAATGTTATTGTTCTGGAAGACATCATGAGCAGGCAGATTTCAGAAAACCTTGAAAAGTCATGTGAACTGAAGCTGAGTAAAGTGAATAGAATGAGTAGAAAATAAAATTTATTAACACCAACATTCTGTGAAGATTAACCATGATAAATTTAGTTCTTCACAGGAGTACAATAGTGAAAGGCAATTCTAAGACATTTTAAAAAATGAAAACATGATAACCACATTCAGAAAAAGAATTTTAGAATCTGAATGCATACTACTTTCCCTTTTTTAAAAAATATATTTCTTGCTTTTTTTTCTTTCTTTTGTTTTGCCCTGTTCATTCTGGTTCTTCCTTCACAATATGACTAATACTAATCTTCACTTTGGTTTTACATGTGTAACTTATATTTGATTGTTTACTGTCATGGAGAGGGAAGGAAGGGAGGTAGAAAATTGTGCACCTCAAAATCTTATACAATAAATGTGGAAAATTCTTTACACATATCTTGGAAAGTTAAGTTATAAATTAAAAAGAAAAAAGAAAAAGGTATTGATTGATGTGGAAAAAAAGAAAAAAATCATACACTTTAGCATTTTTCTGGAAAAGTATAGATGAGGATAACAATCCAAAGAGAAAGGGCTCATTGAGGTAAAGGATTTGGTAAAAAGAACAAACAGTAGAATGACTGTCCAAGTCATTTTATTTATGATCCAGTTAAACAAGTTAAAGTCTTTCATTATTATTGGTACATCATATCTACAGCAGTATAGTTTAATATGAATGAGGCCTCTAGAGGATCAAAAGGTCTAGAGAAGTTAATATCTGTATTGCTGCATGGAATGTCTATTCTGATGTGAATATATAGTAGTCAATAATTGTTACTAAGTATGGACTATAATCAGTGATAAATAATATCCAGATCTTTTTTTTTCCTTTCAACTATGATGTAGCTATAAATTGGGGCATATTGGTTCTATTATTAACTTTGGCTAATAAATTGCTGAGCAACTATAACCAACTTCTTTGAAATTTATCCTCCTCCAATCTATAATATATAGTATCACTCTTTCTTTGCTCAAATGTTTGTGATAAGGATAAAATGAAATAATAGATGTCTTAGATGATTTGGAAAGTTAAAATTAACAATTTATGTGAACGGTACCATTATTGTCCTTGAACACTGGATTTAAAGTGTGAGTAGTTCCTGAATTTTCAAATTATTTGTACTGGTTTCACCTTTGTCAATAACATTTCTACCTTGTCTTTGTTTTCATAGTCTCTTCTGAAATAACTTTATTATAAAAGTATCAGGTCATAATATGATTTGAATTGTGTTTGTTATTTTTTCAGCTGTACATGTCTTCAGTATTTGAATGTTGAAGATGTGTAAATACAGAAAAAGAAATCTATAAACCTATTTTTGAATCAAGTAGGCATTTTATCATCCTTATGAGATAAAAACAACTTTGCTTTTCAAATGAAGGTTAAAGAATGACACCTTTGGATTACAGCATCTGGCACAAAATAGATGCATGCTAATTGCTTGTTAAATTGAATCTAACAAAATAAGACAATGGTTTGAGACCTGACTGTTGTTTATGAGCTGTGTGCTTTTCACTTTTAACTTATTTTCTCTGGGCTTTAGTTTATATACTTCCAATACTTTGATATATATAATGCTTTCAACTCATTGGTTGAGATAAGATGATTTGAAAATCATTTTACCCCCTATTATAAGTTCCAAGATGCTCTGGTATACTCATCATATAACCCATTTTTAAACTAGCCTTTATTTCATATTTACTAAACAAGTAAGATTTCAGTAGCACTTATTTAATCATTTTCTTTTTACTTTTCCAATTAATTAATTAATTAATTTACACATTATTAAAATAGTCTTCTTATAAAAGAAAACATAATCTCCCCACACAAAAATAGAGAAATCTCATGAAAAATAGAGAAAAAAAGAAGAAAAATTGTAGTTTAGTCTGTGTTCAGATAATATCAGTTCTGTCTCTGAGATGGATCACATTCTTTATCATAACTCCATCAGAAAAGTTTTTTTCATCAATATTCTTTTCTTTTGCAAGGCAAACGGGGTTAAGTGACTTGCCCAAGGCCACACAGCTAGGTAATTATTAAATGTCTGAGACCAGATTTGAACACAGGTACTCCTGACTCCAGAGCCGGTGCTTTATCCACTATGCCACCTAGCTGCCCTTCAATATTCTTTCCCATAGATGCTATTGCTAATTGTATTTCCCTCCATTTATTCCTCCCCACTCCAATTTATTCTATTCTCTCTCTTTTCACTTTGTCCCTCCGCAAAAGTGTGTTGTGGGGCAGCCAAATGGCACGGGTGACAAAGTACCGAACCTGGAATGAGTAGGACCCAAGCCCAAATCCATTCTCAGACAACCACCCAGCTACCTTCCTCTTACACATTATGAAAGCTTTGAAACATTCATCCACTTGCATATTTTTAATTACACAACATTCTTATACCTTCCCTTATACAATCACATATTATGAAGATTCTCAACATTCATCCTGAATATTTATAAATTATTCAGTTTTCTCGTACCTTCCTTGCTCCCTTCAGTGATGAATAGAACAGTGAAAACATTCTACATGTACATTTGTATTTAGCATATTTACATATTTTTCATTCTCTTCATGGAGAATTAGGGCCAAGAGAAAAGAAAGTAATGTCATAGAAAAAAAAACATATTTTTAAAAAAGGAGCATAGTTCTCATTCAGGTTCTATATTTCGTTTATTTTTTGCCTTTGTTTGACAGTGGATGGCATTGCCAATAACAGATTTCCATTGTCTTTTTAGCTCTCTGACCTCCTGAGAGGAGTTACAACCATCATAGTTAATCAACTCACAATGTTGTTGCTAAAGTGTACAATGAATTCTTAGTTCTTTCTTTCCTCAGCATCAGTTCATGTAATTCTTTCCACGCTTCTCTTAAATCCAACCATTCACGGTTTCTTATAGAACAATAGGAATCCATGATGCTAGTACAGAACATAAACTGTTTAGCCATTCCCCAGTTGAAGGATATTCCCTCAATTTCCAGTTCCTTGCCCCTAAAAAAAAAGTTGCTGCAAATATTTTGAAACATGTAACTTTTCCTATTTTTTATGATGTCAGGATATAGATTTAGAATTAGTATTCTGAGTCAATCTGTTCAATTTATCCGTGGGCATAGATTAATTTTGCTCTCCACAATCTCTCCAACAATTGTTTACCCTTTTTGTCATCTGAGTCAATAATTTTAATTTCCTTGTTTGAAAATTTCCTGTTCATATTCTTTACCATTTAACAATTGGGAAATGATTATTAAACCTGTAAATTTGATTCAATTCACTATATATTTATGACATGAGACCTTTATCAGAAATCTTAGCTGTGAAAATTCTTTCCCAGCTTTCTGTTTTCCTTCTAATCTTGGAAGCACCGGTTTTATTAGTGCAAAAGCTTTATAAAGTCAAATAATTAATGTCATCCATTTTATAATTTATAATGCACTCTATTTCTTGTTTGGTCATAAATTTCTTTACTCTCCACAGATCCAACAGCAAAAGTATAACTTTATCTAATAATTGGTCCATGGTAATGCCTTTTATGTTTAAATCCTGTACTCAGTTTGAACTTATTTTGGTAAAGGATGTGAGTTTGTGACTTTTTAAAATGTTTTTTAATTTTTTTTAATTTATTTTCATCCATATTCACATGTATATTTTTAAGTTACAAAACTTCCTTCCACCCTTCCTTCTCACCCTCCTCCCCTGAGTGGTGAACAGTCAGGTTGGCATTGTACATAAATATTTTTGATAAACATGTTTAGCAATTAGTTATTTTTGGTATGAGGAATTAGTATTGCAGGAAAGACATACATAAGAGACAAATTTTTATAAAGAGTTCATCAGATTCTGAAGGGTTCATCTCATAATGCTATTGTTAATGTTTACATTGGTTCTGTTTCCTTTGCTCAGCATCAGATCCTCTATGCTTCTCTAAATTCCAACCATTTATGGTTTCTTATTAGCAACAATATTCCATAATATTCATAACTTGTTTAGTAATACCCCAATTGATGGACATCCCCTCAAATTCCAATTCTCTGTCACTACAAAAAGAGCTGCTATGGATATTTTGGAACATGTAGGATTTTTCCTTTTTTAATAATTTTGTTCTGTATATAGACCTAGAATTGGAATTGCTGGGGAAAAGGGTATGAATAATTTTATTTCTCTTTGGGAATAGTTCCATATTACTCTCCAAGTGCCATACACTTTTCAAGCTTTCCCAACAGGTTTTCTCAAATACTGAGTTCTTTTACCAGAAGTTAAATGGCAAACAATAGATTATCAGTCATTTACTACTGTTTATTTTGCATCTACCCTAATCCACTGGTCTATTACTTTATTTCTTGTTTTTGTGGTTGTTGTTTTTTTATTTTGTTTCATTTTTTAGGTTTTTGTAAGGCAAATAGGGTTAAGTGGCTTGCCCAAGGCCGCACAGCTAGGAAATTATTAAGTGTCTGAGGCCGGATTTGAACTCAGGTACTCCTGACTCCAAGGCTGGTGCTCTATCTACTGCACCACTTAGTTGCCCCCATTACACTATTTCTTAAAATGTACCAGGAAGTTTTGATGACTGCTACTTTATACTATAGGGCACAGGTAAGCCATTTTTTTTCATCAGTTCCATTGATTTACTTGACATTTTCTTTCTCCAGATATATTTTGTTACCATTTTTTTTCTATCTCTGTAAAAGAATTACTTGGTAGTTTGTTTGGGGCACTGAAAATGTAATTTCATTTGCTTAAAATGAGTATTTTTATTATAATAGATTAGTCTAACCAGGAGCAACTGACTTTTTCCCAAGTGTGTAGATATGACTTTATATGTGTGAAAGGAATTTTGTAATTCTGTTCATACAGTTTCTGGGTTTGTCTTGGGAGGTAAATTTTCATTTTTCTATGGTCTATACATGCTGTGTGTAATTTCTCTTTTTCTCATCTTTGAATTTTGGTGTTCATATATAGAAATGCTGATAATTTATGAAGGTTTCTTTCATATTCTGCTACTCTGCTGAAGTTTTTAATTGTTTCAAATAGATTTTTGGATGATTTTCTAGGATTCTCTAAGAATAATATATAATCTGCATGGAGTGAAAGATTTGCTTCCTCCTTGACAAATTAAATCCATCAATTTATTTTTCTTCTTCCTAAAACTAATATTTCTAATATTATATTGAGTAGTCATGGTGATAAAGGATATCCTTATTTTACCTCTGATCTAATTGGAAATGATCCTTGCTTACTCTATTTCAAGTAAGAATTGATGATGATTTTTGGATAGATATAGCTTATTATTTTACAGAAAATTATATTTAGCCCTATATTCTCTAGTGTTTTCAGTAGAAATACATGTAGTTTATCATAGGTTTTTTCAGCAATTATTGAGATTGATCATATAGTTTCTTTTGGTTTTGCTATTGATATACTCAATTATGTTGAGTGTTTTCCTAATATTGAAACATCCCTGGCTACCTGGTATAAATCCTTCCTGATCACAGTATTACATCCTAGTAATAACTTGTAAACTCTTAGCTAAAATTTTATTTAAGATCTTGTATCTATATTCTTTTTTTAGGCTTTTGTAAGGCAAATGGGGTGAAGTAGCTTACTCAAGGCCACACAGCTAGGTAATTATTAAGTGTCTGAGACCAGATTTGAATCCAGGTACTACTGACTGCAGGGCCGCTGTTTTATTCATTGCACCACCTAGCAGCCTCTCTTGCATCTATATTCATTAGGGTTATTAGTCTATAATTTTCTTTGCTGTATTTGCTTTTCCTAAGTTTAGGTATCAGTACCTAATTGGTGTCACAAAAGGAATTTGGCAGAAGTCCTTTTATATTTTTAAGTTTATGTAGACTTAGAATCAACTATTATTAGATATTTGGTAGTGGTCATGTGTAAATCCATCTGGAGCTGGAGACTATTTATTAGCAAGTTTATTGATGTTTTCTTCAATTTCCTTTTCTGAAAATAGGTAATTTAAATGTTATTTCTTCCTTTCTTAATCTGAGTAGTTAATATTTTTATAAACAATCATCCATTTCACTCACGTTTTCAAATATATTGGAAACTATTTGGCAAAAGAGCTCCAAATTATCTCTTTAATTTCCTCCTTGATTGCAAGTTCACTCTTCTAATTTTTGATACTAGTATTTTGGTATTTTCTTACTGCTTTAAAAATTTAATTAACCAAAACTTTTTTGTATTTTTTTGGCTTTTTCATAAACCCAAATCTTAGTTTATTTATTAGAGCAATGACTTTCTTGCTTTCAATTTTATTAATCTTTTCATTGGTTTTCAGAATTTCTAATTTGGTATTTAAGTGCTGATCTTTAATTTTTTTCTTTTTTATAACTTTTTAGTCATATACCCAATTCAGTGTTCATTTTCTCTATTTTATTCACTTAAGCATTTAGAGATACACAATTTCTCCTAAAATTTCTCCTAAAAAATTTCTTGAATGAAATGATTAATAATTTTAATGAATTGTTTTTTGACCCACTCATTCATTAACCTTAAAATGTGTAGTTTTCAATTAAGTCTGGCTTATATTTCCATGGCCTTAATTTCTGTCTGTCATCCTGCTGATATTCCCCACTTGAGTGTATAGTGATTCTGTTCTCTCCTAAGCTGAATGGATCCCCTGCTGGTCAAGGGATCACAACAAATATGGTCAATATTGTTCATTGTTTTCCTAATATTGCATTATCTCTGCATTTCTGGTATAAATCCCACCTTATCAGGATATTATTGTTCTGTTGTTCCTATAATCTATTTCCTAATATTTTATTTAAATATTTCCAACAGTATTCATTAGGGAAGTTGGCTATAATATTCTATGCCTGTTTTGGCTCTTCTTGTTTAAGGTATCAACACCATATTTGTGTAATAAAGGACTTTAGTAGGGTACTTACTTGCCTATTTTCCCAAATTGTAGAATTCTAAAGTATGATAGAATTGAAATTAATTGCTCTTAAAATGTTTAATATACTTCCCTTGTAAATGCCTGTGGCCCTGATGATTATTTCATGGGAGCTCATTGATGGCTTGTTCAATTTATTTTTCTAAGATTGGATCATATACAAAGAAGAAATCATAAAAATGTGAAAATCCCACATGTTCCAAAATATTCAAAGCACCTCTCTGTGTTGTGACTAAAAATTGGAAATTGAGGGTTTGCCCATCAATTGGGGAATGGCTAGGCAAGTTATGGTACTTGAATACTATGGAACATTATTGTTTTCTTTTTATTCTTTTTTTTCTTTTTTTAAAATTTATTTTTTATTCTCATTTTGTACAAATTTTTTTACATTAATAAAATATTCTTGTTTACAAGTAAACAAAATACCCCTCCTTCCCCATGAATATAGATAGACTTGCTTGGGTGAAAAAAGTAAAGGGGAGAGAAAAAAATTAAAATAAAAAAATAATAGTAATAATTGTAGGTATACCAGGTGGCACAATGGATGAAGCACCAGCCCCGGAGCCATGAGCACCTGAGTCCATATCCAGCCTCGTAAACCCAACAATCACCCAGCCGTGTGACATGCAAGCCACCCGATCCCCACTGCCCTGCAAAAACCAAAAAAAAGGAAAAAAAAAGACCCAAATTAAAATATAATAGTAACAATAGTAGGGGTGGCTTGGTGGCAGACAGAGCATTGGCCCTTGAGCCAGGAGCACCTGGGTCCAAATTCAGCCCCAGACACCAAAGATCACCCCGTCATGTGGCCCCAGGCAAGCTATCCAGCCCCACCTGCCCTGCACCCTCCCCCAAATAATAATAACAAAAAATGTGCTTGAGTCTTTGTTCCAACACCAACAACTCTATCATGGGTGGATCTCACTCTTTATGATAAGTCCATCACAAAAGTTATTTCCATATTTTTCCACCATTGCCATTGCTGATCACAACTCCCTCCTTTCTTATTTCTCCACTACCATGTACTCTATTTTCTCTCTCCTTTCACTCTGACTCTGCTGTAGGGTCACTGAGTGGCGCAGCAGACAGATCCCTGGTCCTGGGGCCAAGAAGCCATGAGCCCCCATACCACCCCATAGGCCCAGAATCCACCTGGCCCTGTGGTCATGGGCAGCCCTTCCTATCCCAGCCCCTTGCAAGATGGAAGAAAGAAAATGTGTGATATATGACCACTCTCCCCCCATGGTCCATCTTCTCCTCATTTATTCACATCCCCACCCCTTCCCCCTGCTCCTCCCTCCTTCTTACTCCAGATGCCTATACCCCATTGAGTATATATGCTATTTCCTCTCCTAGCCAGCTCTGATGAGAGCAAAGATTCCATCATTCCCCTTTGCCTCCCCATTTCCATATCATTGCAATAGCTCATTGTAACAAAAAAAATATTATGTGAAATATCTTGGACTATTCCCCCTCTCCTTTTTCTTTCTCCCATTACATTTCCCTTTTTTTTCTTATTGACTCCATTTTTATACCATATTTTATCTTCGAATTCAGCTTTCTCCTGTGCTTCAACTATAAAAGCTCTCTCTACCTGCTCTATTAACTGAGAAGGTTCATATGAGTATTATCAGTGTCATTTTTTCTATGCAGGAATACATGCAGTTCATCCTCATTAAGTCCCTCATATTTCCCCCCTCTCCTCCAATCTCTATGCTTCACCTGAGTCCTGTATCTGAAGATCAAACCTTCTGTTCAGCTCTGGCCATTCCAAAAGGAACATTTGAAATTCCCCTGGTTCATTAAAAGTCCATCTTTTTTCCCTGGAAGAAGACATTCAGCCTTGCTGGGTAGTTCATTCTTGGCAGCATTCTAAGCTCTTTTGCCTTCCAGTATATTGTATTCTAAGCCCTACAAGCTTCCAATGTAGTTGCTGCTAAGTCCTGTGTGATCCTGACTGCAGCTCCATGATATTTGAACTGTGTCCTTCTGGCTGCTTATAATATTTTCTCTTTGACTTGGGAGTTCTGGAACTTGGCTATAATATTCCTAGGGGTTGGTTTTTGGGGATCTCTTTCTCGGGGGGGATTGGTGGATTCTCTCCATTTCTATTTTGCCCTCTGCTTCTAGAATATCAGGGCAATTTTCCTGTAGTAATTCTTTGAAAATGATGTCAAGGCTCTTTTCCTGATCATGACTTTCAGGTATTCCAATAATTTTTAAATTATCTTTCCTAAGTCTGTTTTCCATATCAGTTGTTTTTTTCAATGAGATATTTCACATTTTCTTCTAATTTTTCATTTTTTTTTTTGTTTTGAACTATTGATTCCTGATTTCTGTTAAATTCATCAATCTCTCTGAATTCTATTCTTTGTCTGAAGGATTTGTTCTCCTCAGAGAGTTTTCTTATCTCTTTTTCCATCTGGCCAATTTTGCTTTTTAAAGCATTCTTCTCCATAACTTTTTGAACTGTTTTATCCATTTGACCTAAGCTGGTTTTTAGCATGCTATTTTCTTCAGCATTTTTTGGGATTTCCTTGACTAAGCTGCTGCCTTCATTTTCATGTTTTTCCTGCATCTCTCGCCTTTCTTTCCCCAGTTTTTCTTCCTACTCCCTCATTTGATTTTCAAAGTCTTTTTTGAGCTCTGTCATAGCCTGAGCCCAATTTCTGTTTTTCTTGGAGTCTTTAGATGCAGGAGCTTGTGCTTCCTCATCTTCAGACTGAGTATTTTGATCCTTCTTGGGCTCATTTGCAAAATATTTCTCAATAGGCTTCCTTTTGTTTCTTTGCTTGCTCATTTTCCCAGCCTGGGCCTGGTTTGGGGGTGCTTCCTGAGCTTTTGGGACACTCCCACAAGGGTCTCAGTGTGTGAGGTTCTGTCCTCCCTCTTGTTCTGTGAATGACCATAAGCGCCCCCCCTGCCACTGGGCTGAGGTGGGGGGATGCCCTGCTGTTCTATGGGGGGGCTTAGACTGCCATCAGGATCTGAATGTGGTCAGAGCCTCAGAGTCCTGTTCCAGGGGCAGAGGACTGAGCTCACAGTCTCTCTTCACTCCCCTCCCTCAGCTCAATGGGCTCATGCCCTGGGGGCTCCTGCTTATGGGCTCCCCCTGCTTCTGTTTCCGGCTCTGGGCTGCAGAAAAACTAAACTGCTCCCTGTGTGCCCCGAGGGCTGGGCTCCACATGCTCCTTCTGGCAGAGGTCCCCCACTGTTCCCCCACTTTGTGCCCAGTGCTCCTCGGGGGGCAGCTCAGGAGACTCCCCCGCTGCTGTGAGCTGAGACTCCCAGCTCCCTGGAGCTGCCTCTGGGAGGCTGAAGTTCTTTGGCTCTGGCCGGCCCCCACTCTCGCAGGCTGCCTCTCCGATCCTGGGGAGCAGAGCCTTTCTGCTCTTTTCCAGGTTACCTTGAGTAGGAGAACTGCCTCACTGGGTCCCTTTGTGGGTTCTGTCTCTCGAAAGTTTAGTTAGCGTCCTTCGCTGATGAATTTTATCAGAGAGCTCCTAAGACTCGATCCCTTCTTGTCGCCATCTTGGCTCTGCCACATTATTGCTTTATAAGAAACCATAAATAGGTGGACTCTAGAGAAGCATGGAATGAGTTACAGGACCTGATGCTGAGCAAAGAAGCAAAGCCAAGAGAACCATGTACATATTAACAACAACACTGTGAGATGATCAACCTTCATGAAAGCAGCTCCTCTTCCCTAATATGGTACAACCATATTAGACCAGCTATGGACAGTATTATCTCCATCAAGAGTAAGAAAAACAAAACAAAAAAAGAAAAGAAAAGATAAGAAAAAAACAACCTTTTATTATCTAATGAAAACTTTATTAAAAATTATCTGTTTCTCTTTCCCTTAATCCTAATTCCTCATAAAGAAAATGACTAATTTGGAAGCTTGTTTATCAAAAATATGAATGTACAATATTAACCTGACAGTTGGTCACTGAGTGCAGGTGGTTAGAAAGGAAGGATGAAAGGAAATTTTGTATTTTAAAAATATATATATGGATAAAAATAAATAGATCAATCTAAAAGACGAGATTGCATCATTTAAGTACTTTAGATCCCCTAATGTTAACATGGATAATTTTTATTTTTTAAATATTCATATATTTCACTTAGATTGTCCTTTATTGGCACACTGTTGTACAAAATAGCTCTGAATTATTGCTTTTCATATCCTCTTCTATGATGTTGAATTTACCCCATACTTTTTGAATACTGGCATTTTTTTTCTTTTTTAAAATCAAATTAAACAAAGATTTGCATATTTAATTGGTTATTCCTAGAACCACCATTTAAGTTTGGTCATTACTTCAATTGTTTTCTTACTTTCCATTTTATTAATTTCTCCTTTGAGTTTCAGAATTTCATAACTGATATTTATTTGAGGATTTTTAATTCCTCCTAATCTTCTCTTTTCTTCTTCTCTCATTTTTTGCCCATCCCAAAGAATTTTGCTGTTATTTTCCTAGCTGTATGAAATAAATTTATTTCATTTCACTTTAATATATTTTAGTTTTATTTCTATTTTCTATTTGATTATATTCTATTTGGGTTTTACCTCATTATTGTCATGGTTTTGGATGAAATTGGTGATTGTTTCTGCAATTTGCTATTTGACATACTATTTCTTTATGATTTATGATTTCATTTCTGATTGGTTTTTATTGTATTTTTCCATCGTGGATTATGACTTGTATTTTATTGCAGAAATAACTGAAAATAATACATTTTATATTTCTGACTTTCTGCATTTGATTATATGGATTTTGTACCCTAATACATAGTCAGTTTTTTGAAGGTCCTTTCTATCCTCATTCAGTTTTTTCCAGAGGTCTCTCTAACTTTTCTATTCACTCCTTAACATCTCTCTTTTTAATTTTAATGTTAGTTCCATGAAAGTGCTGAGAGAGTGATGGTTCCCTACAAGTATAGTTTTGCTGTCTATGTCTTTAATGCACTTAATTTCTCCTTAAAGGATGCTACTTGTTGAACATATATTTTATTAATTATTAATAATAATAATTAGCAATATGTAATTTTCTTCCCTAAATCATTTAATTAGATCTATTTTTCCTTATGCTTTTTCTGAGATCATGACTGCTATTCCTCCTTTTTTTCTTACTTCAGCTGAAGCATAATATATTCTGTTCCAGATTTTTAACTTCACTCTCTAAGTCTTTAGCTCAACTGTATTTCTTGTAAATGACTTTGTGGGACATTGGTTTTTAAGCCTCTTTGCAATCCATTTCTGGTTTAGGGAAGAGGTCATACCATTTGCATTCTATGGTGATTATTGTTTGTTTCCCTCCTTCCTACTTTTTACCTATTTCTAACTTTCTCTCTCATCTCTCCATATTCGCATCACCAGTGTTTTGCTTCTGACAACTTCCCTCAATTTGTCCCCTGGTTCTTCCTTTCCTCTCCTATTTGTGACCGCTCTTCCTCTTTCCCTTCTTTCAGCCTCAAATTATCTTTTCTTCCTCCTTTATTCTCCTACTTCCCTATTAGGTAAGATAAATTCCTAAACCAAACTATGTGTGTACTTTCTTAGAATAAAATCAGATAAGAGTAAGATTCAAGCAATGTTCATCTTCTCCCATTATCCTTCTTTGTGTCTGTTAGCTCATTAATCGTTATTTATTCTCCTACTACTTTTTCAGCAAAATTTTTTTCACACCTTAAATTTTTTATCATTTATCATTATATCAAAATCATCTTATATCCAGCTCTTATATTTAAGTATTCTGTTTCTGTCACCCCTAATATAAAGTTCTCAAGAGAGGTTTCAAGTACTTTGTTCCCTGCTATTGAACCAGCTTTTATTTCCCACAATAGTTGACAAGCTTTAGTTATTTACTCACATTTTGAATGTACTCTCAGTTCTAACTCAACAGTCAAAAGGAAAAAAAAACATGCAGAAAGTATAAAGTAAAAAAAAACATTCATAGCACACATGGCATTCCTCTCTTTTTTGGGAATTGTGTTAAAATGAATATGATACGCCTGGTTATATATGTTGAATTCTCATTATATAAATTATATATATATTTTCTTTTTAGGATTTAAAAACCCTTATGTATAATATTTATATATCTGTACAAAACTCTTTGTCCTTTTTGATATAATCTCCCTCATAGCTTTTCACTAACATTTTTGTTCCCTAATTTTTACCATGAAGCCGAAAATCAATTAGACCTACCTATATAGAATCTATTCTATCACTATAGAGTATTTCATCCCTTGATCCCTAAATCCTTCTGAAATCAGGAATGAAGATTAAGCCAAGTTGCACATGGAAAGATTTGCTAACAAATAGTCAGGAGTAGATTTAGGATACTGTGAATGTTCTCTTCCCAAGAAGACCAGTATACCATCAAAGGTCATAGTTCCAAGGAGAAACACTTGGCTAAATTCCATTGCTGATGTTGCCACTGTGTTTTTGAAAATGTTTTTTCAAACCTTGAGTGACTGCTTTAATTCGAATGCAAAATTCACTGTCCCAGAACAGAGACATTAAAGTTTTTGTGGTATGGTGGTGCTAGCTACTATTCTATAATCATGTTTGAATGTTGTCCTTGCAACCTCTTCAAAATGACATTTGCCTTCTTTTTCACCAAGCCTCGAGAATTTCAAACTGTGCTTAGTAGACTTTTCTTAAATGAAACAATTTAAAAAAGTATTATTAGTTTCTATAATGACTGATGCAACTAATTATATTGAGAAAGTTTTTTAGTTCCAGAAAGTTATCTTCAATAACTACCTGGTCCAACTCCTATTTTTTATTGATAGGGAAAATGAGAGCTAGACAGATTATTTGGTTTATCTAATGTCAATCAGGTCATTAAACAGAAAAAATTAAGGTTCAATCCCAACTTTTTGACTCTAAAGTCAAGACACTTTCAATGATATCATACAGCCTCTCTATGTAGTACACTTAACTATAACTCCTGTTATCCTTATTTGAAAGAAAATTATATATTGGAATAAAATCTAAAAATGGAAATTAGCAAGTATTTCAAATAGGATATTAGCAATTATGTGTATTTAATATTTCAAATCTTTTATATTAAGTTATGCTTTAAAAGACTAAATTTAAATTTTAATCCACATGTTTTTTGTGTTCCAACTTGATGGAGGATACATCATTAAAACAACAATGTCAGCAAAAAATTTCTAAAATAAAATTAATTCTATTTTTAATTAAATATTTTTATTTATTTTGAGTTTTACAATTTCCCCCATTACTTCCCTCCCCCACCCCCCACAGAAAGCAATTTGTCAGTCTTTACATTGTTTCCATGTTGTACAATGATCCAAATTGAGTGTGATGAGAGAGAAATCATATCCTTAAAGAAGAAATATAAAATATAAGAGATAACAAGATCAGAAAATAAGATAGCAGTTTTTTTCTAAATTAAAGGGAATAGTCCTTGAACTTTGTTCAAGCTCCATGGTTCTTTGTCTGGATACAGATGGTATTCTCCATTAAAGACAGCTCCAAATTGTCCCTGACTGTTGCACTTATGAAATATAAGTGTCCATCAAGGTTAATCATTACGCCCCCCTTTATTATTAGGGTGTACAGTGTCTTTCTGGTTCTGCTCATCTCATTCAACAGCAGTTCATGCAAATCCTTTAAGGCTTTCATGAATTCCCATCCCTCCTGTTTTTTAATAGGACAACAGTGTTCCATGACATACCTATATCACAGCTTGCTAAGCCATTCCCCAAGTGAAGGACGTTTACCTGATTTCCAATTCTTTGCCACCACAAACAGGGCTGCTATGAATATTTTTTTGTACAAGTGATGTTTTTACCTTTTTTCATCATCTCTTCAAGGTATAGACCCAGTAGGTGGGTTACTATGGAACTACTAACTTGCAGGATCAAAGGGTATGCACATTTTGTTGCCCTTTGGGCATAGTTCCAAATTGCTCTCCAGAAAGTTTGGATGAGTTCACAGCTCTGCCAACAATGTAATAGTGTCCCAGATTTCCCAGAACCCTTCCAACAATAATCTTCAACCTTTCTGGTCATATTGGCATGTCTGGGAGGTGTGAGGTGGCACCTCAGAGAAGATTTAATTTGCATTTCTCTAATAAGTAATGATTTAGAGCAATTTTTATGACTATGGATTGCTTTGATCTTCTCATCTGTAAATATCTTTTGACCATTTGTCAACTAGGGAATGGCTTTTTTTTAAATATATGACTCCATTCTCTGTATATTTTAGAAATGAGTCCTTTATCAGAAATGTTAGTTGTAAAGATTGTTTCCCAGTTTACTACATTACTTTTGATCTTGGTTGCAGTGGTTTTATTTGTGCAAAAGTTTTTAATTTAATGTAATCAAGATCATCTAGTTTGTTTTTAGTGCTATTCTCAATCTCTTCCTTAGTCATAAACTGCTCCCCTTTCCCCCTTTCCATAGATCCGACAGGTAAACTAGTCCTTGATCATCTAATTTGCTTGTAGTATTGTTTTTTTAAGTCTAAATCCTGTATCCAGTTTGATCTTATCTTGGAAGAGGGTGTGAGACATTGGTCTAATCTAAGTTTCTTCCATAATAAATTCCAATGTTTCCAGCAGTTTTTATTAAAGAGAGAGTTTTTATCCCAATAGCTAGACTCTTTGGGGTTATCAAACAGCAGATTTCTATAATCATTTCCTGCTATTGAACCTAGTCTATTCCAGTGGTCCCCCACTCTATTTCTTAGGCAATACCAGACAGTTTTGATGACTAATGCTTTATAATATAATTTTAGATCGGGTAGGACTAAGCTCCCCTTCTTTTGCACTTTTTTCATTAAATTCTTGACTGGAAATTCTTGACTTTTATTTCTCCATATGAATTTACTTACAACTTTTTCTAACTCATTAAAGTAATTCTTTGGAATTTTGATTGGTAAGACACTAAACAGGAAGTTTAGTTTTGGTAGAACTGTTATTTTTATTATATTCACTCTACCAATCCTTGAGCAATTGATGCCTGTCAGTTATTTAATTCTATTTAGTTTGAGTGAGAAGTGTTTTGTAATTGTTTTTAAAAAGTTTCTGACTCTGCCGTGGCAAACACACTGCCAGGTATTTTATGTTGTCTGAGGTTGTTTTGAATGGGATTTCTCTTTTTAGTACTTCCTGCTGTATTTTGCTAGTCATATATAGCAATGTTGAGGATTTAGGAGGGTCTATTTTATGTCCTGCAACTTTGTTAAAATTGCTAATTGTTTCCAGTAGTTTTTTGGATGATTTCTTGGTATTCTCTAGGTAGGATTGTAGGATTCTGATTTATAATCCACTCTTCTATTCATTTATATTCTCTTGGTATTCTCATGTCATCTGCAAAGAGTGAGACTTCAGTCTCTTCCTTCCCAAATCTAATTCCTTCAATTTCTTTTTTGTCTCTAATAGCTGAAGCTAATTTTTCTAATATGATATTGAATAGTAGTGGTGATAGTGGGCATACTTGTTTCAACCCTGCTCTTAGTACTAATGCCTGTATACTCTCTCCATTGAATATAATGCTTGTTGATGGTTTAAGATAGATACTGCTTATTATTCTAAGGAACAGTACATTTATTCCTACACTTTCTAGTGTTTTTAATAGGAATGGGTGCTGTATTTTATACTTTTTCAACATTTATTTGTATGATCATATAATTTCTGATAGGTTTGTTGTTGATATAATTGATTATACTAGCAGTTTTCCTAATTTTGACCCAACCCTGAATTCCTGGGATAAATCCCACTTTTTCATAATATGTTATCCCAGTGATAACTTGTTGTAATCATTCTCCTAAGATTTTATTTAAGATTCTTGCATCTATATTCGTCAGGGAGATAGGTCGATAATTTTCTTTCTCTGTTTTAACTCTTCCTGGTTTAGGTAACAGCACCATATTGGTTTCATAGAAAGAGTTAGGCAGAGTTCTGTCTTCTCCTATTTTTCCAAAGAGGTTATATAGAAGGGAGAACAGTTGTTCCTTAAATGTTTGGTAGAATTCACTTGTAAACCCATCAGACCCCTGGAGATTTTTTCTTAGAGAGTTCAGTTATGGCTTGTTGAATTTCTTTTTCTGAGATAGGGTTGTTTAGGTATTTAATCTCCTCTTCATTTAACCTGGGCAACTTATATTTTTGTAAGTATTCATCCATTTTACTTAGATTGTCACATTTATTGGCAGAGAGTTGGGCAAAATAATTTTGAATTATTACTTTAATTTTCTCCTCATTAGTGGTAAATTCATCTTTTTCATTTATAATACTGGCAGCTTGATTTTTTCTTTCTTTTTTTTAAATCAAATTAACCAGAGGTTAATCAATTTTATTGGATTTTCTATAAAACCAAATCTTGGTTTTGTTTATTAATTCAATAGTATTTTGCTTTCAATTTTTTAATTTCTCCTCTAATTTTTAGAATTTCTAAATTCATATTTAATTGTGGATTTTTAATTTGTTCTTTCTCTAATTTATTTAGTTGCATATTGAGTTCATTGATTTCCTCTTTCTATAATTTATTCTTGTAAGCATTTAAAGATGTAATATACCCCCGACAGATGCTTTGACTGAATCCCATTAAGTTTAGATATGTTGTTTCATTATTGTCATTATCTAGGATAAAATGATTAATTTTTTCTATAATTTGTTTTTTGATCCACTCATTCTTTAAAATTATCTCATTCATTCTCCAATTGGATCTAGGTCTACATCTCCCTGGCCCAATAATGCCTTTATGCAGTTGATCATTAGGTTTTTATGTCCTAGTATATGGTCAATTTTTGTTTAATTGCCATGTGTACTGCAGAGAAAAAGGTATATTCCTTTCTAACCCCATTCAATTTCCTCCATAAATCTACCATCTCTAGATTTTCTAACAATCTATTTACCTCCTTAATGAATTTCTTGTTTATTTTATGATACAATTTATCTAGATCTGAGAGAGGATGGTTGAAGTCTCCCACTAGTAGAGTTTTGCTGCATATGTCATCCTCCAGTTCTTTCAGCTTCTCCTCTAAGAATTTGGATGCTATCCCATTGGGGGCATATGTATATTCAGTATTGAAATCACTTTATCATCTATGGTACATTTTCGGAGAATATAGTTTCCTTCCTTATCTCTTTTAACACTATCTATTTTTGCAGCTGCTTTGTCTGAGATGAGGATTGCTACTCCTGCTTGTTTCACTTCAGCTGAAGCAAAATAAACTTTGCTCCAACCTTCTACCTCTTTTCTATATGTATCTCTCTGCTTCAAATGAGTTTCTTGTAAGTAGCATATTGTAGGATTCTGATTTATAATCCACTCTTCTATTCATTTATATTCGTTTACAACCCATTCACATTTGAGTTATAATTACTAATTCTTTATTGCCCTCCATGCTATCTTCCCTCTGTTTGAATTTTTCCCCTTTCCAAGCTCCCTTTACTCATACTGCCCAGTATTTTGTTTCTGAATACCACTGTCTTCAGTGTGTTTGACCTCCTATATCCACCCCTCCCCTTTTTTCCTTTTCCCTTTTTTCCATTTTCCTTTCCCTTCCTTTTGTTATTCCCCTTTTTCCCTCCCCCTCCCCTTCTACATCCCCCCTCCCCTTTTCCCCATTTTAATGCTAGAAAGGTTAGATTTTTTTTAAGTTAACTAAATATGTGTGTAAGTTGACATTAAGCCAAATCTTTGGAGAAAAAGATTTAAGTGTTTCTCATCTCCTCCCTTCTTCCCCTCTATTACTCCAGGTATTTTGTACCTCTCATGTAATGAGATTTACCCCATTCAATCCCCTCCCTCCTCCCTTCTCCTTCCTGTCCCCCTTTTTAAGGAGTTAGTGTTTTTAAAACCAACCTATCTGAGTCACAGAAAATTCTGAGTATCTGTCACGTCTAGCTAAGTACATTCTATCTAATACAGTTACAATTCTTGAGTTATTAGAGTCTTTCTCCCTAGTAGGGTTGTGAGGGTCCATCATTTCTGGTTAGGTATATTCTCTCTGTTAGAGTTACAATTCTCAAGAATTATGAGAGTCTTTTTTTCCCCATGCTGGAATATAGCCAGTTTCAACTTATTGGATAGCAGTTTTTTTTTTCTTTACCCCCTCCTTTTTTTTTAACCTTTTCATATGTCTCTTGAACCTCTTGTTTGATGTCCACATTTTCTATTTAGTTCTGGACTTTTCATTAGGAATTTTTGGAATTCTTCCATTTTGTTAAATGTCCATCTTTTCCCCTGAAAAAGAAGGCTCAACTCTGTAGGATAGTGAACGTTTGGCTGCATTACAAGCACCCTTGCTCTTCAGAATATCTTGTTCTAGGCCCTTAGATGCCTTAATGATGATGCAGCCAGGTCCTGTGTAATCTTGAGAATATTAATTGAGACAATTGATTCTTTCGTTTCCTTTGAGGGATTGATATTGTTTTAATTAATTGAATTATTTAAGTATTAAATGAAACCTAAGTAATATCAACTCATTAAAACACATGTGCCTGATTATTTGCATTCTCTCATTTGAAAAAAATAAGTATATAGAGAAAGTTTTAAAAGACAATTCTCTTAGATTTTTCCTACAAAATGATAGTCATATAAACTTCTCTTAAAATTTATGTGTTTTGGGGGGAAATCTACTAACATTTTGGGAATATGTGAAAAAAAACATGATCTTACCAAGAAGATTTTTCCAGTAACAAATATATCATATAGATAAATGCCATGTGGCTCATCTAAAATTTTCTTTAGATTTATAATCATATTCATATCTGTAAATAAAATTATCATCTCCATTTAATCTAATTTTATTTATGTATGATGAAAAATAATTAGGAAAAAGAATGAGCAGTTATTCTAAATCAAATGCAGTCATGGAATATCTGTGCTATAGCCAATACAATTAATTTTGAGGTTATTACTATTCAGCAATTCAGTTATCTCTGACTTTTTGTGACCCCATTAGTGTCCTTGAGCTTTTTTTTCCAAGAAGTTAGATACAATTTATGACTTATAATGATTTATATACTGTCAGAGACATTGCAAGTACTGGAATCTTTCTTTTTTATAATTTATTTGTTTATTTTTTCACATTAATACAATAGATTTCAAAATTAAATGTAACCCTCCTCCTACAAAAATAGAGAAATTCCAAGAAAAATTAAGTGAGAGAGAAAAAGTATTTTCAGTTTATATTCAGATACCATCAGCCCTGTTTTTTGGAATGGATCTCAATCTTTATCATAAATCTATTGGAGAAATTACTTCAACCCTTAATAAATTAAGGCAAACAAGAGGTTAAAATGACTTAGCCAGGTTGCACATTTGGTAAGTGCCTGAACTAATGTGTTCCTAACTCCTAGATCAGGACTTTATCCATTGAGTCACCTAGCTGCCTTTATTCAAGGTTACTAAGGGTATCTAACAAGGGGAAGATACCAGTCACTTTTTTTTTGGGGGGGGGGGGAGAATTCATACTGTGTATATAACTAATCAAGAATTGTACAAGCAAACCAAAGGATATTATTAGAAAGATCTGTAATAGGAAAAGATGTAGGATCAGTTACAGAGAGTAAGAGACAATTTGTTGGATAGGCAATGTGTTCCATTATAAATCATGCAATATCAAGAAAACTAAACAAATTCAGTTAAATAGAGAATAAAATAAGCAAATCCTTCAAGGTTTTGCTGAAAGTCATGAGAATAACTTGTAAGGAATGAAATCAACACTACTACTATTAGCATTGGCAATTAGAGTACAGAGAACATAAACAAAAGGAAATTATACATAATGACACCAATAGTATAAATGAAAAAGTTATTGAAATTCGAATGGACTATCTTGGATCCCTTTTTTTCTTTTTTCATTGGCTTTTGAAGGGCATTGGGGTAAAGGGACTTGCCCAAGTACACACAGCTAAGTAGGTATTAGGGTCTGAAGCCAGAGTTGAACTGAGGTTGCCTTTCTACAAACTTTGTTAAACTATTTTGCTTGTTAGAAAGGAAGGTTCATTAGGGGAGGACCATCAGAAAATGACTGTAATATGTGAAAAATTCTTAATTTACCATTTTACATTTCAGTGAAAATCTCTATCCCTTGAAAATAGTGAAGAGAAATTGAAGTTTGTGAGGAAAGAAATAATCTTTTTGGTTTTTCATTGCAGCAACACCTACACTGGATAAAATATGTTCTACAAGTAAAATAGACATTTTTATCCCAGCCAGGTTCTCCAAAATCTAGGTCTAGATTACATTTCTATTCATAATTTAGTTTTCTACATTCTCTGTGTTACAGGAAACCTTGATTACATTCAGTTCTCAGATTTTATCCTGACCTTTTACTCTCCACCTCCACCTATACTCATCTCTATTAACTGACATCCTCCATTAAAGATGCAACTCAGTTGCTAATTGTTTCTTATATATAAATCTAGAAATGATTTCTACCCCCTCATATTTTAGGACTATTTTGCCAAATGCTTTATCTTCACATTTAACAAATTCTCTGTTAAATTATAATTAATTAGCCCTGAGGAGATTTACATTTAGTCTATGGCATCTATGAATCTCAAATTCCAATAAGTATATTTGATTGAACTTTTCCTAAAATTATTAAATGACATATATGATAAAGACAGATTTTCATGTGGACATGTACAAATATAAGGAGTTCAAGTGCAATTCAGTCCTGAGCTGGTCAGAAGAGTCATGACTCTCTCCTAGTGATAACTTTTATCAACTAACACCAAAGTCAGTTACTTAAACAATTAAATAAATGTTGTCATAAGTGACAGAATTGAATTAGATAGTTTAAGATTCTTTCTGTGTCCAGGTACTATATGGAGCTAGGTAAAAGAAAAGACTCTTCATGGCCTAAATATTTTACTTTTTAAAATTTTCTCAATAGTTAAATTTTTTAGCTTCATAGAACCTATGATGTCTTTTCTCTGTGCAAAATGAACTTTTAATATTTCTTATCTATTTGTGTAGCCAATCTAAAGTGGGAAAGTCTAGTCAATGCCTCCAACAATTCATTACTTTGTTTGACTGGTGTCTCAACTGATCATGTGATGGTCAGATCACCATTGCAATCCCTTACCTGTTATAGCATCTGTACTTTCTCATAGAACAGAATATATATTATATGGTCTTTTGTAGAAAAAATTCCAAAATTTCCAACAAGTCTTGGAATGTAAACCTCTCTATTGTTTCTAATCAACTTACTTAGATTTTATATATAATTTAATTAGTTCTATATTGCTACAATAACTATTACATTAAATGTGACAAAACTTTCCTGTTTTGGGTACAACCAAGTCTTGATTTGATATTAATATGCAAATAGACAGACTTCTGGGGTGGAGCTAAAATGGCAATGTGTAACTAATATGTTCCTGGAGTTTTTCCCTACAAAAGCTAAATGAAGTCTGCACAGGCATTAAAACTGCAGATCCCACCAAGAAAAAGAGAAGATACAAAGAAGTTTTTAATGGTAGACATTGTGGAGGATCTTCGGTGAGCGTCTATCTCTTTGGGGTGGGGGGGGAAGTAAAGTCCAACTAAGCAGGACAGTGGGAAAACCAGTGGGAAGCTTTCAGTCACAGTGCAGTCCAACTTGACAACAGTCAATGGCAGCTGGATAGCAAATCAGCAGGAAAAGTCCTAATGCCAAAAAAAATGTGAACCCTGGGAACACCAGTGCAAAAGAAAGGATTGGGTTGGAAACAAGCCATTGCATAGTCAGAACATGGACATTAAGAAGAAAATAATCTTGAGCAAAGGCAGGGCCTGGACTGTGTAGGCAACATTTTAGCAAATGGAAATCAGGGATCAGATTCCAGCAGCAACAAAGAAAATTTGGTATACACTCCCTATATCCCAGGATAAGACCTCAGACATTTCAAGATTAGAAAAAAAAGCTTAAAGGATTGCTCTTTATGCAAAAAAAAATGACAACAATGCCATGCCAGAATAAGAAATCAGTGAAAATTTACTCACAGAGAAGTCTCTAAAGAGTCTCTGAATTAGTCTCAAATCCAAAAGTTTATAGAAGAGCTTATAAAAGAATTTAAAAAGCAAAGAGGACCTCGACAAAAGTAAATGAGAATCATGCAGGAAAATTATGAATAACTGTTCAAAGATATCAACTCCTTTAAAAGTAAAAATAAGCAACAGGAAAAATAATGTAACTCTTCAAAAAATAAAATTGACCCACTGGAAAGGGAAGCAAAAAAGTTTACTAAAGACAATAAAACCCTAGGGGCATCTAGATGGCACAGAGCACAGGCCTTGGAGTAAGGGGGACCTAATTTCAAAGCCAGTATCAGACATTTAATAATTGCCTAATTGTCTCTTAACCCCATTGCCATAAAGTTTTAAAAAATATTAAAAATAAAATATAATAATAAAAGCCCCCAAATTAGAATTGAACAAAGATAAACCAATGCATCTATGAGACTACAAGATCCCATTAAACAAAATAAAACAGCTGAAAAAATTGAAGAAAATATAAATTACCTCTTAGGAAAAACAAACAACCTGGAAAATAGAACCAGGAGAGATAATTTATGAATATTCAAATTACCGAAATGTCTATATCAAAAAAGAACATGAAAAACATCTTACATGAAATTGTCAGAGAAAACTGTCCAAATCTGCTAGATCAAGAAGACAACATAGCCAATGAAAGAATACACAGAACTCTTTCAGACAAAGCCCGCAGAATAAAAACTTCAAAGTTTGTTATAACCAAATTAAAGAATTCTTAAATAAAGGGGAAAATATTGAGAGCAGAAAAAGGAAAAAATTTAAATAGAAAAGAAATACAATAATTCTTACACAGGATTTATTAACCTCAACACTGAATGACCAGGGCACCTAGAAATACAATGTATCCAAAGGCATATGACCTGGGATTACAACCAAGAATTTACTACCTTGAAAATTTAGCATATATTGTCAGGGGAAAAGATAGATTTTCAATGAAATAGAGAACTTCCAAAATTTCCTGAGAAAAAGACCAGAAATGAATAGAAAATTCAATAATCAAATACATGAATAAAAAGATGAATGAAAAGGTAATGGAAAAGAGGAAGTAAAACAAAACAAACAAAACAAATCTTAGTCAAGATCATCAAATTGTATACAATTTCATCAGGAAAGATACAACAGTTATAATTCTTGAGAATTGTATTTCACTTAGGCTTCTTAAAGACTGGAATATGATAGAAGAGACTGCACTTAGAGAATATGGGTGTGGTTGGGTCATGTCCTTTCACTGAAGAAGACTAAGATGACATCACTATGTTTGAGACAAAAAGCATTGAAAAAAAGCGGGGAAGCTGGGTGGTCCTGAGTTGGTGTCTCCCATACCTTAGAATCATTTGTAAAGTTCTTAAAAGAGACCTTCAGAACTTCCCAGTACTTAGAGCAATTTGAGACTCAATCATTAATTAAATCAGGGTTGAATTTAATCCATATTTTACTGCATAAGGGGATAAGTATGCTGGGTTGATTGCTAGAAGTGTGGAGTGTAGAAGAAAGTATGTGTTTTAGGGGAGGGATATAAATGATTCATGAAATGATTTGGCTTTGAGTCATACTTTGTCTCACAAGGATTGTGTGTCCTTGGAGGGTACTTGAAAAGAGGCTAATGTAAAAAATGATTATGAGTTGATGTAATTCAGGACTCATAAGAAGTGTACTTCTAATTATAAAGAAGAAAGGAGTGTACTTATTGACTCTGAGGCAATGCTGCTTATCAATCAATCAATAAATCTGTGATTGTACTTTGAGGTTATCAAGCAATCAATAAATCAAGCTATGATTGATGGTGTCTGATAGATTTTGATTGATAACACCAGGTGAAGAGAAGGAAAAGAAAGGAGGGTGAGAACATTGATTAAATTCTAACCAATAAATTTAACCTAGAGAGGAAATAAGATGCATTCCCTATTCTTCAGGGAAGGCGGAGGCGGCAGTGTGAGAAGGGAAATAAAAGTGAAGAAAAACTGATAAAATTGAAGGAAATGGTAGAATGAAAATAAATTGAAAGTTAAATTTTAAAAAGAAATGTTAAAGGGGTAAGAGAGTAAAACACTGGTAAAGAGGATTAAGAGGAAAGGAAAGAGAAAAATATAAATGGGGAAAAATAGCTTAGAGGGAAATACAGAATTAGTAATCTTACCTGTAATTGTGATTTAGATGAACTGTTCCATAAGATGGAAGTGGATAGCAAAATGGATTAAAACTAGAATCTTACAATATGTTGTTTACAAGAAACACATGTGAAACAGACACACACACACACACACACACACACACACACACACACACAGGGTAAAGGTAAAAGGTTGGAGCAAAATATATTATATTTCAACTGAATTAAAAGGAATTGAGGTAATGATTCTTATCTCAGACAAAGTAAAAGTGTAAATAAATTTCATTAAAAGCAATATAGAAGGAAACTATTTCATTTTTTAAAGTTACCATAGTTAATGCAGCTAGATCATTATTAGTCATGTATGTACCTAGTGGTATAAGATCCAAATTTCTAGAGGAAATTTGAGTGAATTACAAGAAGACATAGACAGCAAAACTTTAATATTGGGGGTTCTTAAGCTTGCTCTCTCAGAAAAATATAAATCTGAGCACAAAATAAACAATAAGTAAATTAAGAAAGTGAATAAAATCTTAGAAAACTAGATATGCTAGAATTCTGAAGAAAATTTAATGAGAATAGTCCTTATGCCAGAATTGACCATGTACTAGGGCCTGAAAACCTTTTCATTTGATTTAAAATGAAAAAGACTGAAATAATAAATACATATTTCTCAGATCATAATGCAATAAATATTACATGTAATAAAGAAATAATAAAAAGACAAATATTACTTGGGGGGCAGGTGAATAGAGCACTGACCCTGGAGTTGGGGGGACCTGTGTTTAAATGCAGCCTCAGTCACTTACTAATAATCTAGCTGTGTGATCTTGGGCAAGTCAATAACCCCATTGCCTTGCAAAAAAAACAAACTGAAAAATATCACTTGGAAACTAAATAACCTAATTTTAAATGATAAGTGGAAAAATGCAAATCATAGAAATAATCAATACTTATATCCAAGAAAATGACAACAATGAGATACCATACCAAAATTTACAGTATGTCATCATGGCTTTTCTGTGACTGATAGAAAGATTTAAAAACAATATCTTCTTAAAAAGGGGGGGGGATACAGTAAAGAGACAGGAGAGTGAAGGAGATTGAATGGGGTAAATCACACTACATGAAGAGGAACAAAGCTCCCATTGTGATAGAGGGGAAGAAGGGAAGAGATGAGAACTGCCTGAAGTTTACTTTCGTAAGATGTAACAAAAAGAAGGATTAGCATACACACACTCAGACAGTTAAGAAACTTATCATATCTTTCAATTACTAAAAGAGGAAAGGGGGAAGGGAGGAAAAGAGAAATTAACAGAAGGAAGGGAAATAAGAAAAGGGGCAAAGGGAAAAGGGAAAGATAGGGGAGGGATGGATATAAGGCTGCAAACACACTGAAGGAGGATGTATTCAGAAATAAAATACTGAGGAATATGCAAGAAGTGTAAAAGGGGAGAAATATAGACAGAGGGAAGATAGCATGGAGGGCAATAAAGAGTTAGCAAATATAGCTTTAGATGTGAATGGGATGAACTCTCCCATAAAATGGAAACACATAGCAAAGTGGATTAAAAACCAGAATCCTACAATATGCTGCTTATATAAACCTCATTTGAAGCAGAGAAATGCAAATAGCAAAATGGTTAAAAGTTGGAGCAGAATATATTTTACTTCAAAGTAAAAAAGCAGGGGTAGCAATCCATTCAGACAAAGCAGTTGTAAAAACAGATCTCATAAAAAAGAGATAAGGAAGGTAACCATATCTTCTTAAAAGGTACCACAGACAATGGCATAATTTCAATACTAAATATATATTCACCAAATAGCATCCAAATTCTTAGAGAAGAAACTGAATGAATCACAGGGAAGCATAGACAGCAAAACTCTACTGGTAGGAAATCTCAACAATCTTTCTCTCAGATTTAGATAAATCCAACTATAAAGCAAACAAGAAGGAAGTTAAGGAGATAAATAGAATGTTAGAAAACCTAGACATGATAGAACTTTGGAGAAAATTGAGTAGAAAGGAATATAGTTTTTTTGCGGTACATGTCACTTACACAAAAACTGACCATGTATTTGGACATAAAAACCTAATAATTAAAAGGAGAAATGCAGAATTGGAGAATTGTCATTCTCAGATCATAGTGGAATTAAAACCACATACAGTGATGGCCCACAGAGAACTAATTGGAAACTAAATAGCTTCATTTTAAAGAATGAGTAGATCAAACCACAAATTAAAGATAGCATTAAAGATTTCATTCTAGATAATGATAATAAAGAGATAACATACCAAAATTTATAGGACACAGCCAAGGCAATTATTAGAGGATATATTAGATCTTTAACTGCTTACATGAATAAAATAGAGAAAGAGGAAATCAATGAACTAAGCTTGCAATTAAAAAAATAGAGAAAGAACAATTTAAAAACCCCCCAAAAATACCAAATTAGAAATTATAAATATTAAAGGAAAAATTAATAAAGTCAAAAGCAAGAAACTGTTGAACAAACAAATAAAGCCAGGAGTTGGGTATATGAAGAAAGCAATAAAATTCATAAACCTTTGGTTAATTTTATTAAAAAGAAGGAAAAAAAGAAAACCAAATTGCTAGTATCATAAACAAAAAAGGTGAACTCATCAACAATGAGGAGTAAGTTAAAGTAATAATTTTGAACTATTTTGCCCATCTGTATGCCAAAATTATTTGATAAACTTAGTGAAATGTATGAATATTTTCAAACATATGTGCCCAGGTTAAATTAAGAGGAAATTAAATACCTAGTTAAACCTGTGTCAGAAAAAAAAAGAAATTCAAAAAGCTATCACTGAACTCCCTAAGAAAACATCTTCAGCGCCAGATGGATTCACAAGTGAATTCTATTAAACATTTAAGGAATGATTAGTTCTACTTCTACATAAACTCTTTGGAAAAATAGGTGAAGACAGAACTCTGCCTAACTCCTTTTATGATATCAATATGGTTCTGTTGCTTAAACAAGGACGAGTCAAAATAGAGAAAGAAAATTATAGACCAATTTCTCTAATGAATATCAATGCAAAAATCTTAAATCAAATCTTAGCAAAGTAATTATAGGAAGTTATCACTAGGAAAATAGAACATGATCAAGCAGGATTTATCCCAGGAATTCAAGGTTGGTTCAATATTAGCAAAATTGTCAGCATAATAGATTATATCAATGACAAACCTAACAGAAATCATTTGATTATCTCAATAGATGATGAAAAAGCATTCTGAATAAACAATAAAGAAACTAGGCATAAATGGATCGTTCCTTGGAATGCTAGGCAGTATTTATCTGAAACCATCAATAAACATTATATCCAATGGGGATAAGCTAGAGCTATTCCCAAAAAGATCACTGTTATCACCACTACTATTGAATATACATAGAGAACTCCAAAAAAATCATCTAAAAAATCTAATATAAGCATTTAACAACTTTAGCAGAATTTCAGGAAATAGAATAAATACACATAAATCTTCATCATTTCTCTATATTACTAACAAGATACAGCAGCAAGAGCTAGAATGAGAAATCCTATTTGCAAGAAGTTCAGATAATATGAAATATTTGGGAGTCTACCTGCCAAAGCAGATTCAGGAACTCTACAAAAACAAGTATAAAACACTTTTTACAAGAAAATCAAATGTAAATAACTGGGCAAATATCAACTGCTTATGGATAGACTGAGCTAATGTAATAAAAATTAAAATTCTACCTAAATTAAGTGACTTATTTAATGCCTTCTCAATCAAACTTCCAAAAAATTACTTTAATCATCTGGATAAAAATTGAAACTAAATTCACATGGAGAAATAAAAAGTCAAGGATATCTAGGAATTTAATGAAAAAAGTTGCAAGAGAAGATGACTTAGCCTTACTAGATCTAATATTATAATACAAAGCATCAGTCATAAAAATTGTCTTGTATTGGCCAAGAAATAAAGAGATGGATCAGTGGAATAGACAAGGTACAAAAGAGACAGAGAAAAATTATTGCAATCTGTTGTTTGATAAATCCAGAGTGCAACATCTTGGATAAGAACTCTCGCTCCTCAATAAAAACTATTGGGAAAATTGGAAATCAGTATGACTAAACTTGGATTAGGCTAACATCTCATACTCTATACCAGGATAAGATCAAAATGGGTACCAGATTTAAGCATAGATGGTAATATTATAAGTAAGTTAGGAGATGTATGAATAGTTTAGCTGTCAGATATATGGAAAATGAAGCAGTTTATGCCCAATGAAGAGATGGAGAGAATCTTTCTTTTTATTTTGAGGTTTACAATTTCCCCCCAATTCTTGCTTCCCTGCCCCCAACCCCCAAAGAAGGTACTCTGTTAGTCTTTATATTACTCACATGGTATACACTAATCTCAGTTGAATGAAATGACAGAAAAATCATATTTTCAATGAAAAAAAAACAAAGCAAGAGACAGAAAAATTATATGACAAGAAAATAGTTTTTTTTTTCCTCTAATTTGAAGGTGATAGTCTTTGGGCTTTGTTCAAAGTTTACAATTCTTTCTCTGGATACAAATGACATTCACCATTACACATAGCTCCAAACTGTCCCTAGTTGCTGCAGTGATGGAATGAGCAAGTCAATCAAGTTTTATCATCACTCCCATGTTGCTGTTAGGGTGTACAATGTTTTTCTGGTCTGCTTATCTCACTCAACATCAGTTCATGCAAATCATTTCAAGATTCCCTGAATTCCCAACCCTCCTGATTTCTAATAGAACAATAGTATTCCATGACATACATATACCACAGTTTGTTATGTCATTCCTCAATTGAAGGACATACACTTAATTTCCAATTCTTTGCCACCCCAAAAAGGGCTGCTATAAATCTTTTTGTACAAGTGATGTTTTTACCCTTTTTCATAATGCCTTCAGGGTAAATACCCAGTAGTGGTATTGCTGAGTCAAAGGGTATGAATATTTTTTGTTGCCCTTTGGGCATAATTCAATATTACTCTCCAGAAAAGTTGGATGAGTTTTCAGGTCCACCAACATTGTATTAGTGTCTCAGATTTCTCACATCCATTCCAATATTAATCATCGTCCTTTCTGGTCATATTGGTCAGTCTGAGAGGTGCCAGGTTGCCACCTCAGTGATGCTTTAATTTGCATTTCTCTATTGATTAATGATTTGTAGCAATTTTTCATATGACTATGGATCTCTTTGATTTCCTCAGCTGTAAACTGCATTTGTATATTCTTTGACCATATGTCAATTGGGGAATGGCTTGGTTTTTTTGAAAATTTGACTCAGTTTCTGTATATTTTAGAAATGAGTCTTTTTCAGAAATACTAGGTACAAAAATTGCTTCCCAATTTACTGCATTTCTTTTGATCTTTATTACAGTGGGTTTGTCTGTACAAAAGTGTTTTTTTTTTTAATTTAGTGTAACCAAAAATTATCTAGCTTGTTTTTAATGATGTTCTCTATCTCTTATTTGGTCATAAATAGTTTCCCTTTCCATAGATCTAACAGGTAAACTACTCCTAGACCTTCAAGTTTGCTTATGATATGGTTTTTTATGTCTAAATCCTGTATCCATTTGGATCTTATCTTGGTATAGAGTGTAAGGTGTTGGCCTAATCTTAGTTTCTTCCATACTAACTTCCAATTTTCTCAAGAGTTATCTTTTTATTGAAGAGGGAGTTTTTTATCCCAATACCTGGAATCTTTGAGCTTATCAAATAGCAGATTACTACAATCATTTTCTGCTATTGCACCTAGTCCATTCCACTGATCCATGACTCTATTTCTAAGCCAATATGAGACAGTTTTGATGATTTATGCTTTATAATATAACTTTAGTTCTGGTAAGGCTAAGCCACCTTCTTTTGTACTGTTTTTTCATTGAATCTCTGGAAATTCATGACATTCTCTTTTTCCATATGAATGCACTTACAATTTTTTCTAACCTATTAAAGTAATTTTTTGGAATTTTGATTGGTAGGGCACTAAAAAAAGTAGTTTACTTTTGTTAGAATTGTCATTTTTATTATATTACCTCGACCTATCCATGAACAGTTGATGGTTGTCCAGGTATTTAAATCTGATTTTATTTGTGTGAGTAGTGTTATGTAATTGTTTTGAAAAAGTTTTTGAGTCTACCTGCCAAAGATAGACTGCCATGTATTTTATGTTGTCTGAGGTTACATGGAAAGGGATTTCTCTTTCTAGCTCTTTCTGTTGTATCTTGCTAGTCATATATAGAAATGTTGAGGATTTATGAGGCTTTTATATCCTGCTACATTGCTAAAGATGCTAATAATTTCCAGTAGTTTTTAGATGACTTTTTGGGATTCTCTAGATATACCCTTATGTCATCTGCAAAGAGTGAGAGTTTTATATCCTCCTTAAATATACTAAGTCCTTCCATTTCCTTTTCTTCTCTTATTGCTGAGGCTAACATTTCTAATATGATATTGAATAGTAATGGTGATAATGCCCATCCTTGCTTCACCCCTGATCTTATTGGGAATGACTCTAGCCTATCCATGTTGCATATAATGCTTGTTGATGGTTTCAGATAGATACTGCTTATTATTCTAAGGAAAAAACCATTTATTCCTACACTCTCTAGTGTTTTTATGAGGAATGGGTACTATAGTTTTTCAAAAGCTTTTTTAGTATCTATTGATATGATCATAAGATTTCTAATAGGTATGTTATTGATATACTTAAACAGTTTTCCAAATATTGAACCAACCTTACATTCCTGGGATAAATCCAACTTGATCATAATGTAGTATCCTAGTGATAAGTTGTTATAATTTTGCTAATATTTTATTTAAGATTTTTTATCTGTATTCATCAGGGATATAGGTTTTAAATTTTCATTCTGTTTTAACTCTTCTTGATTTAGGTATTGACATCATATTGCTGGCATAGAAAGAATTAGGCAATGTTCTCATTCACCCCTTTTTTCTGAAGAGTTTGTATTGAATTGGAACCAATTTTTCCTTAAATATTCCATAGAATTTACTTGTGAATCCATTTGGCCCTGGAGATTTTTACTTAGGGACTTCAATAATGGCTTGTTGAATTTCTTTTTCCAAGATATGGTTATTTAGGTTTTTGATTTCCTCTTCATTTAATCTAGGCAACTCATATTTTTGTAAATATTATTCAATTTCACTTAGATTGTCAAATTTATTGACATATATTTGGACAAAATAATTCTGAATTATTTCTTTAATTTCCTCCTCGTGGGTGGTGAGTTCAGTTTTTTCATTTATGATACTAGCAATTTGGCTTTCTTCTTTCATTTTTAATTAAATTGACCTGAGTTTCATCAATTTAATTGATCTTTTTTTCATAAAAGTAGCTCTTGGTTTTATTTATTAGTACAATAGTTTTCATACTTTCAATTTTATTAATTTCTATTTTAAGTTTTAGAATTTCCAATTTGGTATTTTATTGGGGGTTCTTTATTTGTTGCTTGATCTACTCATTGTTTAAAATGAGGTTGGTTAATAATCCTGTGTCTATATCTCCCTGGCCCAGTATTGCATATGACTTTTATTGTATTATCACCTGAAAAAGATGTATTCACTATTTCTGCTTTCTGCAATTGATCTTTAGATTTTTATTCCTTAGTACATGGTCAATTTTTGAGCAAGTGTCATGTACTGCAGAAAATAAAGTATATTCCTTTCTATCCCCATTCAATTTCCTCTATAAGGATATCATCTCTAGGTTTTCTAACAATCTATTTACTTCCTTAACTTCCTTCTTCTTTCTTTTAAGACTCAATTTATCTATATCTGAGAGAAGGTGTTTGAGGTCTCCCAATAGTAGAGTTTTTCTTCCTGTAGTTCTTTCAAATTCTCCTCTGAGAATTTGGATGTTATCTCATTGGAGGCATCTATATTTAGAATTGAAATTACTTTATTATCTAATGGTACCATTTCGGAGGATATAGTTTCCTTCCTTATCTCTTTTAATGCCGTCTATTTCTGCAGCTGCTTTGTCTGAGATAAGGATTGCTACTCCTGCTTTTTTCACTTCAGCTAAAGAAAAATATATTTTGCTCCAACCTTTTATCTTTACTCTATCTGTTTCTCTCTGCTTCAAAAGAGTTTCTTGTTAGCAGCATATTGTAGGATTCTGGTTTTTAATCTACTCTGATACTTGCTTACATTTTAAAGGAGAGTTAATCCCATTTATATTCCAAGTTGTAATTACTAAGTCTTTATAGCCCTCCATGCTATGTTCCTTCTGTTTTTATTTCCCTGTTTTTTCTCTTTATCCATATTCCCCATTTGATTCTGAATACCACCACCTTCAGTGTGTTTGCCCTTTTATATCAACCCCCTCCACTTTCTTTTCCCTATGCCTTTTGTGCTTCTTTCCTTCCTTCTGTTAGTTTCCCTTTTTTACCCCCTCACTGCCCCACCTCCTCTTTTCCCATTTTAATGCTTGAAAAGTAAGATAAGTTTCTTAAAATGATTAAGTGTGTCTAAAGTAATTTTAAACCATGTCTGATGAGATGAAGATTCAGGTGGTTCTCAACTCCTCCTTTCTTCCACTCTATTGCAATAGGTCTTTTGTACATCTTGGTATAATGAGATTACCCACTCAGTCTCCCTCCAACCTCCCTTCTCCTTACTACCCCCATTTATAAGGAGGTATTTTTTTTAAATCATCCT
Source organism: Macrotis lagotis (assembly GCF_037893015.1). Lineage (NCBI taxonomy): Eukaryota > Metazoa > Chordata > Mammalia > Peramelemorphia > Peramelidae > Macrotis > Macrotis lagotis. The sequence goes on from NC_133663.1 coordinate 212,778,411, forward strand.
GTCTGAGTCACAGAAAAGATATGAGTGTACATCACTTCTGGCTATGCATATTCTCAAGAATTATGACACTCTTTCTCCCATGAAGGTATATAGTCAGTTTCATCTTATTGGAAAGTATTTTTGTATTTGTCTTTTTTTTTTTTGCCTTTTCATGGGTCTCTTGAGCCTCCTGTTTGATGTCAAAATTTTCTATTTAGCTCTGGTCTTTTCATCATTAAATCTTGGAAGTCTCCAATTACTTTAAATGTCCAACTTTTGCCCTGAAAGAGATGTCTCAACTTTGCCAGGTAGTGGATTATTGGCTGCTCTCCCTTGCTCTTCAAAATATGTAATTGCAGGTCCTTCGATCCCTTAATGTTGCTGCCACTATGTCCTGGGTATTACTTAATGAGGCTCCTTGGTATTCAAAAGTATTTTGTTTCTGGTTGCTTGTAGGATTTTTTTCTTTTTTCTGATCATTGTGGAATTCGGTCACAACATTCTTGGTGTTTTCATTTTAGGATCTCTTTCTGGAGGGGATAGATGTATTCTTTTAATAACTATTTTGGCCTCTGATTCCATGATATCAGGGCAATTTTCTATCACTAACTCCTGTAATATTAAGTTCAGTCTTTTTTTCTCTTCAATATTTTCAGAAAGGCCAATAATTCTCAGCTTCTCCCCTCTTGATCTGTTCTTGAGGTCAGTGGTTTTCCTGATGAGCTATTTTACATTTTTCCCTATTTTTTCTGATCTTTTGGTTTTGTTTAACACAATCTTGTTGTCTCATGAAGTCATTAGTTTCTGCAAATTCCATTCATTTTTTAGAGAAGATTTTTTTCTTTTATCTATGGCAACTCATTTTTCCAGTTGGTTAATTCTATTTTTGATGGACTTTTCTATTGCCCAGTGTAGTTTTGAGAGATTCATTTTTATTTTTGCTTATGCCCAATTGAGCAAATGAGAGAATCATTTTCTTGTTGCATTTGCCCAGTTGACAATCTGAGAGAGTTGAGCTCATTTTGCATTTTTCCAACTACATTTTCCTAGGATTTGTTTTCTTGTTGCAAAATGCTAATTTTCTCTTGCAATGTGTTAAATTTCTCTTGGGTTACTTTTCCCAATTTTTTCAATTGATCTTTAAACTCCTTCCTTATTTCTTCAATGAAGTTTTTCTGGGCTGCAGACCAATTTATGTTTTCCTCAGCAGTGCTCTAGCTCTCTGGGTTAGAATCTTTCTCTTCTAAGTATTTCTCCATGGATCCCCCTTTTTCTCTGGTCTTTTTTCATCTTTCTAGGATCTTGTGTTGGGGAGGGAAAGGAACTGGCTCTCAGAGGTTTGCTTTTGAAAATCCTTGAAGCTTTGTTCACTTGGCTTAGTAATTCATCCATTAGGGAGCAGTGTTTGAGTTTCTCAGCAGCAGTGTCTGAGTTGACCTTGAACACTAGGCTGGGCCTGTGTGGGAGGGAGTTAATCTCTTTCCTTTTAGTGAACTCTGTTTACCTAAGGGTGTGTAGGGGGAATTATTCAAAGTTTGTTCTGGGCAATGGGCTCTGTTGAAAATATGGAGCTCAGGCCCCAGGCTCATCTGGTTGTTCTCCAGTTGTGCTTTGAGACTATGCTGGAACTCACCCTCCTGTTCACTCTTCTATCCCAGGGCAATGACTAGGCAGCCAAAGATGGATCACATCCTCTCCACTCACTGAAGTCTCTATGGCTGAGGCTGGCCCTCTGGCTACCCCCAGCTGCTGTCTCTGCAATGATCCTCTGCTCTTGTCTCTCATTCCACCCATGGTCTCTGGAAACAAACATTCTTTGTAGGTGTTCTTTTCCTAGCTTCTCTTTCTGGGTTTTGTTGAATGAATTTCTCTTAAGAGATTTCTCTCATGTTGTTTTTGAGGGGAAAGAGGAGAACTTTTCAAAGGGCCTGTCTTCTCTCATCTTGGCCAGAAGTCCCTTCTTCTGTTGAGAATATTATTAAAAACAAGTTACTTTGATTACAGGAAATTAAAAAGTTTTTTTACAAGCAAAGTCACTGTAACCAAGGAAATGTTGTAAATTGAGGAAAAAAATTTTACAGCTAGTATTTCTGACAAAGAACTAATTTCTACAATATATAGAGAACTGTGTCAAATTTGTACAAGGCAAGTCTTTCCCCACTTGACAAATGTCAAAGGATATGCAAAGCCAATTAACAGATGATGAATTCAAACCTATCTATATTCATATGAAAAAATTGCTATAAATCTTTACTGATTAGAAAAGTGCAAACTAAAGCATCTCTGAGGTACCATCTCACAACTATCAGACAGGCAATTATGACAAGAAAAGTCAATGTTCAATGTTGGAAGGAATGCAGGAGATCTTTGACACTAATACATTGTTAGTGAAGCTGTGAACTCATCCAACCTATCTGTAGAGTAATTTGAAGTTATACTCAATGGGCAATAAAAATGTTCATACCCTTTGATACTATTATTAGGTCCATTCCCTGAAGAGATCATGAAAAAGGGTAACAGTTTTTGAGGAGAAAAATGCATTAAAAGGCAGAATCAAGGGGCAGCTAGGTGATGCAGTGGATATATTTAGAGCAGCCCTGGAAATTGACTGAATGTCCATCAATTGGGGAATGGCTGAAAAGCTTCTGGCATATTTTTCTTATGGAACACTATTGTTTTTAACCCTAATAGATGGATGGGATTTCAGAGAAGCCTGGAATGATACTGATGCTGAATGAGAGAAGGAGAACTAGAAGAAAATTGGGCACCATAACAGAAATATCAGGGTGATGATCAACCTTAATGGATTTCCTCATTCCATCAATGCAATAATTAGGGGCAATTCTAGAGTACCTGTGATTGAGAATACCACCTGTATCCAGAGAAAGAACTGTGGAGTTTACACAAAGATCATTTTTTTTAAAAAGTGTCTAATATGAGAGAACTCTGCTACACCAGAATGAGTGTGGGGTGAGGAACACCAGCCTCAGAGCAGCCCTTTGGTGAGACCCTGCAGCAGTAATCTGGGGAAAGCAGCCTGTACCTCCAGAGCACAGCCCACAGATGGTAAGAGGGTCGGGGAGACTGCAGAAATCTCTCTGTTCTCCCTGGGGCAGGACTCTGCTGTTTGCCCACATTCAGATCCAGGTTGCAGTTTGGCCTTCCATACTAAGATACCAGGTGTCCTCCTCACAGCTACAGGGCAGCCAGGAGTGCAAGTGGTCATTCACATATCAAAGCACAGGCAAGAGAACATAAGAATGTGGAGAAATAAAGGTCTCATTGAGGTGTCCCAAAAAACCTCAAAGTGGGTATCCCAATAATACTCAAAAGTTTAGGAAGCACCTGAAACCAGACACAGGCTGTAGAAATGAGTAAACAGAGAAAAAAGAAGAACACCATTGAGAAATTTTTGTCTATGACCCCAAGAAGGATCAAAATACTCAATCTGAAGAAGAGGAAGTACAAGGTGCTGCATCTAAAGACTCCAAGAATAATGGAAGATGGGCTCAGGCTGTGACAGAGATCATTTGACTTTTTTATATTTAATATTTATTTATTCTCATTTTGTACAAATAATTTTTTACATTAATAAAATATTTAGAGTTGTGATCAGAGATCAAAAAAGACTTGAAAATCCAGTAAGGGATATAAAAGAAAAACTGGGAAAAGAAATAAAAGAAATGCAGGAAAAACTTGAAAAGGAAGTCAGCATCTTAGTCAAAGAGAGCCAGAAAATACTGAAGAAAATAACATGGTAAAAACCAACCTAGGTCAAAAGGATAAAACAGTTCAAAAATTTTTGAGGAGAAAAATGCTTTCAAAAGCAGAATCAAGGGGCAGCTAGGTGGTGCAGTGAATAGAGAACTGGCCCTAGAGTCAGGGGTAACTGAATTCAAATCCTGCCTCAGGCACTTAACAATTAACTAGCTGTGTGGCCTTGGGCAAGCCACTTAACTCCATTGCCTTGCAAAAAGAGAAAAAAGGCAGATCAACCAGTTGAAAAGGGAGTTAAGAAAGCTATCTGAAAATAACAAATCCTTCAGATGTAGAATGGAGCTAAAGGAAGCTGATGACTTTACAAGAAGTCAAGACACAATACTTCAATACCAAAAGAATAAAAAATTAAAACAAAATGTGAAGCATCTCATTGAAAAAACAACTGATCTAGAAAACAGATTCAGAAAAGATAATTTATAAATCATTAGCATACCTGAAAGTCATGATCAGGAAAAGAGACTTGATCTCATTTTAAAAGAAATCCTACATGAAAATTTCCCTGATATCCTAGAAACAGAGGGCAAAATAGAAATTGAGAGAATCCACTAATCTGCCCTGGAAAGGAATGCCCCCAAATAAGCAACCCCCAGGAATGTTATAGCTAAGTTCCAGAACTTTCAAGTCAAAGAGAAAATATTACAAGCAGTCAGAAGGACACAATTCAAATATCATGGAGCTGTAGTCAGGATCACACAGGACTTAGCTTCAACTACATTAAGGACTTATAGGGCTTGTAATATAATAATCTGGAAGGCAAAGGATTTTGGAATGCAACCGAGAATCAACTAACAAACAAAACTGAACATCCTCTTCCAGGGGAAAAGATGGATTTTCAATGAAAAAGGGAATTTCAAATGTTCCTGTTTGAATGACCAGAGCTGAACAGAAAGTTTGACTTTCAAATACAGATCTCAGTTGATGCAAAGAGAGTGGAGGAGAAGGGTAAAATATGAGCAGCTTAATAATGATGAACTGCATGTATTCCTGCTAAGAAAAATGATACTTATAATTCTAATATGGAACTTCTCATTTACTATAGCAGGTAGAAGTAGCTTTTATAGGTGAAACATAGGAGAGAGCTGAATTTGAAGATATGATAAATTTCAGACCTGGAGTTACTGGATAAAAGAGAAATGCACTGGAAGTAAGAGAAAGGAGAGGTGGAACAGGCTAAGGCATTTCATATAAAATATATATGTACACATACACACAAACACACACACACACACACACACACACACACACACATATATATATATATATATATATATATATATATATATATATATATATATATATAAAAGAGCTTTTGCAATGATATGGAAGGGGGAAAGGTGGTGAGGGGCAATGATAGAACCTTCACTCTCATCAGAAATGGCTCAGAGAGGAAATAGCATACACACTCAGTAAGTTACAGACATCTAAAGTAAAAAGGAAAGAAGGGGTATGGGGGAAGGGGTTGTGGGTGATAAAGCAGAGAGTAGATGATAGGAGAGAATATTCAGATATACCACATTTTCTTTTTTATATCTTGCAAGGGGCTGGGATTGGGTGGCTTGTCTGGGACAACAGGGCTGGATGGTTGCTGGGTCTCAGAGGTTGTATGTGGGCTCAGGGCCTCTTGGTCTCACAGTCAGTGATCAGTCTGCTGCACCACTAAGCTAACATATAGCACATTTTAGAAGAGAGACATATTGAAATGAGAGAGAAAATATAATATATAGTAGTAGGGAGAAATGGCTTCAGGGAATTACAATCAGCAACAGCAATAGTGGAAAAATATGAAAGTAACTTTTATAATGGACTTATCAAAAATGTGATCCACCTGAGACAGAGCTGATTGTATCAGAACACAGATGAAACACTTTTTTTCTCTTTCCTTAACTTTATTTCTCATGAGGGTCTACATTTTTGTGGGGGAGGGGGTATTATGTTTATTCTTAAACAAGAAAATTTTGGTACTGTAAAAAAAGAACACCACTTGTACAAAAATATTCATAGCCACTCTTTTCATGATGGCAAAGAATTGGAAATTAAGTAAATAGCCTTTAATGAGCAAATGGCTTAACAAAATGTGGTATGCGTATTTGATGGAACACTATTGTTCTATTAGAAGCCAGGAGGGATGGGAATTCTGGGAAACTTGGAAATATTTGCAAGGACTGATGCATAGTGAGATGAGCAGAACCACCCTAGCAGCAACATGGGGGAGATGATCAAACTTGATGGACTTTCTCATTCTATTAGTGTAACAATCAGGCACAATACTTTATTTTTCTTCCTTAAAGATGTGATTTCTCTCTCAACACATTTAATTTAGATCAATGTATAGCATGGTTACAATGTAAAGACTAATAGACTTCCTTCTCTGGGGATCGGGGTAGGGAAACAAGATTTTGGGGAAAATTGTAAAATTTAAAAATAAATAAATAAATTTATTTTAAAAATAAAAAAGAAATAAAAATTGTTTTATGTACAGCATAATGTTGTTAACTCTAATATTTTATTTTCTCCTCAAGGCACATTCAATGTATAGCATGGAAACAATGCAAAGATTATCATCAGCCTGCCATCTGAGTGGGGGGGGGGGGGAAGAGAAGGTAGGGTAGGGTAAAATTATAAAATTCAAAACCTTCCAAAAATGATAGGTAGAACCTACTAGTATATATAATTGGAGGACCTATAAAATAATAAAAAGAAAGTAAAAAAGAAAATGATAAGAATGAAATATCATATTAAAATTTATGGGATTCAGCCAAAAAAGTTTTTAGTGGAAACTTTATTTCTATAAATACATATGTGAATAAAACAGAGATAGAGGAGATCAATGAATTCTAACTAGAAAAGCTAGAAAAAATTAATGAACCCCTATTAAATACCAAATTTCAGAAGGTCTAATTTGGTAAAATTCAAAGCAAGAAAATCATTGATGTAATAATGAAAATTAAGAGTTGGTTTTATGAAAGTCAATAAAGTAGATAAACATTTAGCTAATCTGATATAAGAAAAGAAAGAAGATAACCAAATTAACAGTATCAAAACTGAAAATGTGATCTAACAACCAATGAGAAGGGAAATAGATAATTTGAAGCCACTTTGCCATACTGTATGCAAATAAAATTGATAACCTGAGTAAAATGGATGAATATGAGAAAAAATGCAAACTGTCCAGATTAAAAGAAGTGGTAATAAAAAATCCAAGAAATCTTATTTCATAAAAAGAAATTGGCTTCTGCCTCTGACACTTCCTGAAGACTGATGTTTGCCATTGTCTTTTGCCATCTGCTGCCCTTGACCCCGCAATGGCAAACATTGCCAATACAAAGCTCTAGGACATCCTCTTGTCCCTCCAGGCACCAGTGAGAATGAACTGGAGAAAGTTTATAGATAGTTGGCCAAGGAATATAATCCTGATAAGAATCCAAATGCAGGGGACAAATTCAAGAAAAATATTTTTTTGCAAATGAAGTTTTATGAAACCCTGTGAAATGCAAGTTAAATGATCAATATGGAATACATGGCCTTCAAGAAGGTAGTGGTGGAGCAGTGGCATGGATGATATTTTTCCTCTCAATTTTGGTGGAGAATTGTTTAGTTTTATGTGTAATCAAAATAGAAGTCAAAATTGTAGAAAAGGTGAGGACATGATGCAACCACTCATGGTGTCTTTAGAAGATCTTTATAATGTCAAGACCACCAAACTGCTACTTAGCAAATTTTGACTTTTGTGGTGCATGCATTGGCCAAGGTAGCAAGATGGGAGCTGTTCAGAAATGTAGTGCTTGTCATGATCAAGGTGTATGAATTATGATAAGACACCTGACTCCTGGGATGATACAGCAGTTGCAGTATGTGCACTCTAATTGTAATGGATAAGGAGAAGTGATTAATGAGAAAAATCACTGTAAAAAATGAAAAAGAAAGAAGGTAATAAAAGAAATGAAGATTCTTAAAGTTCATATAGATAAAGGCATGAAAATTGGGCAGAAAATTACACTCACTGGGGAAGCAGACCAGGCCCCAGGAGTGGAATCAGGAGACATTGTTCTTGTACTACAAGAGAAGGAGCATGAAGTATTTCAGAGAGATGAAAACAATTTTCATGACACACAAGATAGGACTTGTATTTTTATTTATTTTATTTTATTTAAGGCAATGGGGTTAAGTGATTTATTTGCCCAAGGTCATATAGCCAGGCAATTTTCAAGTGACTGAGATCAGATTTGAACTCAGATTCTCCTGACTCCAGGATTGGTGTGCTATCCTAGCTGCCCCAAGATAGAACTTTTTGAAATGCTATGTGGATTTCAGTTCAGATGCCCTTCAGATTGTCATGAAATATCTGCCTGGCAAAGTAATAAGACCAGATTGTGTTTGTGTATTTTGAGAAGAAGGAATGCCACAAAATTGTAACACCTTTGAAAAAGGGGATCTTTACATAATGTTTGATGTACAGTTTCCTGAAAACAACGGGATTAGCCCTGAGATACTTTCAGAACTTGAAGACTTTCTTCCAGGTAGACCTGAACTTCCGAGTATGATTGGTGACATAGAAGGAGTAGATATTCAGGAGTTTCATGGCATTCAAGGTTCTGTTGGGTGGTCAGAGAAGGAAAACTTATAATTACAGCTCAGATGATAAAAGAAGCCCTCATGGAATTTGAGTACAGTGTGCCCACCCTTAAACATTGCTTTAAAAATGAAGGGAAAAAAGAAAAAAGCTGCACAAGAGGAAAAACCTTCTAGTTTTGCCTGATTTGTTTTCAGCAATCTAGCTGGGTTGTCTAAGCAATCCAGATGAATTGATGGGCATCTATTGTTGTATGTGTATTTCTAGATTGTTTATAATATATACAGAATATATGATTTAAACTTACCATAAACCTTTACATCTTCATTTTGACTGTTCTGTCGCAGATTAAAGCACTTGAAAGGAAAAGATTCCCTTTCACATGGGTTCAGAGTTTCAGTACTGGTATCCATGCTTGATTTTTACAGTTGTGTGGATATTGTTTCTTATTTTATCACCTCCTATATTATAAAGTTTGTGTACATTTTTTCCTGAGGCTTTGTATGTGACTGCACTTGCATAAGCTGCTACAAATAGAATAAAGAATTTCTTAGCTTGTATCTTTCATTTAGATCCATGGACAATGGGTTTTGCACACAATAGGTTTGGAGCTGAGTGGGAATAATGGAAAACTAGATTTAAAGTGGTTGTAAAGTTTTAGAAGGTTTTTATTTTGATTTTTTTACTACCTTTTGAAAGTTTCTCAACTGAGTAATAAAAAAAAGTTGGTGGAAAATTAAAAAAAAAAGACATAGAAGAACCATCAGTAATCTCCCTAAGAAAAAGTCTCCTGTAGTGGAGCTGCGAACTCATTCAACCTTTCTGGAAAGCAATTTGTAATTATTCCCAAAAGACAACAAAAATGGGCATACCCTTTAATCCAACAATACCGCTAGTGGGTCTATACTATGAATAGATTATGAAAAAGAGTAAAAACATCACCTGTACAAAATTATTCATAGTTGTCGTGGCAAAGAATTAGAAATTGAGTTAATGTCCATCAGTTGGAGAATAAGTTAATAAACTGTGGCATATGTATGTGATGGCATACTATTGTTCATTTTGAAGCCAGGATGGAAAGGAATTCAGGGAAGCCTGGAAGAATTTGCATGAACTGATGCTGAGGAATATGAGCAGAACCAGAAAAACATTGTACACCCTAATAGCAACATGGGAGTGATGATAAATCTTAATGGACTTGTTCATACTAACAGTGCAACAATCAGGCACAATTTGGGGCTATCTGCAATAGAGAATGCCATCTGTATCCTGAGGAAGAATTGTGGCATTTGAACAAAGAACAAAGACTTTTACCTTTAATTTTTTAATGTTATCTTATTATGTAATTCTTCTATATCTCATACTTTATATTTCTTCCTTAAGGATATGATTTCTCTTTCATCACATTCAAATTAGATCAGTGCATACCATGGGAACAATGCTTTCTGTGGGGTGTGGGGGAAGAGAAGTAAGATTGGGAGAAAAAAAATTTAAAATTCAAAAACAGAAGAGAAAAAATTTCCAGGTCCAGATGAATAAGTGAAGCTTGCCAAATATTTAAGGAACAATTAATTACTTTTCTATATAAATTATTTTTAAAAAATAGAAGAAAGAGTTCTGTCAAATTTCTTTTATAACAACAGTATGGTACTGATAGCTAAACCAGGAAGAACCAATAAAAAGAAAATTATAGAACAATCTCCCTAATGAACATTGATGAAAAAATTTAAATAAAATTTTAGCAAAGAGATTACAGCAAGTTATTACTTGGATAATGTACTGTGATCAAAGTAAGATTCATAGCACTTAGGCAGACACTCTTCAATATTAGGAAATCACTCAACATAATTGAACACAGCAAAAGCATAAGAAATTAAATGATTATATCAATAGAATCTGAAAATTCATTGATAAAAATACATCTTTTTCTATTAAAACGTTCAGAAGTTTAGTAATAAATGACATTTTCCTTAAAATTAAAATGGGGGGGGGGGGGCAGCTAGGTGATGCAGTGGACAGAGTACCAGCCATGGAGTCAGGAGTATCTTAATTCAAGTCCAACCTCAGATACTTAATAATTACCTAGCTGTGTGGCCTTGGGCAAGCCACTTAACCCCATTGCCTTGCAAAAATCTAAAAATAATAATAAAATTAAATTAAATTAAAATAGTTTGGCTAGTTGGGGCAGTGGATAGAGCCCCAGCCCTGGAGTGAGTAGTACCTGAGTTCAAATCCAGCCTCAGACACTTAATAATTACCTGTGTGTCTTTAGCCAAGCCACTTAACCCCATTGTCTTGCCAAAATACCCCCCCATAAAAAACCCAAAACAAAAAAATAAAATATCTAAAACCATTCCAATAAGATCAGGGGTGAAACAAGGATGCCCATTATCACCATTACTATTTAATACAGGATCAGAATTGTTAGATTAACAATAAGAGAAGAAAAAAGAAATTTAAGGAATCAAAATTGACAATGAGCAAGAAAACCTTTCACTTTTTGCAGATGATATGCTAGTGTACTTAGAGAACCTGAGAAAATCATCTAAAGAATTACTTGAAACAATTAACAAATTTAGCAATGTAGCAGGATATAAGATAAACCCAGATAAATTGTCAGCATTTCTGTATATGAACAACAAAGCTCAAGAACAAAAGAAAGAAATTAAAATTCCATTTTAAATACATGGAAGCAATATTAAATACCAGAGAATCTACCACCAAAGACAAACACAGAAACTGTATGAATAAATTATATAACACTTCTCCCTCACAGAAAGTCAGATCAAAATAATTGGACAAATGTCAATTGCTCATAGTTAGGCTGAGTTAATAAAATAAAATGACAATTCTATCCAAAGTAAATTATATATTCAGTGCCATGCCAATCAAACTACCAAATAATTATTTTACTGAACTAGAAAAAAATGGTAACAAAATTCACCTGGAGCAAGAAAGGGTCAAAATTATCAATGGAACTAATGTAAAAAATGTAAAGGAAGGTGGCCTAAGTCTACTAGATCTAAAACTATACTATAAATGGGTGCAAGATTTAGATATAAAGTATGACCCCATAGATAAATTAATAGACCAAAAAATACTCAATCTATCAAACCTATAGGAAGGGGACAAATTTTTGAATGAGCAAGAAAAAACATCCACTATAAAATGCAAAATCAATGATTTTGATTATATTAAACTTAAAATTTTTGCACTTTAAAAAAAGCAATCCCATCAAGATTCAGAGAAAAGCAGAAAGTTGGGAAACAATTTTTAGATCTAAGAGTTCTGATAAATGTCTCAGTTCTAAAATATATAGAAAATTGTATCAAATGTATAAGGTGTCATGTCATTTTCCAATTGATAAATGGACATAGGATATGAATACATAGTTTTTAAATGAAGAAATTGAAGGTATATCTAATAATATGAAAAAAATACTCCAAATCATTATTGATTAGATAAATGCAAATTAAAACAATTATGGGTTATCACTTCAAGCCTTAACCTTGTTTAAGATAAGAAAAGGGGGAAATTGGTGAGGTTGTAGGGGAGATTGGGACATTAATAAATTTCTGGTGAAGTTGTGGACTGATTCAACCATTCTGCAGACCATTTTGGAACTATGCCCAAAGAAAAATAAAACTGATCATACCATTTGACCCAGTTTCAAAATATTCATAGCTCTCTTTTGTGGTAGCAAGGAATTTGAATTTGAAGGGATGAACATCAATTGGGGAATGGTCAGACACGTTATAGTATTTGACTGTTAAAGAATACCATTTTCTATAAGACACCATAAATGGACAACCAGAAAGTAGCATGGATTAAATTATAACATCTGCTCCAGACTGAAGGGAGTAGAACCAAGAGAAAATTCTGCACATTAACAACAAGATTATGAGGTGATGAACTTTGATGTATACAACTCCTCTAATCATTTCATAGAGCTATTAGATCAATAGACTTATTAGATCGGCTATGCACAATGTTATTTTCATACAGAGGAAGACAAACAAAATAAAACAAAACAAAGCAAAACAAAACAAAACAAAATAAACAAAAAATATCCCTTCAGAGTCTGATGAACACTACATTCACTTTCTAAAAACATTTCTCCTTTGTACTTCTTTCCTTTAATCCTAATTTCTCATACCAAAAAATGCCTATTCTGTAAATATGTTTAACACAAATGTGTATGTACAATATTCACCTGACTGCTTCCCACTGTAGGGAAAGTCTCCTAGAGCTTAAATGTCCAATATATATGTGTGTGTGTGTATGTGTGTGTAAGTATATGTGTGTGTGTGTGTGTGTGTGTGTATGTGTGTATATATGTATATAAATATTCCAGACCTCTTGCCTCAGGGATCACCAGGCATAGCTTGAAAGGATGGTGAGAGAACTGTGACTCACCAGAGTAAGCCCAGAGCCAGAGTCAATGATGACCTCGAATCAACCCTGTGGTGGTAACATGTGGAGTCACACAAGACATCCAGACTGCAGAGGTCTCTCTGCTATCCCTGGGACAAGACACTGCTATTTGCCCACAGTTAGTTCCAGGTCACAGTCTGTGGCACCTAATGCCATGGAGGACTAGGGATCCACCATGGCAGAGGAGAGGGCCTATGGTCATCCACAGACCAGAGTACAAGCAACAGAGCAGTCAGAGACTCTCACAAGACCTTGAAGGTGGGGTGTCCCAAAATATCCCCAAAGCCTTGGAAGTGCAGTAAATCAGTCAAAGCTTGAGGAAATGAGCAAACAACAGAAAAAAAATAACTTGACCATATAAAATTTCTTTGGTCCCATGGAGGATCAAAACACACACTTAGAAGATGACAAAGTTGAAGCATCTGTATCCAAATCCTCCAAGAGAAAGAGGAAATGGGTTTCTTCTATGGCCAAGCTCAGAAAAGACTTTGAGACTCAAGTAAGGGAGGTAGAGAAAAATTGGAAAGAGTAATGAGAGCAATGCAGGTAAATCATGAAAACCAATTCAGTAGCTTGGTGAAGAATGTACAAAAAAAAAATATTGAAGAATGTAACATGCTAAAAATCATTATAGGAAAAATGGATAAAGCAACCCACAAAGCAAATGAGGTGAAAATGACTTAAAAAGCAGAACTAACCAGTTAGAAAAGGAGAAAAATAAACTTTCTGAAGAAAATAACTCCATCAAATGTAGAATGGGGCTTAATGAATTTGCTGCCTTTGTGAGAATTCAAGAAACAATAGAATAATACCAAAAGGATGAAGAAATAGAATAAAATGTGAAATAATCTTTTGGAAAAACAAGGTATAATTTAAAAATTATTGGACTGCCTGAAAATCATGACCAGGAAAATAGCCTAAATTTCATTTTTCACAAAATAATGCAGTAAAACTGTCCTGAGATTCTAGAAGCACAGGGTAAAAATAGAAGTTGAGGGAATCCACCAATCACCTTCTGAAAGAGACCACCCCCACAAAAAAAAACTTCCCAAGACAAGAGTAATAGTTTCATTTCCTCTTTGCTTATTATTCTTTTTGTAATATGTAGCAATTCTAGGACAATATTGAATAACACTATGGTAAAGTACCTCCTTATTAAGAAGACTTCAATTTTATATCCATTATGGATAATAGTTGCTTTTGATTTAGTTAAATATTCTTTTCAAGTGAAGAAAGCCTTTATTTCTCTTTTTTAGTGTTATTAAAATGAATGAGCTATATTTTTCAAAACATTTTTCTGCATTTGTTGATAAAATGATATGATTTTTGCTGCATTTGCTATTGATATGCTCAGTTACTTTTTATAATTGAATCAGTTCTTTATCCCTGGTATAAATCCCACCTGGCCATAAAATGTGATATTTGTTTTATATTGATTAAATCTCCTTACTAGTATTTTATTTTAATATTTCACATCAATATCAATGAAAAAATATCAAAATATTCCTTTTTTTGCTTTTTCTCATTTGTTGGTTATCAGAACCATAATTGCAACATAAAATTAATTTGATAGCACTCTTTCTTTATCATTTTTTTTAGGTTTTTGAAGGGAAATGAAGTTATGGGGCTTGCCGAAGGACACATAGCTAAGTAATTAATGTGTCTGAGGCTGAATTTGACTCCAGGGCCAGTGCTGTATCCACTGTGCCACCTAGCTGCCCTTCTTTACCATTTTTGAAATACTTTATAAAGTGTTGGAAATAATTCTCCCTTAAATGTTTGATAAATAAATTTATTGCATGACCTGATGCTGAGTCAGATACGCAGAAACAGAAAAACACTATATACCCTAACAGCAACATGGGTGCAATGATCAACCTGGATGGATTTGCTCATTCCATCAGTGCAACAACCAGGGATAATTTGGGACTCTGCAATGGAGAATAACATCTGTATCCAGAGAAAGAACTGTGGAGTTTGAACAAAGACCAAGGACTATTAACTTTAATTTAGAAAACTGATATCTGATAACCGATAACTGATATCTTATTGTCTGATCTTGCTATCTAATACTTTCTGTTTCTCTTCTCTGAGTCCAGATATTATTTCTCTCTCATCACATTCAATTTGAATCAATGTATACCATGGAAACAATGTAAAGATTGTTAAATTGTTAAATTGCCTTCTGTGGGGGTTGGGGGGGGAGGAATGTAAGATTAGAGGAAAAATTATAAAACTCAAAGTAAATAAAATATTTAAGAAGTGAAAAAAAACCAACTACAGGAAATTTAGCTTGCCAATTCTTTTTTTATTACTTAGGCACTTGTAATTTTTAATAAACTTACACTTCCAGGTCAGATGAAAAGAAGCCCTTATCTCAGAAGCTTGAATCTTTGATTTTATCCAACAATAGATTACTCTAGTTATTTTCTACTGTAGCTAGCTTATTCCACTCTCTAATTTCTAGCCAGTACAAAACAGTTTTGATGATAGCATTGTCATAATATAGTTACAAATCTCCTATGGCTGAGTCACATTTCTTTGAATTATTTTATCATTATTTTAAATCATGTTCTTATTTATTTTTTCCTTCAGATGAATTTTGCAATTATTTATACTAATTCTATAAAGCTTAGTTTTGGTTACTTTATTGTTATGGCACTGAATAAACTAATTTAGATAGAATTAGCATTTTTATTAAATAAGCAAGATCTTACCATGAACAATTATAATTTTCTCATTTTTTTGAATTGATATTATTTGTGTGCAAAATACTTTCCAGTTATGTTTATTTAGTTCCTGTCTTTGTCTTGGCAGGTGGACTCCCAAATAATTGTTTACAATTGTTGTAAATGCAATTTCTCTGTCTTTGTTTCTTTTTCTTTGCTTTTTCTTTTTTGTTGAAATACTTATGATTTAAGTGATTATTTTCAATCTTCCTACAACTTTGCTGAAGTTTTAACTGTTCTGAGCAGTTCTTTTTAATATTCTTTAATATTCTTTTAGCATACTATCATGTCATCTGCATTTCTAATTCCTTCAATTTCTTTAACCTTCCTTATTTATAAGGTTAGTATTACAATATTGAGTAATAATGGTGATAATAGAAATCTTTGTTTTTACCCTTCATCTTATTGGAAATGCTTATAGCTTCTTTTATGTGGAATAGTTCATCTAATTCCCACTGAAATATTTGAATCACTATGCATTTCCCTCCATCTTTTTCCCTGTTTATACTTTCTTTTTCATTTTACCTTATCCCTTCTCATCAGTGTTTTGCTTCTGACCACTCCTTCCCTCAATCTTCCCTCCCTTCTCTTTTCCCTCCTCTTTCTCTATTTTCTTCCTGCTTCTGACCTCCCTGATCTTATTCCCCTGACTCTTTTTTATCCCTGTCCCCCTACTTCCCTATAGGTAAGATAAATTTCTAAATGTTTGTTTCTATAAGCTATTTCTTTGAGTCATCTATCCACTATTAACTTCTTTGCCTCTATTGTAATAGGCACTTTGTATCTCTTCAAGTGAAGTAATTTGCCCTCTTCTACTTTCCCCTTTCCTCTACTCCAGTACACTTTTTTTTAATTTAAATTTTTTTATTTTAGATTTCTCAAGGCAATAGGGCTAAGAGGCTTGCCCAAGGCCACACGGCTAGGTAATTATTAAGTGTCTGAGGCCAGATTTGAACTCAGGTACTCCTGACTACAAGGCCAGTGCTCTTATCTACTGCACCACCTAGTCATCCCACCAGTACACTTTTTTACAATTTAATTTTTCCTATATTATCCTCTAGCACATCTTTTGTCTATGTTTATACTAATTGTCCTAATAGAGAAAAAATTCTCAAGAGAAACAAGTGATGTCATTTTTATATAGAGGTAAAAAGGTTAATCTTGAATTGTTTTTTTTTTCTTCTCTTTTCTATTTGACTTTTTATGCTTCTCTTGAGTGTTGTATTTGAAGTTCGAATTTTCTCTTCACCTCTGGTCTTTTCATCAGGAAAGGTTGAAAGCCTTTCATTTAAATTTAATGTCTTTCTTTTCCCCTGAAATAACTTGCCTAATTTTGCTTTGTAGGTGATTCTTGTCAAAATTCATGCTCCTAGGGATGGCTAGGTGGCACAGTGGATATAGAGCATGGCCCTGGAGTCAGGAATAACTGAGTTCAAGCTCAGTTCACTTAATAATTACCTAGTTGTGTGGCCTTGGGCAAGTCACTTAACCCCATTCCCTTGCAAAAAACCTAAGGAACAAAAACTTAAAAAACTTTAAAAATGAGTTCCAAAACTTAAAACTTAAAACTTAAAAAATGAAGTTCCACCTCCCTCTGACTTTGTATTGTAGAAGATCCTACATTCTGTATAATCTTCACTGTAGCTCCCTGGATTTTGAATTGTTTCTTTCTAGATAATTGTATTAATTTCTCCTTCATTTGATAAAGCTAGAATTTGGCTAAAACATACCTTTAACTTTTCACTTTGTGACAACAAAGTTCAGTTTTCTTTCAATTAATATTTTACTTTTTTCACCCTGTCTCTGTTTCACTTATACCCTTATCAGTACAGTTTCCCTGATAATTTCTTGAAAGTTGCTGCCCATGCTCTTTTTTAAAAATTATTACCTTGATGTATTCCAACAATCTTAAATTTGTTCTCCTGGATGTAATTTCCAGATTATTATTTTATCAGTGAGGTATTTTTCATTTTCTCTTCTATCTATTTTTAAGTTTTGCTTGATTGATTTTTGATATCTCATAGATTCAATAAATTCCATTTGCCTAATTCTATTTTTTAAAAATAATTTCTTTGATTAATTTTTCCACCTTCTTTTCCATTTGTGCAACTCTACTTTTGAAGGGATTGTTTTCTTCCATGTTTTTTTTTTAATTTGGTCTTTTCTAAGGATTTGTTTTCTTTGGTCAGTTTTCCTTCTTTCTTTTCCAAGTTGTTCACTCTTTTTAAAAATTACTTTATTTGCATTCTCCTGTTTTTGCCTTCTACCCTTCTTACTTGATTTGTAAAATCTCTTTTGATCTTTTCAAAGATATCTTTTGTATTTGAGAACAATTTATATTTTCTTTTGAGTGTTCACTTGTAAACATTTTGCTCTTTTCCTCTGCTGAATTTTTGCTCATCCTTGTCAGCATATTAGCTTTTTTTGGCCAGGGCTCTTTTTATATTTTTTTGGGTTTTTTTTTTAAATTTACCTTTACTCCTGGAATAGAGTAGGCACTATGTGCTAGGCATCAAAGATCTGTGCATTGGCTTTCATAGAGGGATCTCAGTCACAGGCAATTTGCTATCTGTGCTGGAGTGGTCTTGTTTAACTGGGATTATAGCCCCAAAATTTGTCTTTACCAGAGTCTATAGGTCTCACAGTTGGCCTGTTGTGCCAATGATCCACTAAGTCAAACTCAAAAGGTTTTGGCTGCTCATCTAAGCTGTAGTTGAGTTTCTTTCTGTATTTTCTACACCTTGGCCGAGCTGGACTGAGCTACACCTTTTAATCCAATGTTAAAGACATTTCCTGAAATCCTTCTAAGTTATCTCAAGCTGAAAAACTCTTACATTCCAAATTTTCAAAGTCTCTATTCCTGAAGAATACATTTGGAGGACTGATTTCACATTGCTTCTGAGGATAACTGGGGAGAGGTCATACAACTTCCTGGTTTCTTGTTACCATCTTGACATTTAAGTTTTAAAATCCTATTTTAGGTTTCCCAAGAATTATTGTTGGACTTACATCCCCTTCATTATTCTCTCAATTTTTTTCCTGTTTGAAAATTGACTTGTAGCTGTTTTGAAATTATTGTCACCTCAGTTTGTTTCAGTTCCCATTATAGTTTTATATGATACACTTTTTTGCGTTATTTACTCCTTTTGTTTAATCAATGTCTTTACTTTGAATTTCATGTTAGATTTGTACTCTTGGTACATGACTATGGTGGTGCAAGGATTTTTGCACTACTGTTTTCAGAGCCATTTCAGGGAATTTGCTTTTTGGTGCTTCTAATGTGAATATCTTGGAAGGGATGTGGACCTGATCCCACCTGACTGAAATGATAGTGTTCTTTAGGGTCTCTGTCTGTTCAAAAACTAAAACTGATATAGTTCTTCAAGGCTCCTGCTCTCTTACTTTTTCTTATCCTAGAAAAATGTCTTACTCTCAGATTTTGTTGGCTTCTATCATCCAGAATTTCATTTCAGACATTATTTTGAAGTTTTTTGGCAGAGAATGTTGAGTCGGTCATCCTGTCCCCTTTAGAAGTCTAACAGCTAGTCATCAGCTTTTCACTTTAATATATCAATAGACAACTGATTAACAATGAACATCAGTTAACTAGTGACTTTTCAGCTGAAGAAATGGAGGATCAAGGACAACTTACTTATAATAATTATATATCTATATACAGATATACTTGTATAGATTTACATAATATAATTAAATTATTATTATTAAAATATTTAATGGTAAAGAAAAGTAAGATATATTTCAAGAAATATAAGTGAAAACTGAACACACAAACACACACATATATATTTGAATATATTCAACCATATATAAATATGTGTATATTCATACATTTTGATGTTGGAATAGGATTGCAAATTAGAAATTTAAAGAATCAATTGAATTCCTCTTGAAAGAAAATAAAACATTAAAACTTTCAGGAAGAAAACTTTAGTCAAATTACAGAATTCACAAGTGAAGAATAAAATAATGGGAAAAAATTGAGTTCCAACCAAAATAGAAGCCAGGGTCTGTTTTAAGCTTCCTTGTCTATTGCTCAGAATCAAAATGAATCAAGTCTCTTAACAGATTTCATATTGACAGAACCCACAGGAGAACAGAGGGGACATTTTTGCAACAATATCCTTTAGCATGCTCAGGGCAAGGAGTACAGACTCAGCATAGTGTTGGCAGGGTACAGCAGACATTTAACCCAAAATCCTTAGCACTAAAAATAGAAGCTTTTAGGGCAGAAACAGAAAACTCTGTGGGGGTTAATGGTGGGAAGATTAGGAGAGGCCCAGGGCTCAGATTAGGAGAGCTTCAGGGGGACTGCCTAGGACACATATTTTGTCAATTCAGTTGATCTGGAAGACTGGGTCTTAAATCGCCAGGGTTCCCAACAGAGGACCAGGCTTTCCTGTGGAAGAATCTGGATTTCTCTAATACAAACACTTTGACCAAAGGCCCGAACAGCAGCACCACCTAGTCCAGTGATTGGGTTGAATGAGGACAATCCAGATTCGGCCCCAGACCTAGGGCATGGGTGCTTGGCATCACCAACACAGACAATCCAGAGAAAGATACTGGTGATCCTTAATGGTTGATCAGCTCAGTATGAAGTTCCTAACTCCAAGAAGCAAAGACTCTTGGTTTCTCAACACCAAAGTTCTGCCAGCCAGCCCATCTCCCAACACAAGATACTAGGGAAAGATGACATCCCAAAATGAAAAACAAGTCACCATAAATCAGGGTCCAGTGAATGTTACCTTGGAGATATGGAGGACAAAAGTGTCACTATAGGTGAAGCTTCAGAGGAGAAAATGAATTCTCTAACCTAAAAGACTTCTTAGAAGAGATCAGAAATGAGTTAGAATATAAAATGGAAAAATTGGAAAAAGAAATGCAAGACAAAATTAACTAAAATGACAGAAGAAAATGAACTTTTAAAATACAATTGTACAAAGTGCTGCTAGGTGGTGTGGTGGATAAAGCACCAGCCTTGGAGTCAGGAGTACCTGTGTTCAAATCTGGTCTCAGACACTTAATAATTACCTAGCTATGTGGTCTTGGGCAAGCCACTTAACCCCATTTGCCTTGCAAAAACCTACAAAAAAATACAATTGTACAATTGCAAATAAAAAATAATTCTCTCAAAAACACAATTGGGCAAATGGAAAGGAATAGCAATATCTTCAAAAATAAAATTGATTAAATGGAAAAATAACTGCAAAAGCTAAATGAAAATTCTTCTCTAAAAAAAGACTGGAATTTCTGGAAACTGATGATTTCATGATACAACAAGAATCTGATAAATAAAATTTAAAAAAAAAAAAGGAGAAAATGTAAAATACCTCACTGGTAAAACAACAGATCTAGAAAATAGATCTAAGAGAAACAATTTAAGAATCCTAGGACTATTTGAAAATCTTGATTAAAAATTAAAAAAAACTGGACTCCATACTCCATGATATAGTCAAGGAGAACTGCCATGATATTCTTAAATCAGACAGCAAAATAATCCCTGAAAGAATTCATCTAACTAACCCCTCCTGAAAGGGATCCCAAAATGAAAACATCAATGAATTCTCACCAAACTCCAGAATTTTCAGATCCCAGAGAAAATCTTGCAAGCAATCAAAATGAATCAATTGAAATACCAAGGTACCACAATCAGGGTTATACAAGACATTGTTGCATAAACATTAAGGGATCAAAGAATATGTGCCATGATATTCTGGAGAGCAAGGAAGCTTAAACTGCAACCAAGAATCTACTATACAGTAAAAGCAAGCCTTCTCTCTCAGGGGAAAAGATGAACATGAATTGAAACAAGTGGGTTTCAACCTTTCCTATGAAATGACTAGATCAAAACAGAAAATGTGATCTTCAAATCATTCAAGAGATTCAAGAAAAAATAATGGGGAAAAGAAAAAAAACTGCTGTCCAATAGGATTAAACTTGCTACATGCCCACTTGGAAAGAAGATTCTCATGTCTTGAAAATTATAACACTGTTAGAGGGAATATTGTAACACTATTAGAGTGAATATAGGTAGGTGTTTCCATGACTTTTTAGAAAAAAAAGCATTAAAAAGAGGAATTGGAAAGAGTGGAGAGGAAGATGAAGGGTGAATAGGGTAAATTGTATCACATGAAGAAGTGCAAAATGCTTATTGCAATTGATGGAAAGAAAGGAGTAGGTGAGAGCCACCTGAATCTTACTTTCATCAGATTTGACTCTGAGAGGGCTTAACATACATACACACAGTTGAGTTTAGCAACCTTTCTTTCCTTTCAAATATTAGGAGGAAAAAAAAAACAGGTGGGGGAAGGAGGGACTGATTGAAGGGAAGGAAAGTAGAAGGAGAAGGGAAAAGAAAAGGGAAGCTGGTGGATAGAAGAGGGAAACACTTTGAGGGAGGTGGTATTCAGAAGCAATATTCTGGGGAGGAGGGATAAGGTGAAAGAAGAAAAGTACAAATGGAAGGGAGACAGTATGGAAGGAAATGATGAGTTGGTCATTGTAACTATGAAAGTGGATGGAATGAACTCTCCCATGAAACAGAAGCAGAAAGTAGAGGGGATTAAAAACAAGAATCCTACAATATGATGCTTTCAAAAAACATATTCAAAAAGAGAGATACAGGGGCAGCTAGGTGGCACAGTAGATAGAACACCAGCCCTGGAGTCAGGAGTAGCTGAGTTCAAATGCAGCCTCAGACATTTAATAATTCCCTGGCTTTGTGGCCTTGGGCAAACCACTTAAACCCATTTGCCTTGCAAAATCCTACAAAAAAAAGAAAGAGAGAGAGAGAGAGAGACAGAGAGACAGAGAGAGAGACAGAGAGAGAGAGAGATACACACAGAGTTAAGTTAAAAGACTGGAGGGGTAGGAATCCTTCCCTCTGACAAAGCATTTGCAAAAATAGATCTCAATAAAAGAGATGAGGAAGGAAATTGTATACTCTCAAATGGTACCAAAGACAATGAAGTAATTTCAGTACTAGATATGTATACACCAAATGATATAACACCCAGATTCTTAGAGGAGATGTTAAATGAGTTATAGGAAGTCAAGGACAGCAATACTCTACTTGTGGGGGACCTTAACCTCCCTCTCTCAGTATTAGGTAAATATAACAATAAAATAAAGGATATAAATAGAATGTTGGAAAACTTAGATATATAATATCTTTGGACAAAATTGAAAGGGGACTACATCCTTTTTTTCCCTGTGGTACATGCCACTACACAAAAACTGACCATGTATTAGGGCACAAAAGCCTCATAATCAAATACAGAAACGCAGAAACATTGAATGTTTCCTTTTCAGATAATGACATGCAAAAATAACACAGAAAGAGTTAGACATAAATCTAATTGCAGACTAAATAAGCTAATTTTAGAGAATGAGTGGGAAAAAATTTAAAAAAGAATAAGTGGACCAAACAAATCACAGAAAGAATTAATGATTTCATGCAAATCAATGACAATAATGAGATGATATACGAAAGTATATGAGATGCAGTAAAAGTAGTTATTAGGGGATATACTGCAACTCTAAATATTTACATGAATAAAATAAAGAAAGAGGAAATCAATTAAGTGAGCATGCAATTAAAAAAGTTAGAGGAAAAATCAAAATTCCTAATTAAATATCAAATTATAAATTCTGAAAATTACATTTGAAATTAATAAAATCAAAAGCAAGAATCTGTAGAACTAATAAATAAAAACCAAAAGTATGCCTTATGAAAATTTAAAAATGCATAAATCATTGGCTAATTTGATTTTTAAAAAAGAAAAAATATAATTACTATTATCAAAAATTAAAAAAGGTGATTTCACCATCAATGAGAAGAAAATTAAACTAATAATTTGCCCAACTTTATGCCAATATATATGTTAATCTATGTGAAATGGCTGAATATTTGTAAAGAAATATAAATTACCTAGTTTAGTTAAAAGAAGATGAAATTAAATACTTAAATAACTATCTCAGAAAAAATATTCAATAAACCATCAGTGAAATCCCTATGAAATAAATAATAGGGTCTAGATGAATTAGCAAATGAATACCATAAAACATTCATTGAAAAAAATGTGGTTCAACATTCAAACTGTATATAAACTATCTGAAAAATAGGTGAAGAAGGAGGTCTTTAAAATTCCTTCTATATTGCTGATACCTTAACCATTAAGAGTCAAATCAGAGAAATAAAATTGTGGAACAATTTCCCTAATAAATATAGCTGTAAAAATTTAAAAAAATGTGAAGTGATTACAGCAAGATAATATACTATTAATTAAGTAGGATTTAGACCAGTAATGCAGGGATGGTTCAATATTAGTAAAATTACCCATATATTGACCCTATCAATAACAAATTTAAGTCAAATTATATGATTATCTCAATAGATGTTAAAAAAAAATTGGCAAAATCAGATATTCTTACTAAAAACACTAGAGAGCATAGAAATAAGTGGAATATTCCTTAAAATATTAGGCTAGAATCATTCCTAATAGGATCAGGTGTGAAACAAATATGCCTGTAATCACAACTATTATTCAATATCCTATTAGAAATTTTAGCTTTAGCAATATTAAGAAAAAGAAATTGAAGGAATCAGAACCAGTAATGGAGAAAAAAAACTCTCATTCTTGGCAGATGATAAAATGTTATATGTAGAGAATACTACAAAATTTTCCAAAAAATTACTGGAAAACCAACTTTAGCAAAGTCATAAGTTACAAAATAATCTCACATAAATCCTGAACATTTCCACATAAAACCAAAATACAACAGCAAGAGATAGAAAGAAAAATTCTCTTTAAAATAACTTTGGAAACCATAAAATATTTAGGTATCTACCTGCCAGGCAGACTCAGGAACTTTATGAAAACAACTGCAAAACACTTTTCATACAAATAAAGTCAGAATTAAATAACTGGGCAAATGTGAACTGTTCATGTAAAAGTCAAGTTAATTTAATAGAAATTAGTATTCTAAAGAAATTAAATTACTTATTTAGTGTCATGTCAATCAAACTTCAAAAATTATTTTAGTAAGATAGATAAAATAGTAACTAAATTCATATGAAGGGGAGGAAAAGTCAAGAACATCAAGGAATTAATGAAAAATGTAAAGGAAGGAAACCTAGACATACCAGATCTAAAATTATACTATAAAGCATCAGTTATCAAAACTGATACTGTCTAAGAAACAGAATGGTGAATCAATGCAAAAGAGACAGCAGTAAATGACTATAGCAATCTACTATTTGATAAACCCATAGATTCCAACTTCTATTATAAAAACTTATTCTTTGATAA
This sequence comes from Macrotis lagotis, assembly GCF_037893015.1. Classification (NCBI taxonomy): domain Eukaryota; kingdom Metazoa; phylum Chordata; class Mammalia; order Peramelemorphia; family Peramelidae; genus Macrotis; species Macrotis lagotis. The sequence goes on from NC_133663.1 coordinate 212,803,235, forward strand.
ATCTGCTGAGAAAACTGGAAGATAGTTTGACAGAAACTAGGTATAGACAAACATCTTCTCCAAAGATAAGTTAAAAATTAGTGCAGGGTTTAGACTAATATTTTAGGTTAGTCTTCAAAGTCAATTTGGAGTAAAAGGGATAATTAACCAGTCATATCCATGGAAAGGGGAATAGTTTGAGATCAAAGAAGAGAATATTATTAAACATTATTAAAACATTAATAAAAGCAATATGCATAACTGTGATGATATTAAATTAAAAAGTTTTTTTCACAAGTGAAACCATTGTAACTAAGATTAAAAGGAATTTAATAAGTTGGGAAACAATTTTCACAATTACTGCTTCTTGCAAAGGTTTCATTTGTAAAATATATAGTTAATTAAGTCATATTTATAAAAAGTTATTTATAAACATTTCCCAATTCATGAATGGCCAAAGGATTTGGAAATCAAAGCTATATATAATCCTATAAAAAAATGCTCTCAATCATTATTGGTTAGAGAAATGCAAGTTAAAACAGCTCTGAGGTACCACTTCATACTTCTCATATTGGTTAATATGAATAGAAAGGATATTGACCAACATTGGAGGGGATGGGAAAACTGGGACCCTGATGCATTAGGGATGGAGTTGTGAACTATTCAAACTATTCTGGAGAGCAATTTGGAATTATGTCTAAAGTGCAATAAAAATAAAAAAATCCTTTGATCCTGTAATTCCACTTTGGATCTGAATCCTGAAAAGATTATGAAAAAAGATAAAAATGCTTCAAAAATATTAAAAGAAGATCTTTTTTCAGTGGCAAAGAACTGACAATTGAGAGACTTCCCATCATTTGGGGAATGGATAAAGAAATTGTGTCATATTTATGTGATGGAACAATATTGTTCTATAAAAAAATCATAACAGATGGGATTTCACAAAAGCCTGGAAAGACTTGCATGTATTGATGTGGAGTAAAACAAGCAGGACAGAAGGACATTTTACACATTAACAACAACAAATGGTAATAATCAAACAGCATGGACTTGTTCATTTCAGCAATATAATAATAAAGGACAATTTTAAAACTTGTGATGGAAAATACCATCAATGTTTAGAGAAGGTATTCTGGAATTTAAATAAAGACCAAAACTTTTTATTATTCAAATTTTCATAGTTGTTTTCTGCATTACTTAACATACTTTTCATCAAATATTTTTCTTCCATTGAATCTGATCATTCTCTCACAATATGTTAAATATCAATTTATGTCTAAAATGGTTATGAAAATACAGTTTATTTCATATGCTTTTCCTATCGAGGGAAAGAGAAAGGAAGGGATAGAGGGCAATAAATTGTAAAACTCAAATCCTTGCAAAAACGGTTAGTAAATTGTACCATTTCATACAGTGGGAAAAAATATATAAAATATATAAATTTTAAAGAAATAAAAGACTGATATCTCCAAGAAAAATAAAAAAGGTCATCGAGCCACTATGAGAATGGTGGAAGTTTTAACAGGTACTATTATAAAAAGGGATGGAGTGTGAAATGTGTTATCCCAAAATGCAGAGGAACAAAGAAAATAAGTAGGAGTAACTAAGAAAACATTACAATCCTGAAATGGAAAATGCATATTTAATGTAATACAGGACTTTTCAACACCCTTTATGAATAGATCAGGGTAATTGAAAAGTTGTCATAAGAACACGATTCAAAAGAAACATAGAAAGGTAAATATGATTAAGTAATCATCAAGGATGTAAGGTTAAACTATTTAAGTTCCTTAAAGAGAAAATGATGAAAGTTCTATGCCGATTTAACAAATCTGCAGAACAATTTGTAACTATGGCCAAATTATTATAAAACCATACATAACCTTTGACTAGCCAATAGCCCTACCTGGTCTGTATCCCAAAAATATATTAAAAAATTAAAAAGAACTGTGTTCAAAAATATTTATAACACCTATATATATGGTAGGGAAGAATAGAAAACATAGAGGTTGCCAATAAATTGGCAGTATGACCAAACAAATTATGAGATATGCAGGAATACTTTAGTGCAATAAGAAATGATGAATGATGTACTGTTTTTGTTTTCTGTTTTGTTTTTTGCAAGGTAATGGGGGCTAAGTGATTTGCTGAGGGTCATACAGTTAGGTAATTATTAAGTGTCTGAGGCCAGATTTGAACTAAGGTCCTCCAGGCTTCAGGGCCAGTACTCTATCCAGTAAGCCACCTAGCTGCCCCAGGACATACTATTTAAAAAATAAAATGAAAAGAATTATATGACCTGATGTTAAGTGAATTGAGCAGAACCAGTACAATATAGTATACAAATATCATTAATAACAATCAAAATAAAACACAATAACCAATAGCATAGTTATTCTAAGCCAAGACAATTCTTTTATTTAGTTCTTTATTTTAAAGACAGATTTCATATATTTTGATTCTTGCAACTTTCCCCCCACTTTTGCTTCCCTCCCCCCATCCCCCCCATAGAAGGCATTCTTTACATTGGTTTCATGTTATACATTGATCTCAGTTGAATGTGATGACAAAGAAAGCATATCCTTAAGGAATTAAAATAAAGTATGAGATAGTAAAATTATTTAATAATATAACATTTTTTTTTCTAATTTGATGGTAATAGTCTTTAGTCTTTGTTCAAAGTCCATGCTTCTTTCTCTGGATACAGATGGTATTCTCCATTGCAGATAGCCTAAAATTGTCCCTGTTTTTTTGCACTGAAGGGATGAGCAAGTCCATCAAGGTTGATCATCACCCCCCTGTTGCTGTTAGGTTGTACAGTGTTTTTCTGGTTCTGCTCATCTCACTCAACAACAGTTCATGCAAATCCCTCCAGGCTTCCATGAAGTCCCATCCCTCCTGGTTTCTAATAGAACAATAGTGTTCCATGACATACATATACCACAGAAGGACATTCACCTAATTTCCAACATTTTGCCACCACAAAGAGGGCTGCTATAAATATTTTTGTACAAGTGATGTTTTTGCACTTTCCCATCATTTCTTAAGGGTATATACACCCAGTAGTGGTATTGCTCAGTCAAAGGCTATGCACATTTTTGTTGCCCTTTGGGCTTAATCCCAAATTGCTCTCCAGAAAGGTTGGATGAGTTCACAGCTCCACCAACAATGTATTAGTATTAGTACCCAGATTTCCCACATGCCTTCCAACATTGATCATTGTCCTGTCTGGTCATATTGGCCAGACTGAGAGGTGTGAGATAGTATCTCAGAGATGTTTTAATTTGCATTTCTCTAATAAGTAATGATTTAGAGAAATTTTTCATATAACTATGGATTGTTTTGATTTCCTCACTGTAAATTGTCTTTGCACATCCTTTGAGCATTTGTCAATTGGAGAATGGCTTGGGTTTTTTTTGAAAATTTGCCTCAGTTCTCTGTATATTTTAAAAATGAGTCCTTTTTTTGGAATGCTAGTTGCAAAATTTTTTCCCAATTTACTACATTTCTTTGGTCTTGATTAAAGCACATTTGTCTGTGCAAAAGCTTTTTAATTTAATGTAATCAAAATTATCTAGTTTGCTTTTAATGATGTTCTCCATCTCTTCCTTGGTCATAAACTGCTTCCCTTTCCATTGACTTGAAGGTAAAGTATTTCTTGATCCACTAGTTTGCTTATAATATTGTGTTTTATGTCTACATCCTGTATTCATTTGTATCTTAACTTGGCATAGGTTGTGAGGTGTTGGTCTAATCCAAGTTGCTGCCATACTAACTTCCAATTTGCCCAACAGTTTTTATCGAAGAGAGAGTTTTTATCCTTATTGCTGGACTCTTTGGGTTTATGAAATAGCAGACTACTATAATCATTTCTTTCTATTGCTCCTAGTCTATTACACTGATTCATGCTTCTATTTCTTAGCTAATACCAGCCAGTTTTGAGGACTTATTTTTCATAATATAATTTTAGATCTTTTGTACTGTTTTCCATTGAATCGCTGGAAATTCTTGTCTTTCTATTTCTCCATATAAATGTATTTACAACTTTTTCTAACTCATTAAACAATTTTTTTTTTGAAATTTTGATTGATAGAGCACTAAACAAGTTTAGCTTTGGTAGAATTGTCATTTTATTACGTTAGCTCGAATTATCCATGAACAGTTGATTTTACCCATGTATTTAAATCTCATTTAATTTGAGTAAGAAGCATTTTATAATTGTTTACAGAAAGTTTCTGAGTCTGCCTTGGCAAATAGACTCCCAGGTATTTTATGTTGTCTGTGGTTACTTTAAATGGGATTTCTCTTTCTAGCTATTTCTGCAGTACCTTGCTAGTAATATTTAGAAATGTTGTGGAATTATGAGGGTTGATTTTATATCCTGCTACTTTGCTAAAGTCGCTAATTATTTATACTAGTTTTTTGGATGATTTTTTGGGATTCTCTATGTTATGTCATCATATCATCTTGCAAAGAGTGAGAGTTTTGTGTCCTCCTTCCCTAATTTTATTCCTCCAATTTCATTTTCTTCCCTTATTGCTGAGGTTAACATTTCTAATATGATATTGAATAGTAGTCATGATAAAGGGAATACTTGTTTCACCCCTAATCTCATTGGGAATGTCTCAAGCCTATCTCGATTGCATATAATGCTTGTTGATGGTTTCAGATAGATACTGCTTATTATTCTAAAGAACAAATCATTAATTCCTACACACTCTAGTGTTTTTAATTAGGAATGGGCACTGTATTTTGTCAAAAGCTTTTCAGCATCTATTGATATGATCATATGATTTCTAATAGATATATTATTGATATAATTAATTATACTAGCAGTTTTCCTAATATTGAATCAAGCCTGCATTACTGGGATATATCCTACATGATTATAATGTATTAATCTAGTGACAACTTGCTGTAATCATTTTGCTAAGATTTTATTTAATATTTTTGCATCGATATTCATCAGGGAGAGAGGTCTATATTTTTCTTTGTATGCTTTAACTCTTTCTGGTTTAGGTATCAGCTATATATTGGTGTCATAGAAACAGTTAGCCCGAGGTCCATCTTCACCTATTTTTCCAGATTTTATAAAGAATTGGAACAAATTGTTCCTTAAATGTTTGATAGAATTCAATTGTGAATCCACCTGGCCATGGGAGTTCAATAATGGCTTGTTGAATTTCTTTTTCTGAGATAGGGCTATTTAACTTTTTAATTTCCTCTTCATTTAATCTAGGCAACTTATATTTTTGTAAATATTCATTGATTTCACTTATATTGTCAAATTTATTGGCATATTGTTGGGCAAAATAGTTCTGAATTATGACTTTAATTTCCTCCTCACTGGTAGTGAGTTCACCTTTTTCCTTTATGATACTAGCAATTTGGTTTTCTTCTTTCTTTTTTTTTAATCAAATTGACCGGAGGTTTATCAATTTTATTGGTTTTTTCATAAAACCAGCTCTTGGTTTTATTTATTAGTTCAATAGTTTTCTTGCTTTTGATTTTATTAATTTCTCCTTTAATATTTATAAGTTCTAATTTGGTATTTAATTGAGGTTTTTTTTAAAATTTGTTATTTCTCTAATTTTTTAAGTGGCATGTTTACTTCATTGATTTCTTCTTTCTCTAATTTGTTCATGTAAGCACTTCATGACATAATATATCCCCTGAGAGCCTCCTTGTTTGTATCCCATAGGTTTTGGTATGGTGTCTCATTATTGTCAATATTTAGGATGAAATAATTAATTCTTTCTATTATTTGTTGCTTGATCCATTCATTTTTTAAAATGAAGTTATTTAGTTTCTAATTAGTTCTCAGTCTATATATCCCTGGCCCAGTATTGCATATGATTTTTATTGCATTATGATCTGAGAAAAATACATTCACTATTCCCTGCCTTTCTGCAATTGATCATTAGGTTTTTATGTCCTAGGTCATGGTCAATTGTTGTGTAAGTGTCATGTACTACAGGAAATAAAAAAGTATATTTCTTTCTATCCCAATTCAATTTCCTCCATAGGTCTATCATATCTAGTTTTTCAAATAATCTATTTACCCCCTTAACTTTCTTCTTTTTTATTTTATGATTTGATTTATCTAAATCTGAGAGCAGGAGGTTGAAGTTTCCCATTAGTAGAATTTTGCTCTCTATGTCTTCCTGTACAACTTTCAACTTCTATACTAAGAATTTGAATGTTATACCATTTAGTGCATATATATGTGTGTGTGTTTGTGTGTGTATGTGTATGTGTGTGTGTGTGTGTGTGTGTGTGTATTTAGTATTGAAATTACTTTATTGTCTATTGTACCTTTTAGTAGTAAGATATAGTTCCCTCCCTTATCTCTTTTAAAGCTATCTTGTTTTGGAGCTCCTTTGTCTGAGATAAGAATTGCTACCCCTCCTTTTTTCAGTTCACCTGAAGCAAAATATATTTTGCTCCAGACTTTTACCTTTACTCTTTATGTATCTCTCTGCTTCAAATGAGTTTCTTGTAAGCTGCATATTGTAGGATTCTAGTTTTTAATCCAATCTAATATACATTTATGTTTTAAGAGAGAGTTCATCCCATTCACATTCAAAGTAGTAATTACTAACTCTTCAAAGCCCTCCATGCAATCTTCCTTCCTTTTGTATTTCCCCCTTTTTCCTTTTATCCACATTCCCCAGTGTTTTGTTTCTGAATACTGCCACCTTCAGTGTGTTTGTCCTTTATATCAACCCCCCTCCCATTTCTTTCACCTTTCCCTTTTGCCCTTCTTCCCCTCCTTCTGTTAGATCCCATTTTAAAACTCCTCCCTATCCCCCCTCCCCTTATCCCCTTTAATGCTTGAAAGGTAAGGTAAGTTTCTTAAAGTGTGTGCAAGTTAACTTTAAGCCAAGTTTGATGAGATAAAGATTCATATGGTTCTCACCTCCTCCCTTCTTCCCCTCAATTATTCTGTCTTTTGCACCTCTTAATCTAATGAGATTTGGCATTCAGTCTCCCTCCAACCTCCCTTCTTCTTACTGCCCTCCTAAGGATCAGTTTTTAAATCATCCTGTTTGAGTCACAGAAAAGTTATGAGTGTCCATCCCTTTTGTATGTAAGTATATATGGGGGCTTGTTTATTGTTTGTTCTGGGGAAAAAGGCTCTACTATGAAACTCATTTCCCCAGTCCAGGTTGTTCTCTAGGTGTGCTCTCTCTATATGTTTATATATGTGTGTGTCTGTGTGTGTGTGTGTGTGTGTGTGTGTGTAGTGATATATATAGTGATTTGTGTGTGTATATATATATATATATATATATATATATATATATATACATACATACATATATGTATGTATATTCTCACTAATAGAGTTACAAATCTCAAGTGCTAGGAGACTCTTTCTCCCAAGTAGATATATAGCCAGTTTCATCTTATTGGAAAGCAGTTTTTGCTTTTCTTTACCTTTTCATGAGTCTCTTGAGCTTCCTATTTGATGTCCAATGTTTCATTTTAGCTTGGTCTTTTCATTGTGAAATTTTGGAAGTCTCCCATTTCATTAAAAATCTGTCTTTTTCCCTGGAAGTGAAGGCTCAGCTTTGCCAGGTAGTGGATTTTTGATTGCCTTCCAAGCTCCTTTGTCTGTGGAATATCTCATTCTCTGCCCTCCAAACCCTGAATATAGCTGCTGCCAGGTCCTGTGTAATCAATCATTACTGTGGCTTCTTGATTTTTAATTTGTTTTTCTTTCTGACTGCTTGTAGACTTTTTTTTTATCTGATAGTTCTGGACTTTGGCCACAACATTCCTTGGTGTTTTCATTTTAGGATCTCTTTCCAGAGGGGATCAATGTATTCTTTCAATGACTATTCTGTCCTCTGGTTCCATGATATCAGGTCAATTTTCCATCACTAAATCCTGTAATATTAAGTCCAGCCTTTTTTTATCTTCAATGATTTTAGGAAGGCTTTTAATTCTCAGATTCTCCCTTCTTGAACTGTTTTTGAGGTCAGTGGTTTTGTTGATAAGGCATTTTACATTTTCTTCTATTTTTTTTAGGTTTTTGCAAGGGCAAATGGGTTTAAGTGGCTTGCCCAAGGCCACAAAGCTAGGTAATTATTAATTGTTTGAGACCAGATTTGAACCCAGGTACTCCTGACTCCAGGGCTGGTGCTTTATCCACTGCATCACCTAGCTGTCCCATTTTCTTCTATTTTTTGAATCATTTTTTTTTGTTTAACACAATCTTGTTGTCTCATGAAGTCATTAGTTTCCACTGATTCCATTCTTTTTTTTTTAGAGAAGATTTTTCTGCATTTATCTTTTGCAACTCATTTTCCAGTTGGTCCATTCAATGGGGTTAAGTGACTTGCCCAAGGCCACACAACTAAGTACTTATTAAGTGTCTAAGGCCAGATTTGAACTCAATACCTCCTGACTCCAGGGCCAATGCTCTAGCTACTGTGCCATCTACCTGCCCCTGGTCCATTCTATTTTTGAAGGACTTTTCTATTTGCCCAAGTCTAGTTTTGAGAATATCATTTGCATTTTGCATTTTGCATTTTGCATTTGCCCAATTGAGGATTTGAAAGAATCATTTTCTTGTTGCATTTGCCCAATTGAAGATCTCAGAGTTATTGTCATTTTGTATTTATCCAATTATATTTTCCAAGGATTTCTTTTCTTGTTGAGAGATGTTACTTTTCTCTTGAGTTTTGTTGCCCAATTTTTCCAAATGATTTTTAAACTACTTCCTGATTTCTTCAAGGAAGTCTTCCTGGGTTGGAGAACAATTCATATTCTCCTCAGCAGTGCTAGATCTCTCTGGGTTAAAAACTCTCTCTTCTAAGTATTTCTCCATGGGACCCCCTTCTCTGACAAGTTTTTATCTTTCTAGGGTCTTGTGTTGGGGGAAGGGGAATATTACTCTCAGAGTTTTGCTTTTGAAGATCCTAGAGGCTTTGTTCACTTGCTTTAGTAATTCCAAGGGTCAGCCATTAGGGAGCGATGGTTGTTTTCTCTGGAGTGTTTTGAGGTCCTCAGCAGCACCTTCTGAGTTGACCTTGAACATTGGCCTTGGCCCTAGGGTAGGGAGTTAATCTCTTTCAGCTGAGTGAACTCTGTTTCCCTGAGGGGGGTGGTAGTGAGGGTTAGGGGCTTGTTTATTGTTTGCTCTGGGCAAAGGGCTCTGCTGAAATTTTGGAACTCAGTTCCCCAGCCCAGGTTGTTCTCCAGTTGTGCTCTGAGAATCTGTGCTGGAACCTACCCTCCCATAGCTCCTCTTCCGCCCTTCCCCCCACAAGACTTCAAAGCTAAAGTTGGATCTGGCACTCCCCACTCACTGAAGTCTCTATGACTGAGGTTGGCCCTCTGTCTTCCACAGATGGTGTCCCTGCACTGATCCTCTGTTCTCATCTCCTGGTTCACTCATGGTCCCTTGAGACAGATCTTCTTGGTAGGTGTTCTCCTAGCTTCTCCTTCAGGGTTTCGTTGATCGAATTTCTGTTAAGATGTTTCTCTTATGTTATTTTGAGGGGAAAGAGGAGCACTTATCTCTCCACCATCTTGATCGGAAGTCCCCAAAGACAATTCTTAAAGATTTATGAGGAAGAAGGATAACCATTTCCAGAGAAAGAATTGATGGAGACTGAATGTCAATTGAAACATTGGTTTTTTTATTATCTTTATTTTTCTTTGTGCTTTGATTTATTTTCTTCATTGGTCTGTGCTTTCTTTCAAAACATGATTAACATGGAAATATGTTTTGCATGCCTGCACATGTATAGCCTATGTCACTTTTCTTACCTTCTCAATGAATGGAAGGGGGAAACAAAGAAGAGAGGGAGATAAATTTTTACTCAGTTTCTTTTATAGGGTTAAGTGACTTGCTGAAGGTCACAGAGCTAGGTAATTATTATGTGTCTGAGGCTGGATTTGAAACCAGGTCCTCCTGACACCAGGGTCAGTACTCCATCCACTGGACCACCTAGCTGACCCTATACTCATTTTTTTTAAAAAGAAATTTTATATTGTTTTACATATAATTGGGAAAATATAAAATCACCAAAATATTAATAGATGATAAAGATACAACAGATCAAAATCTTTTCAATTAAGCCAAGGCAATACTTAAAGGAAAATTTTTATTTCTAAGCTCTTCTATGAGTAAAATGAAGCATTGACTAACAAATCAGGCATGTATCTACAAAACCACCTACACAGATAATTTTTAATTCCTAATTAAAATTGGTAATAGCAAAATATAAAATCTTAAAAATTAAACAAATGATTTAATATGTAAAGCAATTAAAATATGAACTATTTCTAAATTTAATTTTATTATCTCAAAATAGGTGAGAATTTTTATTGGTAGAAAAAATTAATGTGTTTTTTTGTTCTAATGTTTTACATGTCAACAAACAATTCCTCCTTTTTGATACGAGTGATATAAAATATTTTATTTTTCCAACTTTCAATAACTTCCTTAGAGATATCTTGAGAATCAATCTTTCATTAACCTCAAAACTTAATCATCTCCAGTGTGGTACTCTTTGTGTTTATTTTCAATTTGCTACAGCTACTTTTCTTATCATTTTATTAGCATGCTTCACATTTCATTGTAATGTTTGCATGAAAGTATGGTTATTTAGCTTTCTGTGATGAAGAAAATAACTTTACATAGAAGTCTACATAGATTGCCATTAAAATGAATAAGGGAAAATCAATGTCTTATAAAGAAGCAGAAATAATTGCCAGATTTTCCAAATGTTCTTATTCCCAGGATCTGTTGAACTATTTAACCTAAGTTCTAGACATGTGTAAAGCACTTTGAAGTGACATCAGTAACAATTTGAATAATATCCATTTATTTAAACATATACAATGTGGAAAAAGAAATATACATATTATATATGTATAGTTTATATGTTTCTGTTCAACCAAAATCTGCTTCTCACAAACTCTCAAACTTTCACCCTCTGCTTCTAATTCTGGTCACTGGGCTAATTAGAAGGAGGAGGAGGAGGAGAACTATCTACTCCCTGAGATCATCTTTTAATTAGATCTATTCACCCTACTACCATACAGGTCTTTTTTTCAGGAAATATATATATATATATATATATATATATATATATATATATATATATATATATATATATATGGATGCTTCAAATAATCCTCATAAGGCATGGCTTCTTACCTTCCACCCTATTATTCTGTGATCTATTTCTATTTTGTAATGATTTTCAAAAAGTAGATTCATTGTTTTTTTTTTCCTTTTTCTGACTCTTCATGACTCCATTTCAAGATTTCTTGGCTTATTTAGTGACTTGCCATGAACTTTTCTACCTCATTTAACTGATGAGGAAACTAAGGTAATCAAGGTTAAGCAACATGTCAAGCAATCATACATCTATTAAGTGACTGAAGCCAGATATGAATTCAGGAAGTTGAGTCTTCCTAATGCCAAATCCAGCATTCTATCCACTGTACTACCTAGCTGCTCTATAAAATATGGCACAAGGTTGCAAATAATCTCTATTTAGGGTAGGAACCAAGAATCTTATCACCTTACTTCATCTGGAAACAATGTGGCCTAATTTTTCATCAGATTTTGTTCATGTCTGGGATTAAGTTTATAGTTTACTAAACCACTTAAAAACTTTTCAAGACAAATATTGTTAAGCTATCCCTCACCATTCAGTACTTATGCAATTGATTTTTTAGAGTTAAAATGTTGCGCTTAGTTTTGATCTCTATCTCCAAAATGTTACTACATCTAAAAGTATATTATAAAGATGCATCCATCAAAATTCTACTGGAGAAGAGATATGGATCAATGGAATAGATTTGGTACAAAAGAAACAATAGTAACGAACTACAATATACTGTCTGTTAAAACCTAAAACTGACTTCTGGGATAAGAACTCTCTATTTGATAAAAAAAAAAAAAAATTTTTGGGAAAACTGGAAAATAGTATGATAGAAACTAGTCATAGAAACTAGTCATATATCAACATCTCACAACCTATACCAATATAAAGTTTAAATGGGTAGAAGATTTAAACATAAAGGATGTTGCCATAAGCCAATTGGGAGAGCAAAAATTAGTTTATGACAGTTCTATGGAGATAGGAGGAGTTTGTGATCAAACAAGAGATGGAGCTATTATAAAATACAAAATGGATAACTTTGATTACATTCATTTAAAAGGTTATAGTTTGAACGAAACCATACAATGATTAGAAGAAATGCAGAAGGATGGGAAACAAGTTTCACAGTTAGTATTCCCTGATATTATTTTGCATGTGTGTGTGTGTGTGTGTGTGTGTGTGTTTATACATATATATGTATATGTATATGTATGTAAAGAGCTGAGTCAAATTTAAAACAATAAAATTCCCTCTCAGCAGTTTGGAGAGTTAGGATAACAATATTAAACGAGTTATGGGCTATGTTTTTCCCATCCAGAGGAAGAAAAAGAAAACAAAGACACATACACACACACACACACACACACACACACACACACACACACACACACATACAAGACCAACCTTTAAAAATCTAATTACTTATACCAAAAATAATTAATCTGAAAATGTTTAACAAATTTTGCTTGTACAATCCTAACCTGACTGTTCACCCGCTGAGGGGATGGGGATGGGAAGGGAGGGTGGAAGGAAATTTTATAACTTAAAAATATTCATGTGCATATGGATGAAAATAAAGAAAAAAGGAAAATGCAAATACAAATCTTTCCCCATTGATAAATGATCAAAGGATATGGACAGGCAGGTTTCTTTTCTTTTTCTTTCTTTCTTTGTTTGTTTGTTAATTTTTCCAACTGCATGCAATGGTAGCTTTTACTGATAAATTTTTGCAAAATTTTGAGTTTTACACTTGTTCTCCCTTCCCCTCCCCACTGACAAGAACCTTGTTAAATGTAGATAAACACTGAAAATGTTGTGAGAGAAAAATCTGTTTGAAATGGAAGAAAACATTAGAGAGGAAAAAAAATATGCATTTAACACTACTTTTAAAAATTTAAGATAGGCTTTGGTCTTCTTTTAAGCTCCACAGTTCCTTTTCTGTATACTTATGGTTTTCCCATCACAGGTCTTTTAAAATTGTCTTTGATTACTGTACTGATGAAATGAATAAGTCTATTATGAATGACCATCACCCCATCTTGTTGTTATTGTGCATATTGTTCTTCTGGTTCTGCTCATTTCACTCAGCATCAATTCATGCAAGACTTTCCAGGCTTTTCTGAACTCCTGTTGCTTTCTCCTTACTCTGGGCATTTTCATTGTCTATGTCTAGGAATCACATCTCTTTCCATCTCCTTACTTAATCAGTTTTATAGCATCTGTCAAGACAATAATGTTCCATCACATACATATATATCATAATTGTTACAAGCATTCCTCAACTGATGGCTATTCCCTCAATTTCTACTTCTTTGCCACTACCAAAAAAGCTTCTAGGAATATTTTTTACATGTGACATTTTTAACCTTCTTCATGATCTCTTCAGTATACTGACTCCATTTGTGGCATTGTTGGGTCAAAGGGTATGTACAATTTTATTGCCCTTTGGATATAATTCCAAATTGCTCTACGGAAAGACTGGATCAGTTCACAACTCCAACAACCATGCATGAGGGACAGGAAGTTTTCAGATGAAGAAATGAAAACTATTTAGAGTCATATAGCAAAAATATTCTAAATCAGTATTGATTCTAAGCTTCTACTTCATACCTATCAGATTGAATAAAATGTCAAAAAAGTAAAACAATCATTTTTGGAGTAAAACTGGCATTAATGAATGTACTGTTTTTCGTGTTGTGAGCTGATCTGATCATTCCAGTGATCAATTTGGAGCTATGTACAAAGGACAATAAAACAATTTGATACAGCAGTACTACTACTAAATCTATATCTCAAGGACACCACATAAAGGAAAGGGCAGGACCTACATCCACATAAATATCTAGAGTAGTTCTTTCTGTAGTGTCAAAGAAACGGATAATGAGGGAGTGCTTATCAACTGAGGAATGATTGAATAAAATATGGTGTATGAATGTGATGGAGTACTACTGTTCTCTAAGTAAACAAGAGTGGGAAAACTTCCAAAAAGTCTGAAAATACTTACATAAACTAATGCTGAAAAAGGCGAGCAGAACCAGGAGATCACCATATACATCAACATCAACATTGTGTGATGGTCAACCATGATGGACTTAGTTTCTTTTGGCAGTTCAGTAATCAATAACAGTTCTAGCCTTATGATGGAAAATCCCATCCATATCTAGAGGGGGAAACAGTTATGAAATCTGTATAGTGAATAAAGCATATTAATTTCACTTTTAACTTTTTGTTTTTATTTTTTTCCTATTAGCTTTATTTTTCTTTAGTTGATTCTTCTTTCACATGACTAATATGGAAATATGGTAGCCAAGACTGTACATGCATAGCCTATATCAGATAACTCACTTTCATGGAGTAGGGAGGTAAGAAGCTGAGATAGAAAAGTGTGAAACTCAGAAGCTTACAAAAAGATGAAAGTTGAAAACTATATTTGCATATGATTGAAAAAATATAAAATAATACTCAAAATAAATTTCATTCAAATTAAAAAAGAATTAAATAACCTGTATATATGTGAGGCATATGCTAAATGGTACTGATTCAAAGAAGTATAAAACAGCGGCCTGACTTTCAAGTCTAATGAGGGAAAGCACACATTGATAAAATTATGCGGCCAGGATATATTTCAAGATAATCAGCAGGGGTGGCTAGGTGATGCAGTGGATAGGGCACCAGTCCTGGAGTCAGGAGTACCTGAGTTCAAATCCTGCCTCACACACTTAATAATTACCTAGCTGCATGGCCTTGGGCAAGCCACTTAACCCCATTTGCCTTGCAATAAAGAAGGTAATTAGCAGATAATAGTTCCAAGAAAATTCAGTGAGGACTGTTTGGAATGGTTTACTGTAGAAGGTGGTTCTTGACAGATGCTATAAAACTGATTAAGTAAGGAGATGGAAAGAGATGTGATTCCCAGACATAGAGACAGTGAAAATGCCCAAAGTAAGGAAGAAAAAAGAAGTGTCTTTTTGAAGGAAAAATTAAAAAAAAAAATCTATGTACCAGGGGAAAAAATTATTTCCATTTTTTTCTAGGATAGACTATTAAGTCTTTTTACCCTATCAAGAACTATGACTCAAATCATCATTTATCTTAAATTTCTTATCAGTAATAGTCAGAAAATAGGACAAACAGGAGAAATTTAATCTTAGCATGGAAGTATTTTTCACTTTTTTTGCTTGTTTTTTGGTTTTGAGAAGGTGAAATAACTTTCACTAACAATTCAGTAATGCTTTTCTATTAATGGGAAGTTTGAGTCACTATTAATGGATAGAAACAAAGTGGACTTGAATGTCCTTGAATTCATAATGACATATATAAATTTTTTACATGATGACTTGCTAGTGGAGGGTAATTAACATTTGAGGGTATCAGTAAAATTGCTTTCCAGAAAATTAAGAGCAATTCACAACTCTACCAGGAATGCATTAGTGTCCCAGTTTTCCCACATCCCCTCCAACATTGATCATTTTTATTCTAGTCATACTGATCAACTTGAGAGGAGTGAAGTGACACTGCAGAGATGCTTTAATTTGCATTTCTCTAATCAATAATTATTTAGAGCATTTTTTTATATGACTATAGAGAAGTTTGATTTCTTTGTCTGAGAATTTCTTTTCCAGATCCTTTGAACATTTATCAGTAGAGTAATGATTTTTTGGTATTTGACTCAGTTCTCTATATATTTTAGAAATGAGTCCTTTGTCAGAAACACTAGCTGGAAAAACTATAGCTGCTCAGACATGAACTCAGAATGCTCTACAAAGACCAGGTTCAAATAAGTCAGCTGAACATTGGGAGTGGATTCTCTACATTTGCAAATCTCTAATAATGTGAGATTTTAAGAGAGATCACAGAGTTTGAAGTCAGTATATCGAGATCACAGAGTTTGAAGTTAATATATCTGATTTTTAGTCCTATAATTGTCACTTATTTTTGTTTTGACCTTAGTCCGAACACTTGATGTTTCAGTTTATTTATTCCTCAGAAGAAAGCAGTGAATATGAGAATCAGTGTGATAAAGTGAGAATATCACTGGATATTGTTGCTTACAACTAATTTATAGAAACTTACCTTTTCAAGGTCATTATTTCCCAATTTATTATATTGCTTTAAATCTTTGTTCTGGTGTTTTTGCTTACAAATTTTTTTTAATTTACTGAAATCAGAATTATCCAGTTTGTTTTTTCTAAATGTTCTCCATTTCTCCTTTGATCATAAACAGTGACAATTTCCATAAATCTGACTGGTAAACTATTCCTTGTTCTCCTAAATGACTTAGATTATTATCTTTTGTGAGTACATTCTCAACCCATTTTGATCCTATCTTGATATAGAGTATAGGTTTTGGGTCTATACTCTCTTACAGTTTTCTCAGCAGTTTTTATTGCAATGAATTCTTATCCCAGGAGCAGGACTCTTTGACTTAATCAAATAGTAGATTATTATAATCATTTACTGATGTCTCTTTTGCACATAATTTATTCTACTGATCCATCACTCTATTTCTTATCCAATACCAGATAGTTTTGATGACTGATGCTTTATAATACAATTTTAGATCTCATATGACCACTTTCCTTTGAGGTTTTTTAATTAATTCCCTTGATAGTCTTGAGCTTTTTTTTTCTTCATATGAATTTAGTTGCTATTTTTCAAGCTCACTAAAGAAATTTTTTTGGAAATTTGATTGTTATGTCACTAAATATTATAATTATGTAGAATTGCAAATTTATTATATTATCTCAACCTACCCATGAGTAATTGATATTAACCAAGTTATTTCTATCTGATTTTATTTTTAGTTTATAAAAGTTTATAAAAGTATTTTATCATTGTTTCCATAGAATTTCTAAGTATCCCTTGGACGGTAGACTCCCAAGTCTTTAATATTATCTGAAATTATTTTAAATGGAAATTCACTTTCTGTCTCTTGCTACTGTATCTGGTTATTAATATATGGAAATGTTAAGGATTTATGTGGGATTGTTTCATAATCTCAGACTTTGTTAAATTTGCTCATTGTTTCCAGGAGTTTTTGGATGATTTTGTGGGGTTCTCTGGGCATATCATCTGCAAAACCTGAGAGTTTTGTTTCTTCATTACTGAGTCAAATTCCTTCAATTTATTTTTCTTTTCTATTCCATAAGGCTAACATTTTTTTAAGGTTTTTGCAAGGCAATGGGGTTAAGTGGCTTGCCTAAGGCCACACAGCTAGGTAATTATTAAGTGTCAGAGTCCAGATTTGAACTCAGGTACTCCTGACTCCAGGGTCAGGGCTCTATCCACTGTGCCAACTAGCCACCCCAAGACTAACATTTCTAATACATTATTGAATAATAGTGGTGATAATGGGCATCCCTGTTTCACCCCTGGTATTATTGAGAATGCTTGATTTATTCCTCTGTACTCTACTGTTTTTATTAGGAATGGCTGCTGCATTTTATCAATAAAAAACTTCTTTAGCATCTATTGAGATAATCATATGATTTCACTTACTAATAGGGACAATTATGCTGATAATTATCCTAATATTGAACCAACCTTGTATTCCTAGTACAAATCCTGCTTGATCATAGTGATTATCCTAGTGATAACATGTTATAATCCTTTTAGTAATATTTTATTTGAAGTTTTTACATCCAGATTAATTAAAGAAATTGATCAATAATTTTCTTTCTCTGTTGACTCTTCCAGGTTGAGGTATCAACATCATACTTGTATCATAAAAGAATTTTTTTCAGATACTGAGTTATTTTTTTCTTTTTTTATATTATTACAATAATATTGTTGTGAGAGTAATCATAACCCCAGCCCCCCCAAAAAAATGTTCTTCAGTCTGTGTTCAGATTCGAATGGCTCTGTCTCTGGGATGAGTTGTCTTCTTTTTTTTTTAGGATTTTGCAAGGCAAATGGGGTTAAGTGGCTTGCCCAAGGCCACACAGCTAGGTAATTATTAAGTGTCTGAGGCCAGATTTGAATTCAGGTACTCCTGACTTCAGGGCCAGTGCTCTATCCCACTGCACCACCTAGCCACCCATGAATTGTCTTCTTAAATCATAAGTCTAACAAAGAAGTTGATTCAATATTTTTGCTACAGTTGCTATTACTAGCTGTATTTCCCTCCACTCTTTTCCTTCCCAATCTCATTTTTTCTATTTTCTCTCTCTTCTTTCACCTGTCCCTGCTCAGAAGTGTGTTGTATCAGACTATACTCTCCCTCTTCTATCACCTATACACCCTTCCTTCCCCTGGTTCCCTCTTATCCCATCCATTTCACCTCATTTTTCTCTAGGGTGAGATAGATTTTTATACCCCATTAAGTGTGTATTTTATTTCCTCTCAGAGCCATTTCTGATGAGAATGAAGGCTCACTCATTCCCCCTCACCTTTGCCCATTCCAATCCATTGAAAAAACTTCCTCTTGACTGAGTTGATTTTTTCTTTTTTCATATTATTACAATAATCTTGTTCTGAACCCCCCCAAAAAATGTTCTTCAGTCTGTGTTCATTTTTAATGGCTGAATGAGTTGCCTTCTTTATCATAAGTCCAACAAAGAAGTTGCTTCAATATATTTCCCACAGTTGCTATCACTAGCTATATTTCCCTCCACTCTATTCTTCCCCACTCTCATATATTCCATTCTCTCTCTTTTTATCTTGTACTTGTCCAGAAGTGTGCTGTATCTGAGTACCCATTCCCACAATATTCCCTCTTCTCTATTTGACCTTGCCCTCCCCCCCCATTCCCACTTAGCCCATCCCTTTCCTCTCATTTTTCTCTAGGGTGAGATAAATTTCTATACCCTATTAAGTGTGTATGTTATTTCCTCTAAGAACCATTTCTGATGAGAGTGAAAGCTCCATCATTACCCCTGATCTTCCCCCATTCCACTCCATCGTAAATGCTTTTTGACTTTTATGTGAAATATCTTATCCCCTTCTTCTCCTTCCTCTTCATCCCAGTACTTGTCTTTATTACCCATTGACTCAATCTTTTTAGTATATTATACCATTATATTCAACTCCTTCCTGGTCCTTCCAACTGTTCTTATGAATGAGAAAGTTCAAATGAGTTATTATTATCTTTTTCCCATACAGGAATACAAACAATTCGACATCGTTAAGTTCCTCATAATTGGACCTTCTCATCCACCCCACTATGGTTAACCTGAGTCCTGTACTTGGAGATCAATCTATCTGTTCAGCTTTGGTTGTTTTAATAGGAAAGTATGAAAGTCCCCTGTTTCATTGAAAGTTCATCTTTTCCCCCGAGAGAGGATGTTCAGTTTGGCTGGGTAGTTGATTCTTGGTTGTAATTCAAGCTCCTTTGCCTTCTGTAATATCATATTCCAATCTCTGTTATTCCTTAAGGTTTGCTGTCTGTGTCTTCCAGTAACTCATTCAGCTTCTCATCTAAGAATTTGGATGCTATACCATTTGTTGGATATCATATTTAGTATTAAAATTACTTGATAATCTATGGTATCTCTTTGGAAGATACAGTTTACTTTTGTCTTTTAATGAGATCTATTTTTGCAACTACTGTTTCTCAGATAAGGATTTCTACCTCTGCTTTTTTCAATTAAGGTGAAGCATAATATATTCTCTAAATGTAGCTCTCTCCTTCAAATGTGTTTCTTGAAAGCAGAAAGATAACTATTTTTTAATCCACTCTGCTATCTGCTTCTGTTTTATGGGAGAGTTCATCCCATTCACATTAAAAGTAATAAATACAAACTCTTTATTGTCCTTCCTGCTAACTTACTTCTGTTTTTAACTTTCCTCCTTTTTTCACTTTATCACTCTACCCCAATATTTTACTTCTGAATAACAGCTCCTCAACATGTTCTACCCTTTCTATCCACCCCCTCTCTTTTCTTTCCCCCTTTTTCTTTTCCCCTTCTTTTTTCCCCTCATTGCTTCCCACTCCTAATATTAGAAAGATAAATTTCTTAAACTCAACTGAGTGTGTGTTTTAAACCCTTTTGACCAAACTTGATGTGAGTATGAATCAGGCTATTCTCACCTCCTCCCTTCTTCCCCTCTATAGCTCCAGGACCTTTGAATTTCTTCATGTGATGCAATTTATCTCAGTCAATTTCTCCTTTCCTCTCATATCTTTACTGTTCCTCCTTTTTAATGAAATATTTATGACTTGGATTAGGAAATTGTATCACTCATTCTTTCTGTAGGTTCTGCCCCTTTAGATTTTGGTAATTTGATGTCTTTTGGAATTTTGAGGGGAATGAGATTCTAGGAATTCCTGCCTTCATGGTGCCATCTTTGCTCCACCATCATAAAAGGAATTTTATTATATTTGATTATATATATAATATTATGTTATATATTATATATATGTATATAAATGTATACATGTTCATATACAAATATATATGTTTATATATAAAAAATACAAATACATATGCATATACAGTTGCTTCTTTTTATGTAAATATATATATTTAAATCATTCCATTAAAGTTAGGAATATACCATTGAATGCCCATACCTTCAGACTAATTATATTTATTCTACTGGAGTAACAATTCTCAAGAGTTATGATAATCTTCCTCCCAGATGGGGATATAACCAACTTAATCTTATTTGATAGCATTGTTTTTCTTTTCCCTTGTTCACCTTTTCATGTAGTTCTTGAGTCTTCTGTTTCATGAGCAAATTTTCTTAGTTTAATATTGGTCTTTTCATCAGGAAAGATTAAAGTCGCCTGTTTTGTTGAATGTTTTGGTTGTTGAACATTTCCCCTGAAAAAAGAATGCTCAGTTTTTCAGGATAGTGGCTTCTTGTTTATAATCCAAGCTCTCTTGCTTTCCAGAATATAATATTTCAGTGTCCCAAATACCTTAATGTTGATGAAGATAGGTCTTAAATAATACTGACTATGGCTCTTTGCTATTTGATTTTTTCCTTTCTGGCTGCCATGAAGGATTTTTTTCCCTTGACCTGACAATTCTGGAGTTTGTCCACACTATTCCTTGCTGTTTTCATTTTAGGATTCCTTTCAGGAGGGTATCAATGTATTCCTTTAACAAATTTGACCTCTGATTCCAAGATATCAGAACCATTCTCCTTAACTATATTCTGCAGTTCAGTCTTATTTTTGTTTTAGTAGTTCAGGTTCTTTTTTTTTGAGTTCAGGCTTTTTTTTCAAGGTTTTCAAGTAATCCTGTGATTTTTATATTGTCTCCCCTGGCTCTATTTTCCAAGTCAGCTGCTTTACCAAAGATAGTTAAATATTTTTCTATATTTTTCATTTTTAAAAATTTTGTTTAACAAAATTTTGGTGGCTCATGAAGATTTTAATTTCCACAGATTCCATTTTTTTAGAGATGAATTTTCTCCATTTAATTTTTGCATCTCCTTTTCCAATTATTCAATTCTATTTTTGATGGAGTTTTATGCTTTTGAAGGAGTTTATGTTTTCCATTTGTCCAATTTTATTTTTAAGGGAAGCATTTTGTTTTTTCCTTTGTCCAATTGTATTTTAAAATAATTTGTTTTCTTCTATCATTTTTGTGTTGTAAGGTATTAACTTTCTCTTGCATAGTTTAATTTTCTTCCTGTGTTTCTTTTCCTAATTTTCCCATTTGATTTCTAAACTTCTTTCTTATCTCTTCTAAGAAATCTATCTGAAATGGAGACCAATTTATATTTTGCTCTGAATCTTCACTTTTTTCTATCCTTCTTTTCTGAGTTAGTATCCTTATCTCCAAGGTAACAACAGTCCCTGTCTTTATTTTTGGGATGTTACCTTTAACTGGGGTCTTATGTTGGGGATGGGGCTGGTTCAAAAAACTTATGTGTTGAGATCCTTAGAGATCTTGCTCACTGGATTTAGGAGTACCTGGGGGTTAATCTGTAAACCCTCTGGTAAGGAATCAGAAGCTGTGTCAGCAACCTCTCCTTAGACCTGGAGCTGGTTGAGAACTGTCTCCACCTAATCTGGGCTAGAAATGCCAGAAGCTTTCCTTGTAATCATGGTTGGGGAAGATCTGCTGCTTATGTAGGGATTTGGTGGCAAGGTGGGAACATCTCCGGCTGTTTCTTTATTTGTATTGGAGAAAGTCAGACCCTTGCAAAGGAACAACAGAGGTTCTGGGTGAAATAAAAAAATGGGAACTTGTGGCAGCTGCACTGGAGTGCTCCCTGTCTGCTTACATGCCCAAAGCAAAACCTTCCTCCACATGTCTCAGGTCACCCACTACCCATGGGTTTGGTCTCTGCTCTCTGTCCTGGGCACATGCGCGCACACACACACACACACACACACACACACACACACACACTCCAGACCTTGTTGGAAGATGTTCCCATCAGTTCATCTGTTGGTTCTGTCAATACAAAATCTGTTAAAAGGCTTGACTCATTTGGGTCTGAAGAAAAGCCAGGAGAGCTTAAAACAGTGATGAATTCTCTCTGTCATCTTAGCCTGAAGTCCTCTATCTGTTCTAAATATTTTATTTCAAGGCAATTCCTTTAGATCACTATTATATCATGATTTTTTCAATGGAGAATGAGAATGGAGCATACTTATTCAAAAGATCTATTTATATCTTTATGTGCATTTTACATATATATATATATATAAATGCATGCACACACACATATATGTAAATATATTTAGAAATATTGTTTGTCTTTTTTTCTATATAAAAAAGATCATTTGAAAGGGAGAAACTACTGAAAGATCAAATGTAAATGAAAACTGTACCTGCCTAATTTGCTCTTCTAAATTTTCATATTAAAAATGTTTTAATCAAGGATACATGATTTGTGTGTGTATTGAGTGTAGTTTTTCTTCTTTATTGTCAAATGAAATTAGACCTCTTTCCTGTTTAGTTTTCTTGATTTTTCTCTTTTGAATATAGAAAAACAGTACTTAAATCAAGAACTAAAACATTCTGTTCACAGAGCACAGAAAGTTCTACAAAGTCAGTGGTTTTCACTGAACAGATTTGAAAACAAAGCATTGCCCCCAGGGAGTCATTAAGAATGCCTTCTTTTTAAAAGCTTAAATAGCAAAGAAAATCTCTTACTGGATAATCTTTATTGAGATTCAAAACCATCTGCAGACTACTTCATTAAAAATAACTTTATTTGACTTCATTTTTACAAGATGTTCAAGCAGCTGCACTGTACTATAACACATATTATGTTAACTATTAGAGTATACTTTTTATTGACAATATGAAGGTCTTATTATATTTCCTTTATTTTAATTTCAAGAATATTCTGAGGATTTTTTTAATTCTCACTCTGGGGTGAACCTTGTGGTTGAAGTTATCCTCTTCAATAAATTCTGGTCAGATATTATTAAGTGACTTAGTTTTTTCATATACACATAGACTGGAATTGCTTTTTTTTGTCTCAGTTAAGCATTCTGTCATAAGTGAATGTTGCCTGTTTTCTCATTTTTAACATATATTTTATGCCACCTTAAACTTTTTCTATGTCATCTAGCTTCCAGCTTTTAAGGGACAGTAACTACTTAGCACACAATTCTCTCTGACTATACTGTTTGGTTCTGCCTATGAGGAATCATTATTCAGACATGGGAAAGCAAGGGTGGAAAAAAACAAAAAAATATTAAGAAAGGTTAGAAGATATAGGAAAGGCTAGGGAGAGAGAGAGAGAGACAGAGATACATAAAAGAATAGCCAATCAGCATTGGCTGGGGCATGGTCAGAAAAGACTGATGGTCTTGAACTGGAGTACAACTCAGGTTTTTAATTCTTGCTTCTCATCCAAAAGGAAAAGGGTGAACTTCCTTTCTCTTACTAGACCTGGAATTAGGTAGAGGCTAAAGCTGAAGGAGATCAAGATACATATTTTATATTAAACAATGAATCAGGACTCCTGATCAAGATGGTGGAGAGAAGACAAGCACTGTGATAAGTGCTCTTATTTCGCCTCAAAAATAACATGAGAGAAACCTCTTTTTTTTATTTGAATTTATGTATTTATTTATTCTTAATTTCTGTACAAATGATGTTTTTTTATACATTACTAAAATATTCTTGCTGAAGAGTAAACATAATACCCCCCAAAATATAGACCCACATGAGCAAAAAACTAAAGGAAAGATAAAAAAACTAAATTTAAAATTTAAACAATAATAATAATAATAATAAGGGCAGCCAGGTGGTGAAATGGATGAAGCACCAGCCCTGGAGCCAGGGGTACTCAAGCCCAAATCCTGCCCCAGACACCCAACAGTCACCCAGCTGTGTGACCCTGGGGAAGCCACTCCAACCCTATTGCCCTGCAAAAACCAAGAAAAAAAAAAGACCCAAAATAAAATAAAATAATAATAATAATAACAATAATAACAGCAGGGGTAGCCAGGTGGAGCAGTGGACAGAGTACTGGCCCTAGAGCCAGGAACACCTGTGTCCAAATACTGCCTCAGACACCCAACAATCACCCAGCTGTGCAGCCCCAGGCAAGCCACCCAACTCCATTTGCCCTGCAGCCCCCCGCATAATAATAATAATAATAATAATAATAATAATAATAATAATAAAGTAATAATAAATGTGTTTCAGTCTGTTCCAACACCTCCTGCTCTGTGCTCTGTCACAGGTGGATCACATTCTTTATGATAAGTCCATCACAAAATCTACTTCAATATTTTTCCAGTGTTGCCATTGCTGATCCCAATTCCCTCCCTTCATGCTTCCCCACTACCATATACTATATTTTCTCCCTCCATTCACTCCATCCCCTCTTCTTAAATGAGCTGTAGGGTAGGTGAGTGACTCAACAGACAGATCCCTGGCCCTGGGGTCAAGAGGCCCAGAACCCACATGCCACCCCTTAGCCCAGCATCCACCTGGCCCTATGGTTGCGGACAGGCCATCTAATCCCAGCCTCTTGCAAAAAGTAAAAAAGAAAATGTGTTATATCTGACCACTCTCCTCCCATGGTTCACCCTCTCCTCCATCACTCACATCTCACCCCTCCCCCTGTGATCTTTCTCTCCTTCTTACTCTAAATGTCTATACCCCATGCTTCTTGCTGAATGCCCTGAGGGCTGTACTTCATGCTCTCACTCTGGCAGAGGACCACCTCTGATCTTTCAAGTGGTGTCTAGTGCTCCCCTGACTGTAGGTCAGGAAACTACCCCCCTGCCATGAGCTATGGCTGCCAGGCACCCTGGGGCTGCCTCTGGGAGGCTGAAGTTCCTTCACTCTGACAGCCACCCCTCTAAACCCGTGGAGCAGAGCCTTTCTACTATTTTCCAAGTTACCTTGGGCTGGAGAATTCTCTCACTGGATCCCTATGTGGGTTCTGTCTCTTGAAAATTTACTTAGACACTTTATTTTATAAGTTTTGAAATATTAGAGATCATACCTAAGAGATTATCTTCTCCTGTAAACACTCTTAACAGAAATTCGATCAACAAAACTCAGAAAGGGAAACTAGGAAAAGAACACCTACCAAGAAGGTCTGTCACAAGGGACTGTGGGTGAACTGGGAGACAAGAGCAGAGGATCAATGCAGGGACAGCAGCTGGGGGACAGCCTCAGCCATAGAGACTTCCATGAGTGGTGAGATTCAGCTTTGGCGGCAGAGTCTTTGGCTGGGGGGAGGGAGTAGGAGGAGCTACTGGAGGTGAGTTCAAGAGCTGAATCTCAGATCACACTTGGAGAACAACCAGGTGGGCTGGGGAACTGAACTCTAAGCTTTCAGCAGAGCCCTTTGCCTAGGAAAAACAATGAGCAACCGCCCCCCACCTCACCCTCAGGGCAAAAGAGTTCACTCAACTAAAAGAGATTAACTTCCTCCCCCAGGGCTCAGCCCAGTGTACAAGGTCAACTCCGACCTGCAGCTGAGGACCTCAAACAGAGGTCAGAGAAAGCAACCAGTGTCCCCTACTGGCTGACCCTTGGAATTACTAAGTCAAGTGAACAAGGCCTCTAGGATCTTCAAAAGCAAACCTCTGAGAGTCAGCTCCCCCCTTCCCAACATAAGATCCTAGAAAGATGTAAAAGTTCAGAGAAAAGGGAGGCCCATGGAGAAATACTTAGAAGAGAAAGATTCTAACCCAGAGAGATCTAGCACTGCTGAGGAGAATATGAATACTTCCTTGACGAAATCAGGAAGGAGTTTAAAAATCAATTGAAAAAATTGGGAAAAGAAACAAGAGAAAATTAACATCTCTCAACAAGAAAACTAATCTTTGGAAAATACAATTGGACAAATACAAAATGAGGATAACTCAGATCTTCAATTGGGCAAATGCAAAAATAAAATAATTCTCTCAAAATTACACTTGGGTAAATACTGAAGTCCTTCAAAACTAGAACTGACCAACTGGAAGAGGAGTTGCAAAATATAAATGAAGAAAATTCTTATCTAAAAAAAAGAATGGATTTGGTGGAAACTAATGACTTCATGAGACAACAAGATGGTGTTAAAGTAAACCAAAAGACTGAAAAAATAAAAGAAAATGTAAAATACATCATCAGCAAAACCATTGACCTCAAGAACAGATCAAGAGGGGAGAGCCTGGGGTAGCTAGGTGGTGCAGTGGACAATGCACTGGCCCTGGAGTCAGGAGTACCTGGGTCCAAATCTGGCCTCAGACACTTAATAATTAACTAGCTGTGTGGCTTTGGGCAAGCCACTTAACCCCATTTCCTTGCAAAAACTAAAAAATTTAAAAAAGCAGGGAGAGCCTGAGAATTAAAGACCTTCCTGAAAAACATTGAAGAGGAAAAAAAAATAATCTGGTCTTACTATCACATGAGTTAATGATGGAAAATTGCCCTGAAATCATGGAACCAGAGAGGGGAAAATTATTGAAAGAATACATTGATCCCAATCTTGAAAGAGATCTTAAAATGAAAACACCAAGGAATGTTGTGACCAAATTCCAGAACTATCAGATAAAAGAAAAAAATCCTACAAGCAACCAGAAAGAAAAAAATATTTAAATTCCAAAGACTCACAGTAAGGATTATACAGTTCTTGGCCACAGCAAAGTTGCCTTTTTAAACATGCCAAACACTGTGTGCCAAAAGTTTTTTGTTTGTTTGATTGGGGATTTTTTTGGTTTACTTTGGTTGGATCAGCGATATACATTACAAGTTTATGCTTGCTATCTGAGGTTCAACCAAACCAAGTTGGAACTAAATTCATCTTTGATAATCCTACTAGCTATTAAAGACAAGATTCTAAATTCAGCATTCTCTTAGTTCATGCTTGATTTTACAATGAAATGAAACTCTGAGCAAAGAAGAATTTTTGGATCATTTACAGCATATACAACATGAATTTGGTAGTAGACTTCCCTTAATTCCTCATATAGACAAATCTTATCAGTAGGTTCTGCAAGATGAGGTCTCTTGGTTTTAGACATCCACCAAGTATTAGAAGCTCTGCCTATATGAATTACGAACTTTTGTGCCCTTAGACCAAGTAGGTACTATAGTAATTCTACATGGATCAGCTGCATGGATAAAGGAAACAATTTTTTTTGTTTTGTTTTGTTTTTTTCAATTTAATATTTATTCTCATTTTGTACAAGTGGTTTTTTTACATTAATAAAACATTCTTGTTTAAGAGTAAATGCAATACCCCCTCCCCCCATAAATATAGACTTGCTTGAGCGAAAAAGTAAAAGGGAGAGAAAAAAATTAAAATTAAAAAAAATAATAGTAATAATTGTAGGTATGGCCAGGTGGTGCAATGGATGGAGCACCAGCCCTGGAGCCACGAGCACCTGAGCCCACATCCGGCCCCATACACCAAACAAACACCCAGCCATGTGACATGCAAGCCACCCACACCCTACTGCCCTGCAAAAACCCCCCAAAAGAAAAAAAGACCCAAAATAAAATAAAATAGTAATAATAATAGGGGTGGCTAGGTGGCAGAGAGAGCATTGGCCCTTAAGCCAGGAGCACCTGGGTCCAAATCCAGGCTCAGACACCCAATGATCACCCTGCTATGTGTCCCTAGGCAGGCCACACAGCCCCATTTGCCCTGCACCCCTACAAAAATAATAATAATAATAAATGTGCTTGATTCTTTGTTCCAACACCAACAACTCTGTTGCAGGTGGATCACATTCTTTATGGTAAGTCCACCAGAAAAGTTACTTCCATATTTTTCCAATGTTGCCATTGCTGAGCACAACTCCCTCCTTTCATATTTCTCCACTAACATATACTATATTTTCTCTCTCCTTTCACTCTGACTCTGCTGTAGGGTAGCTGAGTGGTGCAGCAGACAGATCCCTGGCCCTGGGGCCAAGAGGCCCTGAGCCCCCATACCACCGCTTAGGCCCAGCATCTACCAGGCCCTATGGTACTGGACAGGCCTTCCAATCCCAGTCCCTTGCAAGAAGTAAGACAGAAAATGTGTTATATCTGACCACTCTCCCCCCATGGTCCATCCTCTCCTCCTTTATTCACATCCCCACCCCTTCCCCCTGTCCCCCCCTCCTTCTTACTCCAGATGTCTATACCCCATTGAGTATACATATGCTGTTTCCTCTCCTAGCCACCTCTGATGAGAGCAAAGTTTCCCTCATTTCCCTGTTGCCTTCTCCCCTTCCATATCATTGCAATAGCTCATTGTAATAAATAAAAATCTTATTATATGAAATATCTTGGCTTATTCCCCCTCTCCTTTTTCTTTCTCCTATTACATTTCCCTTTTTTCTATTGACTCCATTTTTACACCATATTTTATCTTCAAATTCAGCTTTCTCCTGTGCTTCAAGTATAAAAGCTCCCTCTACCTGGTCTATTAACTGAGAAGGTTCATATGAGTATTATCAGTGTCATTTTTCTATGCAGGAATACATTCGGTTCATCCTCATTAAGTCCCTCATATTTTCCCCCTCTCCTCCAATCTCTAAGCTTCACCTGGGTCCTGTATTTGAAGATCAAACCTTCTGTTCAGCTCTGGCCATTCCAAAAGGAACATTTGAAATTCCCCTGGTTCATTGAAAGTCCATCTTTTTCCCTGGAAGAAGACATTCAGCTTTGCTGGGTAGTTCATTCTTGGCTGCATTCTAAGCTCTTTAGCCTTCCGGTACATTATATTCCCAGACCTAAGAGCTTGCAATGTAGTTGCTGCTAAGTCCTGTGTAATCCTGACTGCAGCTCCACTATATTTGAACTGTGTCCTTTTGGCTGCTTTTAATATTTTCTCTTTGACTTGGGAGTTCTCGAACTTGGCTGTAATATTCCTAGGGGTTGATATTTTGGGATCTCTTTGTTAGGGGGATCGGTTGATTCTCTCCATTTCTATTTTGCCCTCTGCTTCTAGAATATTAGGGCAATTTTCCTGTAGTAAAATTTTGAAAATGATGTCAAGGCTCTTTTCCTGATCATGAATTTCAGGTATTCCAATAATTTTAAAATTATTTTTCCTAAGTCTGTTTTCCATTTCAGTTGTTTTTTCAATGAGATTTTTCATATTTTCTTCTAATTTTTCATTTTTTTGGTTTCGAAGTATTGATTCCTGATTTCTGGTAAATTCATCAATCTCCCTGAATTCTATTCTTTGTCTGAAGGATTTGTTCTCCTCAGAGTTTTCTTATCTCTTTTTCCATCTGGCCAATTTTGCTTTTTAAAGCATTCTTCTCCTCCATAACGTTTTGAACTGTTTTATCCATTTGACCTAAGCTGGTTTTTAGTATGCTATTTTCTTCAGCATTTTTTTGGATTTCCTTTACTAGGCTGCTGACTTCATTTTCATGTTTTTCCTGCATCTCTCTCATTTCTTTTTCCAGTTTTTCTTCTAACTCCCTCAGTTGATTTTCAAAGTCTTTTTTGAGCTCTGTCATAGCCTGATCCCAATTTCTGTTTTTCCTTGGAGTCTTTAAATGCATGAGCTTGTGTTTCCTCATCTTCAGACTGAGTATTTTGATCCTTCTTGGCCTCATTTGCAAGATATTTCTCAATGGTGTTCCTCTTTTTTCTCTGCTTGCTCATTTTCCCAGCCGTAGCCTGTTTTGGGGCTGCTTCCTAAGCTTTTGGGACACTCCCACAAGGATCTCAGTGTGTGAGGCTCTGTCTTCCCTCCTGATCTGTGAATGACCATAAGAGCCCCCCTCTGCCATGGGGCTGAGGTGGTGGCGGGGAGCCTGCTGTTCTATGCAATCAGGATCTGAATGTGGTCAGAGCCCCAGAGTCCTGTTCCAGGGTCAGAGGACAGAGCTCTGCAGTCTCTCTCTTCACTCCCCTCCCTAGGATCAATGGGCTCATGCCCTGGGGGCTCCTGCTTACCGGCTCTGCCTGCTTCTGTTTCCTGGATCTGGGCTGTGCTGGCCCCTCTGCTCCCTACGTGTCCTGTGTGCTCTGGCAAAGGTCCCCTGCTGTTCCCCCACTTTATGCTTGGTTCTCCCTTGGGTGTAGCTCAGGAAACTCCCCAGCTGCTGTGAGCTGCAGCTCCCACCACCCTGAGGCTGCCTCCAGGAGGCTGATGTTCTTTCATTCTGGCAGGCCACCCCTCTGGCAGGCCGCCCCTCTGACCCCGGGGAACAGAGCCTTTCTGCTCTTTTCCCGGTTACGTTAAGTAGGAGAACTGATTCATTGGATCCCTCTGTGGGTTCTGTCTCTTGAAAATTTAGTTAAGAGTCTTTAGCTTATGAGTTTTATGTGAGAGTGCCTAAGACACAATCCTTTCTTGTCACCATCTTGGCTCAGCCCCTCTAAAGGAAACAATTTAAAGAGCAGATAAAAAAAAAACACTGACCCTATCTCAATTGGTAATGAATTTTTCATTCAATAAAACTTAAAAAAAATAAAAATACAAAATGGTGCTCAGTCCTATGTGTCCCTTCCTTCTTCATAATAGTAGAGTAGTAGAGAATTAGGCAAAGGATGCAAGGAATCACACCTTACAGATCATGTTAATTTCACTTTTCGAATATTAAATTTCATGTCAGTCTCCAAGGGTCAACAGGTTAGCATAGGACAAGAAATATAAAATTCTATTCATATAGACATTTAATTGCCTTATCATTTCAATCAGAATTCTGCTAAATTCCTTGGTCAAAACATTCCAATCTAGATAACATTTCCTATTATGTTTTAGAATGGAAGTCTGTTGAGGACAGGGATTGGTTGTTGATACTTTTTTTTATCCTCAGCATTTAACATAAAGCCTAGTATATAATAACCTGCAAAATTCCTTTTTTTAGTCACTCATTCAATTATTTCTTTATCTGACTATTTATTTATTTGTTTGTTTGTTTGTTTGCTTATTTATTTATTGATGTATCTTTCTATTTGTTTGTTTGTTTATTCTTTTTTAAAAGATCCCAAGCAGCTGTTGATGGTGAAAACTGTATTTTAAAGATCTGGACTTTAGTTCATAAAGTAACATTTTGCTATGACCACACACCTGAACAATTTTTTTTCTGGTTTTTGCAAGGCAATGGGAATAAATGACTTGCCCAAAGTCATACGGCTAGGTAATTATTAGGTGTCTGAGGTCAGATTTGAACTTAGGTCCCCCTGAATCGTGTGTTGGTACTCTGTCCACTGTGCCACTTATCCATCCTTACACACCTAAACTATTGCAATATCCTACTAATCGATCTCTCTGCATGTAGTCCCTCACTGCTTCCCTCCATTTCTGATGTAATAGTTAAATTTTCCTAAATTTAAGGCCTGACAATGTCTCACCTCCAGCCTAACTCAATAAATATTTATGGATTCCTATGAATACCTTCAGTATCAAGTATAAAATGGTGCATTTTAATTTTATATCACATCACAATCTGATTGTTTTCTAACTTAACAGTTTTCTTAACTTTAATTCTCTTATATTCTATTAGGAAGAATTGCTGGGGGCTGGAGCTTGCAAGGATGAGTTCAGCAGGGAAGAAATCATAAGATTTTTTGATTCAGTAGTATAAGAAAAGTCCATAAATTTTAATTAACAACCTACTGGAATAGAAAAATTACATGTTAATTTACAGACTTTTTTTTTTAAGGAGGCAGCAAGAGTAGCTGAAAGGGCAGCTGCCACAGGGGTTGAAGCAGCAGTCACAAACAGAGTAGCTGAAGGGGGGTGGGGAATGTAGAATAGAAATATAACTATAAGTCAACAGCTGCACTAATTAGTTGAATTATCTGAGTTTAGCAGTTTGGAGAGGACAAACAGGAACTTTAAAGGGATTGGAACCCTTTAGGGGTTAGGCCGATACCAGGAGTCACTAAGGTGTGACTTATTGGATGACATAAATTTGTGTTCCTGCCCATGTCTTGAGGATTTAAGAATTGTAGATTAACTTTAAAATCTTTAGTTTTATGGTATTCTAAATAGAGATGTTAGCTTCAGGGTTTTTGTTAATACAAGGTAGCCCCAAGAAATTTATGACAAATAACTTGGAGAGTATGATGAGATAACATAGAGAAACTAGTATAGTTGGGATTACATAGAAGACTCAATATAATGACTAGATAGGGTTTAAGTTTTAAAAAAAATAACTATTTTAACAGAGTGTCTGTTTGCTAAGTTTACTCCTTGCTTATACAGGTTTGCTTGTAAGAACAATAAAAGGAGTATGATGTTTGTCTGAATTACATTTTTTGTCTCTAATACATAAAGGAAAAAAAGACTGCAATATCTCTCTCTGCCCAGAGTTACTCTTCTCCAATGTCCTTTTTCTTTTTATATACACTATTGCAACTACTGCTTTGGGGCCTTTATAGAATACGAGCTCCTTGACAAGAAGCATGCTTTTAATTCTATTTGTATATCCCTACTTAGCACAGAACCATCACCACATATTTAATCTGTTGAAAAAAATCTGCTGATTGTTTCCTCTGTCTCAAGTATTTTACTATTGTAATCTTTTCTTCATCTAGCAGCCAAAGATAATCGTAAAATTCCTACTTGAATATGTTTCATCATCACTCTAATTCAAAAAATGTTTTTGGTATTCTATTACCACTAACATCAAGTATAATGTGGTCTACTTGGATTTTAAATTACTGCACAACTTAGCTGCTTTCTAATGTACATATGAAGTCCTTAAAGAATAGTTGTTGAGTAACTAACTTGACACAGATTGCATCCAAGCTTTAACTTAGGTGATGGATATGGATAGTTGGTCAGATTGAAAGATTTTAAGTAGCTTTGTATGATCAGAGAGTTTGAATGTTTCTTGTGGATGTTATGAATATATCTTGCTGACTTGATCCAATACTCTATTTACTCTATTCTGCTTTTCACTAATTAATACCATTACTTTAACTTTAATTCCCTTATATTGTGTGTATATATGTATACATATATGTTATATATATTTTCATATATATAATATATATGTTCCCTTCAACTGCTACATGAGAACTGGAGTGAAGCAATAAGAGACTTGATGCAGAGATTATTTTTGTGATGTAAAATTTGAAAGATGAGTATTGATTTGTAAAATATTTGCTAACAGAATAATAATGAGGTACATTTTCAAAAGAGAAAAAAAGTTGAATGATATGTGTGCATGTGGCATATCATAAAGATAGTAAGTGACAGAAAAGGGAACTGGAGCCAAGAGATTTTATAATTGAAAGAACTTTAAAAGTCAAAAAGCTAAATCTTGCCCCAGATATTAGCTAACTGTGTGACCATGGGCAATTTATTTGACCTTTCCTAGTTTTAGTCTATTGATATGTAAAATGAAGAAGCTGGACTCATTCACCAATGGAAATAGTGAACACCAAATGAAGAACTTATTCTAGTTCAATTCTCTGAGAAGGCAATATTTTGGAAGAATTACACTTTGGCATAAGATTTGGTCTTCTTCAGCTCTCCACATCAGTGTTGACTATTGTCATACTATCCAATGGTTTTGGAAGTCAAGGACTTCCTTTCATTCTAGATGTGTCCCCAACAAGTGATGATGATTATATTTGTATCAGAAGAAAAGAATGCAATTAAGCAACTCTAAAAAAAATTCCCAGTATAAAAGCAATAAAACTGCATCAGAATTTAAAACATTTCATGAAAAAGAAAAAAAAGAGACTTATAGAAATCAGGAGATGGAGGTGTGTTACTTCTTTGTCATTTGTGCTTTTTAAGCTTGAGCACACTTTCCCTGAACTCCATACGTAAAGAAAGGGTAAGTCATAGACTTTTAGATCCATGTTTGTCTTGTTCATACAGTTTGGTTTCAGTAAATATCTTTTTCTAAGTGCTAATTGAGTTTGCTGGATTGATAACAAATCAAAATCATTTTGGAGAGACCTACTGTTGGGGGCTTATACTCTATAGCAATTCTTAAAACTTTGACCTCTGAAGCAATGTGATTGATGTACTGTATCAATTTTCATTTTCAGCTTGAGTAGGAGTTGAGCTAGTCACATCTTAGAACTGAGAACTGAAAAAGAAACTAAGCTAGAATCCAAAGAAAATGTAAGGACTTTGCTATTATAAAGGAAGTTTTGAGAAAGACTTTTGAGAAAGACTCATTCTTTATATATATATCTCCTTCCCCTAAAGTCTTTTGTGAATTCTTTGAGACTTATCAAACTTTCAGTACAATTGTTTTCAGAGTATTGTGATAGTAAGATTTGAACAGCTTAAGGAAACACAGTACTGGTTTCAAAGGATAGAAAAAGATAAAAGATAACAGTTCCATTCAGTAAGCTATTGGGACCCAGTACATTTTGTGGAGAGGATAGAAGTATTCAACAACTCTCTGAGGATTCTACTTCAAAAGAGTAATAAAACAGTTGAACTCGAAAGGATGTAATGAATAGCCCCTAGGTAAATAATCTAAGAAAGACTCTGAATAATACTTTTTAACCTGAGGCTAAGCAGATTTGAATATTTTTAAACATTAATCAATATTCTCCAATTTTTCAAATCTATTAAAGCAATCTAGGAGGTATAGAACAATTATATGATGCAAAACAATAGGGAATAAAAGGAACCTGAGGATTTGATTCTTCTACTCTAGAGGAAGAAGTTCCAAGATTGACAGATTGAGAGAAAGCTAAAAGGAGTTGTCCAGAAAGTTGTTTGTTACACCACTGAGGGAAGTAAAATCCCAAATTCCAAATGTGTGGTATCAGCAATAAATTCCATAAACTCAAAAGAGAAAAAAATGGCTACAAAGTGATGCAGGAGTGTACTGCACAAATAATATACCATGCCATCAATATTACAGAACAATTAAACATGAATCTTGGGGGGGAAGTTAGCATGAGAAATAGCACTTTTTATAGACTTCTTTTATAACATCATAAAAGCTTAGTAAAGATATGCCACTCAACTAGTAATTAGAATTTGACTTCAGCTTTTAGTCATGATTAAATTTTAAGTGCTCTATTTGCTATTGTATTTTCAATTATCACTTCTGCAATGTAAATTCTCAAATCTATATACCTAACTCAACTTTATTTTTCCCCTACTGCATACTCCAATTGGTTAACATGAGAATAAACACACATGATAAAATAAAGTCATCAATCTCATCCCTCTCCCTTTTGAACCATCTTTACTCCCCAGAATCTAGTTCTTGTTTTACCTTCTCAAGTTTTATAATCATTCCTTTAGTTCTAGTATTGATATTATTACTGATTACTTCCTATCTTCTTCTTTCTTTTTTTTCTTTTATATCTCCAGTTACATTCAAAGGTAGTTTTAGCATTCATCCATTTACAAAATTTTATGAGTTCCACACCTTTTTGTCCAATCCTCCTTTCTTTCCCTCTTCCTTATGGTGGTGAACAATCTCATACAAGTTGTATATGTGCAATTGTGTTTGATATATTTCCATAATGAAGGAGGAACTTAGGGGAAAAATTGGGGAAAGTGCAAAGAAAAACACCAAAGATGCTTTAAAAAGTGAAAAACGGCTGCTTTCCTCTGAATTCAGATTCCATAGTTTTTCCTCTGGATGTGTATGACATTTTCCATAACAAGTTTCTCAGAATTGTCTTTAATCACTGAAGTGCTGAAAAGAGCCATATCCATCCTAGTTGATCATCTCACAATTTTGTTATTAATATGAACAATGTTCCCTTGCTTCTGCTCATTTGACTCAGTATCAATTTCTGGAAGTCTTTCCATGCTTTCCTTAAGTCTGACTGATTGTGAAAAAATAGATCTACATAACATTTATATATCACAACTTCTTCAACCATTCCCTAGTTGATGGACATCCCCTCAAATTTCAATTCTTTCTCACTGCAAAAAGAACTGCCATAAATATTTTTGTATTTTTATTATTTTTATGATCTCTTTGGGGTATAGACCTCATTATTGTATTCCTGGATCAAAGGGTGTACACAGCTCGATTGCCCTATGGGCATAGTTCCAAGTTGCTCTACAGAATAGTTGAATCAGTTCTCAACTCCACCAACAATACATTAGTGTCTCAATTTTCCCAAATTATTCCCACATTGATCATTTTCTTTTTTTCCATCTTAATTAATCTAAGTTGGTACCTCAGAGTTGCTTTAATTTACATTCTTGTAATCAATATAGATTAAAGCTTTTTTCATGTGACTATAAATAAGTTTTTCTGCCTTTTCATGGACTTTGTTCACTTATAAATTAAAGAATGACTTGTAATCTTATGAATTTATTCAGATATCCATATATTTTTTAAAATATATCCTTTAGGGGGTAATTAAGTGGCACAGTGGATAAATCAGTACCTTTGGAGTCAGGAGGACCTGAGTTAAAATATAACCTCAGACACTTAAAAATTATTGAGCTCTGTGACCTTGGGCAACTCACTTAATCCCACTGTTTTACAAAAAACAAAAAAAGTGTCCTTTGTCAGAAACATTAACTGTGGAAATTGTTTCCTAGTTTTCTGCATTCCTTCTAATCTTAGGCACACTGGCTATTTTTGTGCAAATCCTTTTTAATTTAATTTAATCAAAATCATTAAATTTCGCTATGTATGATGTTCTTTATCTCTTGTTTGGTCATAAACTTTACCATAGATACAACAGAGAGGGTTTATCTTTTCCTCTTTATTTGTCTAGGGCATCACCCTTATTGTCGAAATCTTGTAACCATTTTGATCTTATTTTGATATAGGTTGTAAGATGTGGGTCTATACTTAGTTTTCATCATACTAATTTCTAATCTTTCCAGCAGTTTTTAAAAAATACTGAGTTCTAATCCCAAAATCTAGTATCTTTGGGTTAAAGATTACTATAGACATGTACCATTATTTCTTTTATACCTAATCAAATCCATTGATCCACTTTTCTATTTCTTAACCAGTATTAGTACTAGCTGGGGTAACTAGGTGCTACAGTGCATAAAGCACAAACCTTTGAAGCAGGAGTGCAAACAGGAGTTTGAATCTAACCTCTGCAGTTGCCACTTACTAACTGTGTGAATTTAGACAAGTCACTTTACCCTGAATGCCTTCTCCAGGCCATCTCTAGCCAATTGATCAGGGATGACTAGAGTAGTCAAAAACAATGAATATATTGGAGGAGAGAGATAGGACTACAAAATGATCATATATAGCCACTAGACTCAGATGGCTCTGGTGGAGAAAGTGATATTGGAGACTTAAAACAGAACCCTATCACTCAAAACCAAATCATGTGCTTGTCGACATCACCTCCTTTATGCTGTGGTCTTCTTTGAAAATGAAGGACAAACCAGTTTCAATCTGGTACAGCCAGACCTACTTTCTTTCCTTTTTCTTTATCAATCCCTTGATATTTTTGACCTCTTGCTACTCTAGATAAATTTTGTTACTATTTTTTCTAGCTTTCTAAACTTGTTTGTTGGTAGTTTACTTGATTTGGTACTAAATAAATCATTTAATCTGTACAGAATTGTAATTTTTTATTTTATTAATTTTGCCTAACTACAAACAATTTACATTCCTCCATTTTCCTAGATCCAATTTTATTAGTGAGTTCTCTTTATTGTAGCTTTATGTAATGGTTTGTTCCTCCCTTTAGTGTAGTCCTGCTTCCCTATGTTAGGTAACCCATCCTAGTCGTGTCTATTTTACCATTTTTCCCAAGGAATGTATTTTGTTTTCTGAGCTAACATGTTTCATCACTTACTTGCTGAGCCTTGACCTGAAGTGAACTGTAACTAAGAGTCTCCAACTGATTTTTCAGCTCTTCAGCCTACACTGGGCTCTACTCCCTTTTTCTCAGGTGAGACAGAACTTTACTCAATTTCCTACATGGCATCTTGAGTTGAGAACTTGTTTCACTCCTTTCATTCATGGGATCTGTAGCTGAGGGTCTGTGTAAAGGTTTCATTTAAAGTTGTTTTTGGAAAAGTTCCAGGGGCTTCCTAGATTCATACCATCACATCATTACACCATTTTTGCTCCATTCTGGAAGACCTACTCCTTATCTCTTGCAGCACATTTTGCAATAAATAAACCCATTCCATTGATTTATTCAGTCATAATAGGGTCAGTAATTACTGACAATCTGGATTGTTCAAGTTGATTTCTAACTAGTCTTCCTGTCTATAATTTACTGTACCAATAATTTGTGCTCAAGACACTGTTCAATTTTAGCAGGCAGAAGAAAAGGAAAGATGCTTTTTCATGCGTGTGTGTGTGTGTGTGTGTGTGTGTGTATGTGTGTGTGTGTGTGTGTGTGTGTGTGTGTGTGTGTGTAGGAAATTATACACAAGGACACACATGGACCAACACAGTTTGTCAACTTTTCCATAATTAATAAATTTAAAGAATTGACTAGGAAACTAAGTGGGTAATTTAATTGCCTAGGGTAGAACTTCACTTACTGCTCTTTACCTATTTATTATATCATACTACTTTTATCACTGACTAATAGTTTAGTTTTTTAATGAAATAGAAATAAATAGATGTAAGATAAATTTAGAAGTGTAATCATTTGATATTTGCAAGTAATTGAATGTATGAGTTGAGTGAGGACTGAAGAGGATTAAAAGTAGCATTGTGTTATTAAATATGCTTATTTTCAATTGATGATATTGTAATTATTTGGAGGTTTCTAAGAGGCAATGGAAATAGCACTCAAAATAATTAAAACAAGAGTGGAAGGTTAAATTTGAAAGTCATCAATATAGAAAGGATAATTGAAACCAAGAGACCATAGAGGATAATTTAAGTGTGAACCTGACTAGATGGAAGACCATTCAATATCATATTGAAAAGCATCAGTAAGCCCTCTTTCTCTGGAGAATCTAACTGAAAATCTTTGTTATTTAAATCTCTGTCTATGGCTTTAATCTTACCTCTCACAACACTTCTACAGAAGACTTCCACTTTTAACAAACTTGCTTTTTCTCTAGACTAAATCATGTAGTTCCAATCTCTTCTCATTTGATCTCTTTGTAGTCACATCTCTCTCCTCCAAAGTACTAGTTGTTTCTGACTACTTTAGCCATACCTGATTAATATCTTTTGAATTTATTAAATATGGTTTCAACTTCTTATTTCTCACTATGCTATCTTGTAGCATACCAATTGAAGTATAAATTCAATTTCCTCAAACTTTCTTACTGATCATTGACTGTATATGACATTTCTTTTTATGTTCAGTACTTAACAAAATATCTTTCCCTTAGCATTAAATAGTACATGGATCCTGCTGATAAATCTTTGCATATTCCTTTTCAAATTTATATATATATATATATATATATATATATATATATATATATGTATATATATATATATATACACACACACACACACACATATATGAATGAATCTGATTTTTAGTAGCTGTCACTGTCAGGAGACTTTTCCATACATCTAACTTTAAAAACTTTATTTTAAAATTTAATATAATTATGTCATCTTGTTAAGTACTTATCTGACTTAATTAGCTTCTTATACTTGATCATTATTGTATTTAACCAAAAATATTTTCTTTTCATTTTAGAATAGAAATATTAAGAGTTTCCTTTTTTAGTTTCTTTAATCATTTAAATTGTTTTTTTCTAAAAAGCTTTTCTCTTGGTGCTAGATTGAAGATAACAGAATAGAGTCAGGCAGCCATTCCTCTTCAAACAGATAAAAAATTATATTTTGGTGTTACAGAGTCAATGAAAGGTCAGTGAAACACTTTTCTGGTCTAAAAGAATTAAAAGGTTAATAGGAGAAGCCTGTAACGCTGCCATGGAGGCCTGTGATGTGGGGCAGGAGCAGTGGCAACAGCTCATGCTTGGAAATTCTCAGTACAAAAGTAGTAAGAAGGTCAGACATAAATAACATGAGACCCTTTACTGGTTCTCATTGGAATCCTCTTTGCCCAAATGCAGTTCTGGATCTCATTTCCAGAGGAGAGAGGATTGCTCATTTTCAGTCAAAAGGGAGAAGGGACCTTGGTTATATTTCAAAAAGAGGATCATCACCCCTTACAACAATTGAGAACCAAGGGGGTCTTCCTGCCTATAGATCACTGTGCAGATCAAAAAAGGAAGTGATCAAATCTGTATGTTTATACCACTTTGGAAGCAATAAACTTGCATCACCAAAAAAAAAAAAGTAGCACAAAAAACTGAAGCTTGGGGCAATGGTTTTCCAATACTAGATAAGCAAGATTTAACTTTAACATAAAATTCAATGTCAAAAATAAACTGGTAAAATCAAAAAATACCAAAAATAAATTGATCAGGACTACTGGGGAGAAAACAAGATGGAGGTGTGAAGTTAGCATGCTTTTCCTTACATAAAAATAAATTAAGCCTCTGAAAAGACATTAAAGTTATAGATCCCACCAAAAAAGAAAAGATTCAAAGAAATTTTCAATGGTAGGCATTGTAGAGGTTCTTCAGAGGAGGTCTGTCCCTTTGGGGGGAAAGGGGAAAATAAAGTCCCAAGAAGCAGGAGAGCAAAAATGCTTTTAGCCAGAGTCCAGTTCAAGTTCCAGTGACTTGACCACAACATAGGTTATAGGAGCTATATTGCAAGCCAGCAGGGAGCATCCCAACCCCAAACAAAGTCTGAATCATGGTGACACTGGAACATAAAGGTGGGACTGCATAGGTAGAACCTGGATATAAAGGAGGAAATAAATCTCTGCAAAGGTAATACTTGGATTGCATAAGCAGCATCATGTCCATTGACAAGTCAGGGATCAGACTCCAGTCCCAGCATAAAATGCTTGGGTTTACTCTGCTATACCCCAGGATTACAGCTCAGATATTTCAGGAGAACTCACTATAGAAAATTGCTATGCAAATAAAGTTGATGACAATGCTGTCTTGGAAGAAGAAAACAATGAAAATTTCAGACAAGGAAGTCTCAAAAGAGTCTGGGAATTTAACTCAAGTCTCATACCTCATAGAAGAGTTTAAAAATAATTTAAGAAGCACAGAAGTGAAGAAGGGAAATGGGAAGGAAATGAGAGTCATGTAGGAAAATTACTAAAAATTGACCAAAGAAATCAACTGTTTTAAAAGATAAAATAATGAACTGGAAAAAGAATGTAGAGACCTCAAGGGTGAAGCCAAGATGATGGCATGAAGCTAACATGACATACAATTAGGGTTTTTTTTTAACAAAGATGAATGAAGTCTCTGCACTGACATTCAAACTACAGATCCCACCAAGAAAAAGACAAGATCAAAAGAAGTTTTCAGTGCTAAACATCCTGGATAATCTTCAATGGAGATCTGTTTCTTTGGGAGAGAGGAGGAAGTAAAAAATTGTACACAACCCGAAAAGGGAAAACATAAATCTTCTAACTCTTGAGAATTTTACTTTTCTTAGGATAATTAAAGGATCAAATATGATTGAAGAGATTGGATTTGTAGGACATGGGTCTAGTTGGATCTTGTCCCTCCATTGAATAGGCCCAAGATGACATTACTATGTTTGAGAAAAAATAGTCCTGATGAAAAGCAGGGGTGTTAACTCAAAACATAAGTTTGATCCTTTGACATACTTTAATTCTGTTGTCCTGACAAAACCTAACACATTCTCTGATAAGGGCATCATAAACTAGGCAGTACTGAGTTAGTGTCTCCCATAACTCACAAACATTTGTAAAATTCTCAAGTGAGACCTTCTGAGACTACCAAATCTTAAAACCCTTTAAGATTCTCATAGTTATTTAAATCAGGATTGCACTTGATCAGTATTTTAGTTAACAAGAGGTTAAATACACTGGTTGGGGGGGAAGTATGGAAGAAATTACACTTGGGGTGGAGGGGTACAAATAATTCATGAAAGGATTTGCCTTTGGATGATACTTTAGCTGAAGAGGATTGTGTGACCTTGGAATGTAGTTGGAAAGATGGTAAAGTAAAAAAAAAAATGATTATAATTTGATGCAATTCAAGACTCATGCAAAATGCACTTCTAATCAGACTAGAGGAGAGAGTACTAAGTGACTTTGAGACAATGCTGTTTGAAAATATTTTGAGCTTATCAATCAATTAATCAACCCTTGATGGATGATTAATACTTGATTAATAGTACTAGAGTGATAAATAGCACCATTTGAAGATTCACAAAGATTTGTAATAGCAGAGGGAAAGAAGAGAAGGTGTGAACACTGAGTAAATTCTATTCAATAGATTTGACTCATAGAGGGAAAAGATATATTCCCACTTGGGTTTAAAAATCTATCCTATTTTACAGGGAAGGGAAAGATAAGAGTATAAGGGTCTGATAAAAGGGAAAGACAAAGTATAAGTGAAAATAAACTGAGAGTTAAATTTTAAAATAAAAGTTAAAGGGGAAAGGGAGGTAAATTTTGTGAGGAGAAATAGGAGGAATGGAAAGAGAAATATAAATGGAGAAAGAAAGCATGGAGAGAAATACAGAAAGTAGAAATCTGATGGGATTTCAGATAAACTTGGAATGATTTGAATGAAATGATGCTGAGTGAGATGAGCAGAACATAAGGATATTGAACACACTAAAAACAACATGGGGGTGATGCTAAACCTTAATAGACTTGCGCATTCCATCATTGCAATAATGAGGGGCAATTTTAGGGTAGCTGTGATGGAGAATAACATTGGTATCCAGAGAAAGAAATGTGGAGTTTAATCCATGACCAAAGATTATTACCTTCAACAAAAAAAAAATCATCTTACCTACTACATAATGACACTGCACTTATTCCTCATGGATATATTCCTC
The DNA here is from genome assembly GCF_037893015.1 of Macrotis lagotis. Classification (NCBI taxonomy): domain Eukaryota; kingdom Metazoa; phylum Chordata; class Mammalia; order Peramelemorphia; family Peramelidae; genus Macrotis; species Macrotis lagotis. The sequence goes on from NC_133663.1 coordinate 212,846,423, forward strand.
ATGTATATATATATATCTATATATATATATCTATATATATATGTTGTATATATATTATATATATTGTATATATATATTGTATGTCCAATTTATTATAATATATTATATATATATTTTTCTTTTAGCACACTCAATTATGATCAATGTTTATAATGGAAGCAATGTAAGGATTATCAGATTTCCTTCTGTGGGGGCTTGGGGAGGGAAGGGAGGGTGAGGGAAGAAATTGAAAAATTCAAAACTGCATAAAAAATGATAGGGAGAATCTACTATTGTATATAATTGGAAAACAAAATATTTACACATGAAAAAATCTATCCTAATCTATAGAGAACGGCACCAGGGGAAGGGAAAGATACAGGAAGAAGGGATTTGATAAAAGGGAAGGCAAAGTTGTAAGTTAAATTTTAAAAGAAATGTTAAAGGGGAAAGGGAGTAAAACTTTGGTGAGGAGGAATAAAAGGAAAGGAAAGTGAAAATATAAATGGAGAAAGAAAGGGAAATACAGAATTAGTAATCTTAACTGCAAATTTGAACTACCCCATAAAATCGAAGTGCATAACAGCATGGACTAAAAAACAGAGTCCTATAATATGTCATTTACAAGAAAGACATTTGAAGCAGAGAGATACACAGGGTAAAGGTAAAAAGTTGGAGGAAGATATATTATGTCTCAATTAAATCAGGGCTAGTGATCCTGATTTCAGATAATTTAAAAGCAAAAAATGGATCTCATTAAAATGGATAAGGAAGGAAAGTACATCTTAAAAGACACCATTGGTAATGAACCTATATCATTACTAAACATGTATGCACCTAGTGGTGTAGCATCCAAATTGCTAGAGAAAAATATGAATAAATTACATGGATGCATAAAGAACAAAACATTAATAATGATGGACCTCATTCTCTCTCTCTCTCTCTCTCTCTCTCTCTCTCTCTCTCTCTCTCTCTCTCTCTCTCTCTCTCTCCGTACTAGATTAATATAATCACAATAGAAACAACACAAAGTTAAGAAGGTGATTGAAATCTTACAAAACTTAGATATGATAGACTTCTGGAGAAAACTTAATAGGGATAGAAAAGACTATACCTTTTTCTCTGCAGTTCATAGCACCTATACAAAAATTCACCATGTACTAGGGCACAAAAAAACCTTACAATAAAAGGTAGAAAGGCAGAAATAATAAATACACACTTCACACACCATGATGAAATAAAAATTACATGTAGTGAAGGGTCATAGAAAGATAAAACAAAAATTAATTGGATATCAAATAACTTAATCTTAAATAATGAGTGCATCAAACAGCAAATAATATTCATAATTATATCCAAGAAAATTATATTAATGAGATATCATAACAAAATTTATGGCATGCAGCCAAAGCAGTTTTGAGGGGAAAATTCACATCTTTAAATTCCTATATGAATGAACTAGAGAAGGAGAAGCTCAATGAATTGGAAATACAATTAGAAAAGTTAGAAAAAGAACAAATTAAAGAGCTTCAATTTAATACCAAATTAGAAATCCTGAAAATCAAGTGAATGATTAACAAAATTGAAAGCAAGAAAGCCATTTATTTCATAACTTAAGCTAAGTTTTAGTTTTATGAAAAACAGACAAACTTTTCATTAATCTAATTAAAAAACAGAAAGAATAACCAAATTTCCAGTATCAAAAACAAAAAGGGAGAACTAACCACCATTAAGGAGGATATTAAAGTGATAATTCAGATTCACTTTCCTGAACTGTCTGCAAATGAATTAATTACCTGCATGAAGTGGATAAATATTTTAAAAAAATAAACTTCCCAGATTTATAGAAAAGGAAATAAATTATTTAAATAACCCCTTTTCAGAAAAAAAAAAAGAGATTGAAGAAACCAGCAATAAAATCCCTAAAATAATGTTTCTAGATCCTGATATATATATATATATATATATATATATATATATATACACACACAGGTGATTTCTACCAAACATTTAAAGAACAATTAATTCCTATTCTACATACACATTCTAAAAACAGGAGAGAAAGGAGATCTGCCAAACTCCTTTTATGACAACAACACAGTACTGACCAGGAAAAACAAAAGGAGACAAATAAAATTATAGACTAATCTCGCTAATGAATATTGATGAAAGAGTACAGCAACTTGTTAGTAGAATAATACACCATAATCAGGTAGGATTTATATCAGGTAGTCAGGAATGATTGAGTGTTAGGAAAACTCTCAACATAACTGAATATAACAATAGCAAACCCCACAGAAATCATATGATTATGTCAATAGATGCTGATAAAAAACCTTTTATTAAAATAAAACATCCATTCCTATTAAAAACTTTAGAAAGTTTAGGAATAAATGGAGTTTTCATTAAAATAATAAATAATATCTATCTAAAAGCATCAACAAATGTAATCAGAATATAATCTAGCAAAATGAGAGATGAGACAAGGATGCCAATTATCTCAATTATTTGTCAATAATGTCAGCTGTTGTAATAAGGGAAGAAAAATAAATTGATGGAAGCAGAATTGGCAATGAGGAAGCAAAGCTTTCACTTTTTCTAGATGCTATGATGCTATACTTAGAGAATATGAGAAAATCATCTCAAAAACTGCTTGAAACAATCAACAAGTTCAGCAAAGTAGCAGGATATAAAATAAACCCACATAAATCATTAGCATTTCTGTATATGAACAAAATGTCCACTGTCCATGAGTAAGATATGGAAAGAAAATTTCAAATTAAAGTAATTCTAGACAGCATTAAATACTTGGAAATCTACCTCCCAAGGCAAACCCAGAAACTGTATGAAAACACTTATAAAGCACTTCTCACTCACATAAAATCACATCTAACTGAAAAACTGTCAATTGTTCCTAGGTCTAGCTAATATTATAAAAAAAAATCACTATTTTACACAAATTAAATTGCTTATTCAGTACCATACCAATGAAACTACCAAATAAGTAATGGAGCTGAATAAAATAGTAACAAAATTCATCTGGAACAAAAAAAGTCAAGTATAGCAAGGGAATTGATGAAAAAAACTGTAAAGGAAGGTGGCCTAGTTCTATCAGATTTAAAGCTATACTATAAAGCAGCAGTCATCAAAACTGATTGGTACTGGTTAAGAAATAGAGTAATGAATCCGTGGATTAGGATAGCTTCAAAAAATTGTAGTAAATGACTACAGAAATCTATTACTTGACAAACCCAAAGACATCAGTTTCTGGCATAAGAAATCATTATTTGTCAAAAATTATAGAGAAAATTGGAAAATGTTATGGCCAAAAACTAGGCATAGACCCACATCTCATAACTTATTCCAAAATAATGTCAAAAAATTAAGACATATGTGTCAAAAGGGTGACACCATACATAAATTAATAAACCAAGAATTACTTTATGGAAAGGGGATAAATTCAAGTCTAAGCACAAATTTGAGTACATTATAAACTGCAAAATGAATGATTTTGATTATATTAAATATTTTTTCACTATCAAAATCAATGCTGTCAAAATTTAAAGGAAAGAAGAAAGTTGAGATTCAATCTGCACAATTAGGCATTATGATAATGTTCTCACTTTTAAAATATTTAATGAATTGCATCAAATTTATAAGGTTACCCAGTATTCCTCAGTTGACAAATGGTCAAAGGATATGAACAGACAGTTTTCAAATGTAGAAATTTAATCTATATATAATTATATGAAAATGATTCAAATTATTATTTATTAGAGAAAGGCAAATTAAAACAAGTATGAATATCACCTTACACCAACCAGATTGGCTAAGATGAAAAAAAAAGGGGAAATGATCAAGGTTGTAGAGGTTGTGGGAGCATTGGGATGCATTGCTGGTGGAAGTGTTAATGGATACAACCATTCTGGAGAGAAATATGGAACTATACCCAAAGAGCAAGAAGAAAGTTCAATCTTTTGAGCCAGGAATTCCAATTCTAGGTCTATATCAAGAAGAAATTATAAAAAATGGGAAAAGTCCTACATGTTCCAAAATATTCATATCAGTTCTTTTCGTAGTGGTAAGGAATTGGAAATTGAGGGCATACCCATCAATTGTGGAATGACTAAATGAGTTTTTGTACAGGAATACTATAGAATTTTATTATTCTATTATGAAACATAAATGGTTGGTCTCTAGTGAAGCATGGAATAAGTTACATGATGCTGAGCAAAGGGAACAGAACCAAGAGAACAATATATAAATTAATGACAACATTGTGATATGATCAACTTTCATGGAAGCAGCTCCTCTCAACAATTCAGAGAGCTAAGACAACTATATTAACTTGCTATGAACAATGTTATCTCCATCCAGAGGAAGAAAAACAAAAGAAAACAAAACCAAAACACAAAAAGGACCTTCAGAATCTGATGAACACTGTTTAAAAATTATGTGTTATGTATCATTTTCCCTTAATCCTAATTCTTCATACTGAAAATGACTACTGTGTAAATATGTTTATCAAAAATATGTATATAACAATGCTAACCTGACTGTCCACAACTGAGGGTAAGAGGGTGGGAAGGGAGGGTTGAAGGAGATATGCATATGGATGGATATTTCAAAAAATAAAATAGATAAACTTTTGGGTGAAAAAAGAGTGTACAGTCTTTTCACTTTTTTATTTTCCCTCTATATTTTCATCTATATTCTGTCTTAGAATGATTTTCCTTAACTGTATATAATATCAAAATTTCTTTGATTTTTCTTCATCATAAGTTAATTCTCAAATATCCATGATATTTCTCTGTATAGTTTAGAAAGTTAATTTAAATTTAATTCAATGATGTTTATATTTACTTGAATGAGGTTTCCATCTCTTTTTTTGAGAAATGTCAAATGTTGACTTACTAAGTCACTTCTCTTTCTATTGTTTGCCTGTTACAGCAACAGCTAAAATAAATTTGGTTAATATCTGGATAAAGACCTATCATTACTCTTTTCCATTTCACATTAATGGAATGAATAGCTTATTTAAACAATATGCAGTTAAATCTTTCAAAAATATTAATATTCATATGATAGTTTTAGCTTTTCATGGTACTATACATACATATTTGTATCAAAAATCCAATGAATACCATATATAGGTTGTTCATTTGTTTCTCACAACAATGCTGTTAGATATTATTATCCCTGCTTTACAAACAAGCAAATTTCAGACTGAGAGAGGTAATGTGACTTATTCGGTCTTATGTATCTACTTAGTGTCTCAGACAAAACTTAAACTTAGTTATTTTTGTCTCCAAGTCCAGCTCTGCAAGAGAATCTGTACCTGTTGCTTTGTCAATTGCCCATTGTCACAGAAATTTAAAGAGGGTAAAAATATCAAAACTGTACAGTCTTATGATTTGTGCAGGAATTGAATTTCAATGAGACAGCGTTGGATGAAGTCATCAGCTTCAGTGCCTATCACAGTATCATCAAAGCAAGACAAAATTAAGATAGCTGGTGATGACTTCTGATATATTGGATGACTTAGTCAACTTGTTATCTAATCAAGCTCTCAATTCTCCAATGAGCCCTGTTTCACAGCCACTGGAACAAAATAATCATTATTCATACCTACCCATTCCTCCAAAGTAAAAGTTTTTTTTTTCCATGCTTGGGGCCCGACACTCCCTTAACTCAGCAAACATGGCCTATCCCTTACTATCAAACTGGTTTAGTACATCTGCTGCTACAATTTGTTGTGATGAGGCCAATGAACCTGCCAGAGCTTCTTGGAGCCATGGGTGGATACTAACAGTAGAAAGCAGCCTTAAAAAGGACTTGGCCATCCTCATGCCAGAGTCTCCCCCTGAACACCATACCCAACATAGAAGCATGAGCTATCTTCATTCAAATCATCTATATTAATGAAAACCTCTAGTTAGAGTCAACAGAGAGGAATCTGAAGCAAAACAACTTTAGATAAATGAATCCTTATTCTAGAAGAGTCTTATCCTTAGAATGTTGCAGAGGAAATGGAGGACAGTCAGTTAACTCTCAATAAAAGAATATCAGGAAGAAATGGTTTGTCACTCTAAATGACCCAAGACTCTCCAAGTCAGAAGTACTATCAGTGCCACAGAGGGGACAGAACCAACTACAGATTAGCATTAACATTAAAAAAAGATAGCAAGGGGGAGGCTAGGTTGCACAATGGATAGAGCACAGGCCCTGGAGTCAGGAGTATCTGAGTTCAAATCTGGCCTCAGATACTTAATAATTACCTAGCTGTGTGGCCTTGGGCAAGCAACTTGACCCCATTGCTTTGCAAAAAGTAAAAAAAAAAGTAAGAAAGGACACAGTGGAGCACAAAATAGCCAAAGTGGAAGGGGAAAAATTTGTGGTGGAGGGTATGTTTTTATCCAAAACATCCTATACAGAACAGTGACAGTATTAACCAAACTGCAAAAGGAAAAGCTCCAGGAAGTTGCAGAGTGGTCTAATTTACAATATGGGTAAAACCACACCCTGACACAAAGTCCCAGTTGAGGAATAGGGCTGTAAAAATGAGTAAGAAAACTGTGAATACAATAAGCTATTTTTAATTTCTGGATTACTGAACACAGAGTACCATTACTTCTAATTCTCCATTCATATGTCTTATGTCTAATTTATTGACCTAAATCTCTAATTTTTTTGGACTTCTTCCTTTTTTTTGATTCAAATTAATCAAATTTATTGAATTTTATTGTTTTTTTCATAATACCAACTCCTGGTTTTATTTATAAGTTAAATAGCATTCTTGTTTTCAATTTTATTAATTTCAGCTTTTATTTTCAGAATTTTTAATTTGGTATTTAATTGGAGATTTTTAATTTGAACATTTTTCTAAAATGTATAATTTATATTTTATAAAATATATATTTCCTGTACAAAAACTTATTTAGTTATTCCACAACTGATGGGGATCCCCTCAATTTCCAGTTCCTTACCAGTACCAAAAGAACTGCTCTGAATATTTTGGAACATATAGGACTTTTCTCATTTTTTATAATTTCTTCTTGATATGGACCTAGAATTGGAATTGCTGGCTCAAAAGACTGAACTTTCTTCTTGCTCTTTGGGTATAGTTCCATATTGCTCTCCAGAGTGGTTGAATCCATTAATACTTCCACCAGCAATGTATCCCAATACTCCCACAATCTCTACAACATTTATCATTTCCCCTTTTTTCATCTTAGCCAATCTGGTTGGTGTAAGATGATATTCACAGTTGTTTTAATTTGCCTTTCTCTAATCAATAGTAATTTGAAGGATTTTCATATGATTATATATATATTTGAAAATATGTATATATATTTGAAAATATGTATTTTATATTTGAAATACATTTTTCTAAATAAAAATTTAGATATATATTTAAAATATATACATATTATCTATATATATCTATTTATATATATTTTTTAAATGCCTGTTTGGTTAATTGATTTCCTCTTTATTTAATCCTTTTAAAAATATATGCATTTAGAGAAATAAAATATTTACTGAAAATTGCTTTGACTATGTCATAAATTTTATTATGTTGTCTCATTATTGTCATTAACTTGGATGAAATCATTAATTCTTTCTATAATATCTTGTTTGATCCACCACTTCTTTAAACTTAGATTACTTCATTTACAATTAGTTTTAGGTCTATCTCTCCCTGGGCCCTTATTGCAAGTGATTTTTGTTGCATCATGGTCTGAAAAGGATGCATTAACTATTTCTGTCTTTATTCAGTTGATTAGAAAGTTTTATGCCCTTATACATGGTCAATTCTTGTGTTTCATGTCATGCTATGCCTGATAATTTTCTTCAGAGGACTATAATATCTAAGTTTTCTAATATTCTATTCACTTCCTTAACTTTCTTCTTGTTTACTTTATGGATAGAATTATCTAATTCCGAGAGAAGGAATTTGCTCCAACCAGTAAAGTTTTGCTGTCTATGTCTTCTTATAACTCATTCAGTATATTCGTTAAGAATTTGGATGCTATACAGCTTGGTACTTACATATATAGTATTGAAATTACTTCATTACCTGTGGTACCTATTAGGAGAATGGTTTCCTTCCTTATCTCTTTTAATGTAATCTATTTTTGCATCTGCTTTATCTGGGATAAATATTGCTAATCTTTCTTTTTTTTTCACTTTGGCTGAGGCATAATATTTTCTGCTCCAGCCTTTTACCTTTAATCTATGTTTCCTTCTACTTCAATAGTGTTTCTTATAAGCAGGGGATTCTTGTTTTTAATCAACTCTGCTATATTTTAATCCTTTCTGTATTATGGTAGATTTCATCCCAGTCACATAAAAAGTTATTACAAACTATTGCCCCCCATGCTATCTCTCCTTTATTTGAATTTTTCTCCTTTTTCTTTTTATAAATGATATTTTATTTTCTAAAATACATGCTACTTAAGTTTTTCAAGATTCATTAATATACATATGTATTATAAGTTGCAATGAATGGATTTTTTCCTAACATGATAAGGAGCATCTATCCGAAACAAGCATTTTATACAATGGGGATAAGCTAGATGTATTCTTAATAAGATCAGGAGTGAAACAAGGATGCCTATTATCACCATTACTATTCAATGCAGTATTAGAAATGTTAGCTTTAGCAATGAGAAAAAAAACAAATTGAAGGAATTAGAATTGATAATGAGGAAACAAAATTCTTATTCTTTGGAGTTGATATGGTAGTTTACTTAAGAATCCCTAGAAAATCATCTAAAAATAGAGGAAACAATTAGCAACTTAAAGCAAAGTCACAGGTTATATATTAAAACCACATAAATCCTCAGTATTTCTATACATTACCAACAAATTCAGCAGCAAGAGATAGAAGGAGAAATCCCATTTAAAATAGCTTCAGACAGCATAAAATGCATGCTAATCTATCTGCCAAGGCAGACTCAGAAATTTTATGAAAACAAATATAAAACAATTTTCACACAAATACAATCAAATCTAAATAATTTGTCAAATATCAATTGCCAAGCTAATATAATATTAATAGACCAAGCTAATATAATAAAAATTACAATTCTGCCTAAGTAGAACTATTTATTAAGTACCATCCCAATCAAACTTCCAAAAAAATTATTTTAATGAACCATAAAAAATAGTAGCTAAATACATATGGAAGAACAATTGAAAATTTAAGCTTTGGTCTTCATTTAAGTTCCACAGCTCCTTCTCTGAATACACATTTTTTCTCCATCACAAATTCCCAAAATAGTGACAGTAATATTGAACCCAAAAATTTAATAATGGTAGATAGCTTCAAGAAGATTATAAAAGTATACATATTGACACATTGAATTTCAGCTGACTATGAGACATCCAGGGAAACTGTTAAGTAGACTGTGGAAATTTGGCTCTAGAAGTTGAGAGAAAGAAAGCTTGATATATAGATTTGGGAAATAGTCATTAGAATTGAATCCATGGGAATTAATTCTGCAGTTAAGAGAAAGTATAGCAGAAGAAAAGGACAGGTTCCAGGACAAAATTCCAGCATACAGCCAGATATGGGGAGCAAAGTATTAATGATAAACCTATAAAGATGACAAAGAAAAATTATTCAAAGAAATAAGACAAATATGTCATGAAAAACCAAGGAGTCAGAAGGAGGAATAAAAAGGATCAAAATAGTCAACAGTTTCAAAAATTTTCAGAGCAGTCATTTTGGACATGAAGAATATGAACATTTAAATATGCTATGAATTTACTATTAAAATGTGCATAATTCATGCTCACAATAAATTAAAGGAAAAGACCCCAAAACATTGAATATTTGAAGTAAAATATTATGATTAATAAATTCCCCAATCTCACCTAAGGAAACCCTTTATCCTTAGTTTTCATTTTGCACCACCCTCAGCTTCATATTAATTATGTCAAAATATGAATTTCCTTGCTTAACTAATCTTATTCATCAGAATTTTATCTGGATGGCTTTGCATCATCATAATAAAAACAACTTTAAAGTTATGTACTCAGGTTTAGACGTTGTATTCTTAGATCAAAACACTTGTGGAAAGTATCCATCTGGCATTCTAAAATAAGAGAAAAACCCTAGGATATTTTTAATTCTATCATGATTCACAGCCCAAAAGGAAGAAAGTAGAAAAAACATGAAGATTCTTTGGGTGATAAAACTTTCTACTCAATTTCTATTGGGTAGACATTATATTTTATGACTTACATTATTATTTTCAATTCAAAATATCTTTTTGTATCATAATACCCACACCTCTTCTTAAAATTGAAGTACTTTATTTCAGAAGTACCACAAAAAAACAGTTTTATATTAGACCCAAACCTTGAGAAAGCAGGAGGTTTGACAGGACATGCTCCAGAAATTGAACAGTTGAAGCAAATGTAACACTACATTTTGGGACTTTATTCAAGCATTTCATACTGTTAGTAATGAAATTTACTTGAAAAATTAATCCTGGTTTAGGCTGACACCTGCCCAGGAATCTAGTTGAAAGGCTATCAATTTCCTATTCAATACTAGTGGTGTAAGTAACTTGAATGAAAACTCAATTTCTTATGCACTGAGGTCTACAAAACTTGTGTTTATCATAAGATGACATTGAAATCACCATCAATTTGAGCAGTATTTATTATTATTATTATTATTATTAGTGGAAGCAAATAAGAATTAAAAGGATGTGAAGCTGAAATATGATCATACTACCCTCAGATTATGAGGGAAGCAAATTATTTCAAACATACACACAAATATATTTTCTTGTAAGTATTGATCTATTCAGAGTATCTGACAGAATATCATCTCATATTTAAAATCATGTTTTAATGAGTTCATATAAGAGTAAGTACATGGTTATGTGAGATTTTCAATGATGTCTTAGTCCTCTGGATTGTTTGTATTTTCTACTAAGTTTTTTAAAAAAAGAAAGTTTCAAAATTGTAATATGCTTAAGGAATTCAATCACAATTGTTATGTACAGTGGATAGAAGTCCAGCCATTCTATCAGAAAAATGTCATTTCAAGTCCTTTCTGTGTCAAGTCATATATTATCAGATGAATGTATAAGTTTTGTTTCTATTTAAATCATTTCATCATTAGAGTAAAGAAACAAAGAAATTTCGCCAAATTCTGAAATTAATATAGTTTCTTTTTATGTCTCTAATCCTCATGAACTGTTTCAAGGAATCAGTCCTTTCTTAACCTCAGCTCTTTAATGGAACTCGTTCATCATAACTCTTTTTATTTTGTTGTTGTTTTGCTAGACAATGGGGTTAAATAAATTACCCAAGGTCACACAGCTAGGTAATTAAGTGTCTGAGGCTGGATTTGAACTCAGGTCCTCCTGAATTTAGGGCCACCTAACTGCCCCCCATAAACTTTCAAACTTTTCCAAAAGAGAACTAAATAACAAAGCAACAAAGCTAAAGTAATTCCTGTTTATTTCATACTCTTCGATATCAAAATATTTTTTTTGAAAAACGTAATCTATTCTAACCCACCATATAACTTGCAGTGAGATTGGACTAGTTGATTGAACATGTAGACATTCAATCAAACCCAGCAACATGCTTCAGAACTCAGTCACTCATTCTGAGAATCCTTGATTTACCAATTAATTAATAATTCACATTACATTGTGTGCACAATGCACACAATGGTAAATAAGCCTTTGGTCTCTTCAAGTTAATATATGTTCTTTCAATTCAGACAATATGGGAAATGTATTTTCTTTTCCAAGTTGTTTTTTATCTATCTATAATTAATTCTTCGAATTTTAGAAATTTTCCCCAATCTTAATTCCCTCTCCCACCCCACCCCTACAGAAGGCAGTCTGATATTCTTTACATAGTTTCCATGCTATACATGGATCAAAATTGAATGTGTTAAGAGGGAAATCACATATTTAAGGAAAACAATATAAGATATAACAAAATAACATAAGATAATATTTTCTAAGTTAACTCCACAATTATTTCTTTGGATACAGAAGGTATTCTCCATCACAGATACCTAAAATTTTCCCTGATTGTTGCACTGGTGAAATGAGCAAGTTCATTAAGATTGATCATCAACCCCATGTTGCTGTTCGGGCATGCAACGTTTTTCTGGTTCTGCTCATCTTGCTTAGCATTAGTTCATGCAAATCCTTCCAGGCTTCACTGAATTACCATCCCTCTATGTTTCTAATACAATAATAGTGTTGCATAGCATGCGTATAACACATTTCGTTCAGTCATTCCCCAATTGATGGACATTCACTCAATTTCTAATTCTTTGTTACAACAAATAGGGCTGCTATGACTATTTTTGTACAAGTGATGATACAATCCTTAACAATTAAAAGAGACTTAAAAAAGGATGTCTTGGGAAGCAATGAAGTTGCTTTTAAAATAAATTTAAAGTTAATTCAAATACAAAGCAATTTATTACCTGATAACACCATGAAGATAGCTTCTATATTTATAATTCTCATATGAATGAGGTTAAAACTTCTAGAGTTTCTCATTCCCTTTTGGGGGAATAAACAAACAAATGAAAAGACTAGTGTAATTGCTTCTCTGGTTGTTCAAGTTTGTTCAATGCTAATTAATTAGTCATTCAGTATCATATTACAAGAAATACTGGATATTCATAAATTGCAATTTTCATGTGTGCAAATAGGATTGGTAATTTTGTCTTTGTCTTTGTTTTTGTCTTTTTTGTCAAAGTCAAGCAAAAGTTTTTAAAATTACTTTTCAAGAATGGATTGAATGATCACTCTATTGAAGATTTAATGAATTTAGTAATGCGAAGCATAAATCTATTTTTTAAACACATCTTTTGGAATAAATTGCATGTATTATTAGAATTCATCCTTAAACTATTTGTTGATGACTACTCTATGTCAATAGCAAAAAATTAAATGATTAAAAATTTTAAAATGGAAATTATGAACATATGCAACAACTATCAGTCAGCAGAACTGGTAACTCAATAGTCAAAAGAAGGCAGAGGTGGCCTTAGAAGTCCCTTTTTTTGGTGGCTATATAAAAAGGTGAAGTAAGAGTTAGTCAGTTATTTGCTGGATAGGCAAAAATCTTTCCAAAGGTAGCTAAGTCATTACTCTACCACATGGAAATAATGTTAAAATCTTTTTATACTTCATATAAAGTATAAATATATATACATATATGTATGTATAATATATATATTATATATAAAACTGTCATCACATGGAAGCAATTAAAATTTATATATATGTGTGTCTGTGTGTGTGTATGTATGTGTATGTATGCAGTACAAATAGTGAAATAACTGTAATTGAATCTACATTTATCATCTAAGGCAAATTTTTGCATTTTTGACCCTAGACTCTCATTTCTAGTGAAGAACACATACTGTGTGATGTCATCCTAAAAGTACTCATTTGGATCAGTGAAAAAATCATAGATAACTTTCATGAATGCAAAAGAAGACTGAGAAATCTCATATTATGGGGATTTTTTTTCAGAATGATCAATCATAGACACTCTCTGAAGTGGAGTGAGTAAAATGGATTAAGTTGCTCTTTTATGACTCCAATGAAAATGACATTATATAGATATCAAATTAAACAAGTTAGAAAACTCAGAGTTTAGAAATAATGTCATAAAGTTCTCAAGGTTGGAAAACATTAACAACCAAATGTATTTTCTCCCCTAAAATTTGTTTGATAGAACTATGATTTTTTGAAAATTACAAACAAAAATAAATAAATAAATCAGGAGATATTTTTGAATATCACTTTAGGTTTAAATATAGATGACAAAATAAATTATTTTATGATTCAAAATGGTTAACATCTCCATTTAAATTTCAAAGATCAATATCTTTGGACTTAAACCTTCTCACCTGTCTAATGCTTAAAGAAAACGTTGGGAAGCAGAGGTGTCAATGATGTGAATTTTCACCTGGGAGAAATGAAAATCTGACTGTATACAAAAAGTCTAGAAAATGAAAAATCATATCATCATTTGGCTAGAGTTCTGAATATTTCTGCATGTTGCTTAAGAAGATTGGCCATAAAGTGCAGTCAACTACAATTTCAGTAACTATGTCAAGGGAGAATTTTTATTTGAAAGTCGAATCCTGTCAAAGAAAAAATTTGCATAAATAAGAAGCTTAAAGAAATGACAGTTTCATATTTAAGAAAAAAGATATGGTGATATCAATTAGTGATATTTCTTCCCTGTTTACTCAAACATCTCAAATTTATACTCCTGCCACTTTGATCTTGGCTTTGTAGACTTTTCAGATTGAAGGGTGTTTACCATCAGTGTAGTTGCTAACCTTGATGTCATATTCATCCTCACTGAAGGTGTTTGGTAACATGGCAGAAAACATAATGCTAAAAAATACTCAATTTATTACTGAGAAATCTCAAGAGTATTTTCCACTATCCAGAACTCGGGTATGCTTGCTGACATCAAACTGACATGCAGTACTGAAGAACTTATTTGGGAAACCAACTTTTGACATGATTTTCCATAAAGTCTCATGACTGCTGGTATCAAGCTTTGGTCATATCTAAAAATATTGCATAAATATATTTTTTCTATTCCTGGCATTTTTTTTCTCGAATTGTCAGGCAGAAAGCATTATATTGACTGTAGCTCTACCTTTCCTGATGTCTCATTGTCTCTCAGGGAGGTAACCATATTCCAGGTGATGGATCAGCCTATTTGGAAGGACTTTGGCAAGAATCTTAACAGCAATGACTAAAAGAGAAATGTCACTATTACTGTCAAGAGGACAATCTATTTCCTTTACCTTTGAAGAAATGAGACTGGGTCACCTGTGTGCAGGGTTGTGACTACAGCTCCCAATACATCTGCACCTACAGTTCTGTCACTTGATTATCACCACAGAACTTTAAGGAATGGTTGTGAGAGATGTCTTTTGTTGCATGGACAAACTGGAAAAAAGTGAGATAGGGCTGCACCAAGTCATCTACTTCATTCTCTTTTCAAAAGGCATCATAATCCAGCATAGCAAGATAGAATCAAGACAACTGGTGATGGCTCAGGATGCGATGGATCACCTTGGCTTCTTTGATGTTTGACCAAGCTCTAAGCACTCCATAGCATCTGTTTCATTTGATTGCATGGCTCTTAGAATGAATTGTTCTCTTCTGCCCATTCCAACTGTAGAAGACTTAACATACTTGCGGTAGATACCCCGCCCCAAACACACACACACACACACACACACACTATTCACTGATGAACTTGAAACTCCCTTGGTCACCCTCAACATTGTTTACTCTCCTACTAAAACTGTGTACCAGGTTGTGGTCATTGTGCAAACTAAGCTTCTTGGAGCATCAGTTAAGATATAAGTGGCTCACATGGACTCAAAAGTGGAAAGTATTCCTGAATAAGGCTTAGGAATCTTCACACAAGCTATTAGTCTTCCTTGAACTCTATATACAACAAAAGGTGTTCTTTTAAGAATATAAAAAGTAAACAATCTCAGGAGCTGGCAAGCAACCCTTAGAGATGAAGGAGTGCTGGAGTCCTTGGGAGCTGGAGTCCTTTGGAGCTGGATATTCTGCACCACTGACCAAGGGCACTAGACACAGCTGTGCCTTATCACCTCCTCCCTAATGTACCCCCTTGTCCTGTAATGCAAGATGCTGCACGTATACCCCACTTTATACCACTAATTACCTCATTATTATTTTCTCTATCAAAGAAGACCTAACAATATATATGTAATAGATAAGCAGTAATAAAATTGAGCTGGAGACATAAGGCAGAAGTGGCTTGACTCCTTTTTCTCAGCACCCCTCTGGGAGAGAGGTCACTGCTGTGGGCCTCAAGGAAGCAAGACACAACAGGAAACCAAACACACTGAAGAGGGTGGTATTCAGAAACAAAATACTGGGAATATGACTAAAGGGGGGCAAAGGGAGAAAAATACAAACAGAGGGAAAGTAGCATACAGGGCAATAAAGAATTAGTAATAATAACTTTGAATGTGAATGAGATGAACTCTCCCTTAAAACATAAGTGAATAGCAGAATGGATTAAAAACCAGAATCCTACAATATGCTGCTTACAAGAAACTCATTTGAAGAAGATTGATACATATAGAATAAAGGTAAAAGGTTGGAGCAAAATATATTTTGTTTCAGCTCAAGTGAAAAAAGGCAGGGGTAGCAAACTCTATCTCAGACAAAGCAGCTGCAAAAATAGATAGTGTTAAAAGAGATAAGGAAGGAAACTTTATCCTAGTAAAAGGTAGCATAGACAATAAAGTTATTTCAATACTGAATATATATGCACCAAATAGGATAGCATCCAAATTGTTAGTGGAGAAGCTGAAAGAACTGCAAGAAGACATATACGGCAAAACTCAACTAGTGGGAGACCTCAACCTCCCACTCTCAGATCGAGATGAATCGAATCATAAAATAAACAAGAAAGAAATTAAGGAGGTAAATAGATAGTTAGAAAATCTAGATATGGTAGACTTATGGAGGAAATTGAATGGGTATAGAAAGGAATATACCTTTTTATCTGCAGTACATGGAACTTATACAAAAAGTGACCATGTGCTAGGACATAAAAACCTAATGCTCAGCCATAGAAACAGAAATAGAGACTACATCTTTTTCAAATCACAATGCAATAAAAGTCATATGCAAAATTGGGCCAAGGAGATATAGTCCCAGAACCAATTGGAAACTGAATACCCTCATTTTAAATAATGAGTGAACCAAAATCACAAATTATAGAAAGAATAAATCATTTTAACCTACATAATCACAATAATGAAACAACATACCAAAACCTATGAGATTCACTCAAAGTGGCTCTCAGGTGATATATTATGTCTTTAAATGCTAACTAAACATGCAAAAAAATAAAGATAGAACAAATTAAAAATCCCCAATTAAATATCAAACTAGAAATTCTAAAAATTAAATGAGATATTAATAAAATCAAAAGAAAAAACTACTGAATTAATACATAGAACCAAAAGTTGGTTTCATGAAAAAAAAACAATCAAATTGATAAACCTCTGGTCAGTTTGATTAAAAAAAAAGAAAGAAGAAAACTAAATTGCTAGTAGCATAAATGAAAAAGTTGAACTTATCACCAATGAGGAGAAAATTAGAGTAATAATTCAAAATTATTTTGCCCAACTCTATGCCAATAAATTTGATAATCTAAGTGAAATGGATGAATATTTATAAAAATATAAGTTGCCCAGGTTAAATCAAAAGGAGATTAAATACCTAAACAACCAGACCTCAGAAAAAGAAATTTAATAGGCCATCATTGAACTACCTAAGAAAAAATCTCCAGGGCCCGATGAATTCACAAGTGAATTCTACTGAAAATTTAAGGAATAATTTGTTCCAATTCTTTATAAACTCTTTTGAAAAATAGGGAAAGATGGAACTCTGCCTAACTCTTTCTATGAAACCAATATGGGGCTGATACCTAAACCAGGAAGAGTTAAAACAGAGAAAGAAAATTATAGGCCTATCTTCCTAATGAATATATATTCAAAAATCTTGAATAAAATCTTAGCAAAACGATTACAACAAGTTATCACTGGGATAATACATTATGATCAAGTAGGATTTATCCCAGGAATGTAACATTAGTTCAATATTAGGAAAATTGTTATTATACTCATTTATAACATCAACACACCTATCAGAAATTATATGATCATATCAATAGATCCTGAAAAAGCTTTTGACAAAATACAGCACCCATTCCTATTAAAACACTTGAGAGTGTAGGAATAAATGGACTATTCATTAGAATAATGAGCAGTATCTATCTAAAACAATCAACAAGCATTATATACAATGGGGAGAGGCTAGAGGCATTCCCAATAACATCAGGGGTGAAACAAGGTTGCCCATTATCATCACTACTATTCAATATTGTGTTAGAGATGATAGCTTCCACAATTAGTGAAGAAAAAGAAATTGAAGGAATTAGAATTGGGAAGGAACAAACAAAACACTCACTCTGAGCAGATGACATGATGATCTACCTAGAGAATGCCAAGAAATCATCCCAAAACTACTGGAAATAATTAGCAATTTTAGCAAAGTTGAAAGTTATATAATAAACCCTCAACTTTGGTATATATGACTGGCAAGATACAGCAGGAAGAGCTAGAAAGAGAAATCCCATTCAAAGTAACCTCAGACAATATAAAATACCTGGGAGTCTATTTGCCAAGATAGACTTAGAAACTTTTTGAAAACAATTATAAAACACTTCTCACCCAACTTAAATCTGATTTAAATCACTGGACAAATATCAACTGCTAATGGATAGGTAGAGCTAATATAATAAAAATGACAATTTTACCAAAATTAAACTACCCATTTAATGCCCTACCAATCAAAATTCAAAAAAAGTACTTTAGTGAGTTAGAAAAAGTTGTAAGTAAACTCATATGGAGAAAGGAAAAGTCAAGAATTTCCAGGAATTTAATGAAAAAGTACAAAACAAGGGGCTTAGCCATACCTGATCTAAAATTATATTATAAAGCATCAGTCATCAAAACTCTTTGGTATTGGCTAAGAAATATAGTGATCGACCAGTGGAATAGACTAGGTGCAATAGCAGAAAATGATTATAGTTATCTGCTGTTTGATAAACCCAAAGAGTCCAGCTACTGGTATAACAACTCTCTCTTTGATAAAAAAAAAAAAAAAAAAAAAAAAAAACTGCTGGGAAAGAAACTTAGATTAGACCAACAACTCATACTCATTAACAAGATATGATCCAAATGGTTACAGGATTTACACATAAACAAACAACACTATAAGCAAATTAGATGATCAAGGACTAGTTTACCTGTCAGATCTATGGAACGTGAAGCAGTTTATGACTAAGGAAGAGATGGAGAACATCACCAAAAACAAAGTAGATGATTTCGATTACATTAAATTATAAAGCTTTTGCACAAATAAAACCACTGGAACCAAGATCAAATGAAATGCAGTAAATTGGGAAAAATTCTTTACAACTAATGATTCTGACAAAGGACTCATTTCTAACATATACAGATAACTGTGTCATATTTTTTTTTTAAAAAAAGCCTTTCCTAAGTTGACAAATGGTCAAATGATATGCAAAGGCAATTTACCGATGAGGAGATCAAAGCAATCCATAGCCATATGAAAAATTGCTCTATCTCATTAATTATTAGAGAAATTCAAATAACTTTTCTCTGAAGTATGACCTCGCACTTCTCAGACTTGCCAAAATGACCAGATAGGATAATGATCATTTTTTGGAAGGGTTGTAGGAAATCTGGGACTCCATTATACTGTTTGTGGTGATGTGAACTCATCCAGCCTTTCTGGACAGAAATTTGGAACTAATCCCAAAGGGCAACAGAAATGAGCATACCCTTAGATCCACCAATACCCCTACTGTGTCTGTACCCTGAACAGATGATCAAAAAGGGTAAAAACATCATTTGTACAAAAATATTCATAGCAGTCCTGTTTGTGTTGGCAAAGAACTGGAAATCAAGTACATGTCCTTCAATTGGGTGAATGGCTTAGCAAACTGTGCTATATGTATGTCATGGAACACTATTGTTCTATTTGAAAGCAGGAGGGATAGGAATTCAGGGAAGGCTGGAGGGATTTGCATGAACTGATGCTGAGTGAGATGATCAGAACCAGAAAAACACTGTACACTCTAACAGCAACATGGGAGTGATGTTTAAACTTGATAGACTTACTCATTCCATCAGTGCAACAATCAGGGACAATTTTGGGCTGTCTGCAGGTGGAGAATACCATCTGTATCCAGAAAAAGAGCCTTGGTGTTTGAACAAAGTTCAAGAACTATTCCCTTTAATTTAGGAAAAAACCAGATACATTATTATCTGATCTTATTATCTCGTATACTTTTTGTTTCTTCCTTAAGGATTTAATTTCTCTCTCATCACACTCAGTTTTGATCAATGTACAACATGAAAACAAAGTAAAGGCTCACAGATTGCTTTCCATTGGGGAGGGGGTCGGGATGTAAGATTGGGGGGGAAAGTTGTAAAACTCAAGTAAAATCTTTAATAAAAAAAGAAAATTTTCCAATATACTACATATTGGAGAATTTCCATTGTCATTTGATGATATTCCTCTTATGAGAAGATTTTGTAGCATTGCATTAATTTTTCTCATTACTATTTCTCCTTATATCTAACTAAAAATGTGATCACATTTGCTCTTTGTAGCAAGAACAACTTCTAAGTTCCTCACAGATCAATCACACAGGAGAAACAAATTATTAAACAATATCTTGGGGGCAGCTAAGTGGTGTAGAAAATAAAGCACTGGCCCTGCAGTCTGGGCAGCCTAAGTTCAAATCTTCCATTAGACACTTCATAATTACTGACCTGAGTGTGACCTTGGGAAAGTCAATGAACCTTGAAAAATTAAAAAAAAACACACAAAAAAGAAGTTTCTCTTCCATATATATATATGCATATATATATATACATACATATATGTATACACACACACACACATACATATATATATATATATATATGTATATATATATATATATATATGATAACAAGATTGAAAAGAACTGACATCTAGGTATTAATTCTGTAACACTAGTCCAGAATTCTCCAATAAAAAGAAGTGATTAAATTGCTTTAAATTAGTTATTCAAATACTGAAATTGCCTCTATTCATGTATTGCTATAAAGATCACTACTCTTAGGAAAAGAAATTATTTGAAATCAAGTGTAGACATTGACTAGTCAAATTACATCCATGCCAAATTTAGCAAGCTAGAATTTGGACAACTACCATGAAAAGAATGGGAGAGAAAACAATAACTCAGAAATGAATCTAAGTCTTTGACTTCTTAAATACACATCTAATAAGCCAAGTTTTATTCTGAGATAGAAGAAAATCTATTGATTTCAGCAACATTCATTTCTATGTCACTACATTAATTTGGCTTTAGCTCTTGATTTATTATTAATGCAACATTAACAATTAAGAAATATTTTTATTTTGCAAATAAACATTATATTATAATGCAAAATCCTTGCTATTTAGAGTGAATCAGAAGGAAAAAAGGCATTATGGTGAAAAAAGAATAACAATATTGTATAATTTTAGTGAGACAAATCAAAGCAGAGGAGTAAATATGACAATCCAGATAACTTGAATTTTCTTGCTCAACTTCCACTTTATCTGAATTTAATAAATTTATGTTGAACAGCTTCTCTATCAGTGTTAAAAAGATAGGATTGCTCCTGTCCTCCAGTAATATACAATTCTAAGATGAAAATGCCTTGGTCAGAAAAAAGAGTAAGGGAATAAGAAGTGAGAACATGCCTACAGTTACATATAGTGCATTGTGTATTAATAAATCTTATGCCATTCAGTATTTAATTTGAAAGATGTAAATAGAATTTAATTCCATGAATGAGTTCTATGCTTTGAATAATGCAATGTTATTAGCAAAGTCACAGATATGGAATGACAAGGTACATATTTATGGAATGGGGGTGGGATGGATTGACTGAAATATAAGGAATGTTAAATAAGTAGTGATGATTAGGTCTGATTGCAGAAGACAGGGTAAGAAATTTAGACTTTATCTTGTAGGATAAGGGAAGTTATTGCAAGATCTGATGTGAAAAATATCCATATTCATAGCTAAAATATTAACATGGAGGAGAAGATATTAGATGTGCGAACAACTGGTGAGAATGATTTGATAATAAGGGAAGGTTAAACACCAAGACAGGGAAATAGTTTTAAAAAAACATGAATATAATAATTCTGTGTAGTCACAATTCATAAGATTTGCTAAGTACCTCCTAGAGGGGGTTAAGGAGAAAAGAGGATGGCAGAACACATTTTTCAGTTATTAAATGTAATTGACCAGAGTATTGTTGATTGACCATCAACAAAAGAGGTGATTTTTTTTTAGCTATCACCTAGTTGATGGACATCCACTTTGTTTTCAGTTATACTTTTGTTTTTGTTTTGTTTTACTATCACAAATTCCATTGATCTAAAAATTCTGTAATATTAAGGACATTTCTGTTGTTGTTTTGAACAGTTTTGTTAGAGTATAATTTTTAATAGGTCTGGGTCTGAGTATTTTTTCTCATATATTTTGCATTAATTATCAGAAGATTGGATTAATTTGTGGAAATGTCTATAGTATAGGGTGGAGCAAAGAAGACAAGAGTATCTCCCTGAACTCTCCTGGACTTACTTAGAAACAAGGTTAATCAGACATCTAAACAGACTCTGGAATGACAGAACCTGCAAAGGAATATTTTCCAGTTTAAGAAAGGTCTTTCTCAGTAATCTAGAGGGGGAGCATGACCTGGCACAAGGAGCAGATATCAGAGCACGAATGGAGACATACAAGCCTTGGTGACCAATGTGTAGATTTATGGCATGCAGAAGAGGCAAATTGGAGTCTTTTAGTCAAGAACTGTGGCTGAGTCCCTTGAGTTTCAGTTTAGTGCACCAAAGACACAACAGCTCATCAGGGGGAGCTGCAAAACTGGAACCCCAGTACTAGTGGCCTACACTGAATGACCCCAGCCCAGTCAGCAATTTGCTACCATTCACAAAATGGTCTGTGAGTGGGTCCTCCCCTAATAAGAAATTTGTGACAACACCGTTATGGTCCAGAAGTAGACCTCAAAATGGCTAGGAAACATCAGAGAAAAAAGTCTGATGATAGTAATTTTATGTTGATAAGAAGATCATAACAACATCTTAGCAGATAATGGAAACAAAAATAGTACATGTGAAGCCCCAGAGGGGAACATGAATTGATCTCCAGGATAAAAATACTTCTTGTTAGAGCTCAAAAAGTATTTGAAAAATCAAGTAGAAAATTTAGGAAAAGAAATTCAAGAAAAATTCAACATTTTACAAAGGGAAACAAAAAATTACTTTAAAAAACAAACAAAAAAACAAATTCTTTAACATATAATTGGATAAATTAACAAAGAAATGAACTCTTTAAAAATAAGAGTGGGGATATGGAGTCTTCCAGGGCAGAGTCACGATGGTAGCTTGAGACTAGCACACTGCCAGAACTTTTCCCTATTCAAAGCTAAATGAAACATCTGCACGCATATTAAAGCTATGCATCCCACCAAAAAGAAAAGACAAGATGCAAAGAAATTTTCAGTAGTACATGTTGTGGAGGATCTTTTGTGAAGGTCTATATCTTTGTGGTCAAAGTGGAAGTAAAGTCCAACTAGGTTAAAGAGCAAGAACGTCAACAAAAGGATTTTAGTCACAGTGCAGTCTAGGTCCTGACAGCTTGACAGAGCATAGATCCTGGCAGATATAAAGCAATTCAGCAGAGAAGGTCCCTAACCCAAATAAAGTCTGAACTCCAGGGTCACCAGAGCAAAAAAAAGGTCTGGGTTCAAAGCAAACCATTGCATTGGCAGAACCTGGAAATAAAGGAGGAAACAAACATCTGAAAAGACAAGGCCTGGTCAGCATAGGCAATACCTTGGCAAATGACAACTTGGCCCCAGCCCGCAGAATAACTGTGAGTCTATATTTCCTATACCCCAGAAACACAGCTGAGACATTTCAAGGTAAGCAAAAATGCTAAATGAGATCACCCTATACAAAGTTACAATGCAGGTAAAGATGATGGCAATACCACCACAGAAGAAGAAAACAGAAAAAATATTCAGAGGGGAAGTCTCCAAAAAGTCTATGAATTTGACTCAAATCAAAAAGCTCCTAGAAGAGCTTAAAAAGCAATTTAAAAACCAAAGAGTCGAGGGCAAAGAAAAATGTAAAAAAGAATTGAGATTCATGCAGGAAAATGATGAAAAATTGACCAAAGAAATCAACTCCTTTAAAATTAAAAAATCAACTAGAAAAAAGAAAACTAAAAGCAACCAACTGGAAAAGGAATGCAACTAAGCAAACAATGAAATTACACCAACCTGGAAAAAGAATGCAATTTAGAAAACAGTAAAAGGAACAAACTAAAAAAAGGAAACACAAAAGCTAATTGAAGAAAACAAAACCCTGAAAATTAAAACCAATGAGTATACAAGATGAGAGGAATCCATCAAACAAAGCAAAACCAGTGAAAAAAATGAAGAAAATGTAAAGCACCTTTTAGGAAAACCAATGGCCTGCAAAATAGATCCAGGAGAGATAATTTACAAATAATTGGATTACTACAAAGCCTAGATCAAAAAAGAACTTGAAAAACAACCTGCAGGAAAGTATCAAGGAAAAGTGTCCAACACTTCTAGAGCAAGAAGTCAAAATAATCATTGAAAGAATAAACAGAAATCCTCCAGAAAGAAATCACAGGATAAAACTCCCAGGGCTATCATAAATAAATTCCAGAATTCTCAAATAATAGAGAAAATACTGCAAGTAGCAAAAAAAAATGAAACACTTTAAATACAAAGGAAACACAATCAGATGTACAATTGACTTATCAGCTTCAACACTGAAGGACAGGTGGATCTAGAATAACATATATCAGAAGATAAAGAGTCTTGGATTACAACCAAAAATTTAGTACACTGCAAAATTCAGCAAATTCTGTAAGGGGAAAAGATGAAATAGAGGACTTCTAAAACTTCCTGATAAAAAGACCAGAATTGAACAGAGAATGTAATTTGCAAATGGCAGACATAAGAAATGAATCAAAAGGGAAATGAAAAGGGAAAGGAAAGAAAACAAAACAAATCTTAAACAAGAACAATAAATTGAGTACAAACCTATAAGGGAAGATATAACAATAGTAACTCCTGAGAATTATATTTCTCTTAGGATACTTAAAGGATTGAATATAACTGAAGAGATTGGGTTATAGGATATGGTTGGTTCTTGTCTTTTATAAGACAAGATAATATCTCTTTGAGACAAATAGGCCAAATGAAAAGTGGGGGCATCATTTACACTTATGTGTCTCAGTTTCCTCTGATATTCTTTATTTCTGCATTGATTATAAAGCTTAACACTGTCTCTGATGAGGGCACCCTATATAAGACTATCAGGAGCTAATGTCATCCATACCTTACAATCAAATGTAAAGTTCTTAAGAAAGACTGACAGAGTGTCCCAGTACTTAGAACACTTAGAGATTCTATAGTTAGTTAAATCAGAAGTGACTTTAGTTGTAGAGGGTAGGAACCTACTTAGAAGCACTGAGCATACTTCATCAACAAGGGTTTATTTACCCAATTGAGTAGCTAAAAAGAAGGAATGTGTGAGAGACTATTCTTGGGGTAGGGGACAAATGGTTCAGGGAAAGATTTTGTTTTGGTTGATACTCTAGCTCATGAGGATTGTGTTTCCTTGGAGGGTTTTAGAAAAGGGGGAAAGGTAAAGAATGATTATAATTTGATGTGTTTCTTGACTCTTGAGAAGTGTATTTCTAAAGAGACAAAAGAGGGGAGGGTACGTAGTGGCTATGAGGCAATGCTATTTAACAGACAAGCAATTAATCAATCTATGATTTTAATTTGAAAGTATTTTGAATTTATCAAGAAATCAAATAATCCAGCTCTGATTGATGGAACCTGAATAATTGTACTTGGATTAAAAATAAAGTGAAGAGGCACATAGATCTATAATTTCAGAGGGAAAGAAGAGGTGTGAACAGTGACTAAATTATATTCAATAAATTTGTCCCATGAAGGGAATAAGATACATTCCCCCTTGGGCTTAAAAATCTATCCTTCTTAGCTTCTAGTCAAGATGACAGAGAGAAGCCAGGCATTGTCCTAAGTTCTCCTGCATTTCCCTCAGAACAAATATGAATCAAGTCTCTTAACAGAATTTGGATCCACAAAAGCCAGGAAAAAACCTAGGAAAACCTCTATCCACAAGGCCTGTCTTAGGAGAGCTTGGGTGATCCAGGTACAAAGAAAACATATCCTTGGAAAATCCAATTGGCCAAGTGCATAAAGAAAATAATTATCTCAAAACCACAATTGGCGAACGGAAAACTACTTCAAAAATAGTATTGACCAATTGAAAAAAGGAGTTGCAAAAGGTAAAGGAAGACATTTCTTCTCTTAAAAAAAGAATAGCGCGCTTGCGCAGATGCAGCTCAGCACTCAGCTGTTCTGCCTGGCGGAGGGGCAGAAGGCGCTCTTCTGCTCCGGCTTGAAGGTGGTGGTGGCAGTGGCAGAGCACAAGGTGAGGACAGCATGGCATCCAGGATGGCCGAGGGAGCGACAGGGATCAAGCCCCAGGCTCTGCTGGAGGTGACGGCCACCTCGCAGTTTGAAGAGCTGCTGAGGCTCCGCTCCAGGACCCTTGTTGTGGTGCATTTCTGGGCACCATGGGCTCCCCAGTGCCCCCAGATGAACGATGTCATGGTGGAGTTAGCCAAGGGATATCCACAAGTTGTATTTGTGAAGTTGGAAGCAGAAGCTGTCGCCGAAGTGTCTGAGAAATAGGAAATTAGTCGTGTTCTCACATTTCTGTTCTTTAAGAACGCACAGAAAGTGGACCGATTAGATGGCGCCCATGTCCCTGAGTTGAACAGGAAGGTGGAACGCCACATTTCCAGCAGCGCTCCTCCCCTGGCTACAACCGAGTGCACCAAAGAAGACCTCAACTCACGACTGAAGAAGCTGACGAACGCCGTGCCATGCATGCTCTTCATGAAGGGCTCTCCACAAGAGCCCCGCTGTGCCTACAGCAAGCAGATTGTGGAAATTCTTAACAAGCATAATATTCATTTTAGCAGTTTTGATATCTTTTCGGATAAAGATGTGCGCCAAGGACTCAAAACCTTCTCCAACTGGCCTACTTATCCTCAGTTATATGTGTCTGGAGAGCTGATAGGATGACTCGATATCTTTAAGGAACTGGAAGCATCTAATGAACTTGACACAATTTGCCCCAAAGCACCCACAATAGAGGAAAGGCTCAAAGTCTTGACAAATAAAGCATCTGTGATGCTGTTTATGAAAGGAAGCAAACAGATGGCAAAATGTGGAGTCAGCAAACAGATCCTAGAAATAATTAACAATACTGATATTGATTTTGAGACGTTTGATATCTTGGAAGATGAAGAAGTGAGGCAAGGACTAAAAGTTTACTCCAACTGGCCAACATACCCCCAGTTGTATGTGAAAGGTGAGCTTGTTGGAGGATTGGATATAGTTAAAAAACTGAAAGAAAATGGCAAATTGTTGCCTGTCCTGAGAGGAGAAAATTAAGGTGCTGCCAGGCTGCTGATCGTGCCAAAGCAAGTCCTGGGCAAGGAACAAACAATTCCTGAGTTGGTCCCAGGAACAGAGGAAGAGCCGTGGGCTTCTTCACCCATCGGTCACCTGTGCCTGTCCTTCCTGCCCAAGATCATGCTCCATGTCCACAATCACCTTATCCCCTTCCTCCCTTTCCCCCAACAGAGGATGCTCTCAACATCTCAAAATTCAATTAAAAGTGAATGCATTAAAAAAAGAAAAAAAGAATGGAATCTGAGGAAACTAATGACTTCAAGAAAAAGAAGAATCTGTTAAGCAAAACCAAAAAATAAAAAAATGATGTAAGTGTGAGCTATATCATCACAAAACAACTGAACTAGAAAATAGATTTGAGAGAGACAACATAAGAATCAATGGGCTTCCTGCAAACATTAAGGATATTTAAAAAAAGCCTGCTTCCATACTTCAGGATACAGAGAAGGAAAATTACCCTAATATCAAGGGACCCGAGGGGAACATAATTACTGAAAGAATACATAGATCTCCTGTAAGGTATCCCAAAATGGAAACACTAAGGAATACTATCAGAAAAGAAATCCTGCAAGCAGCCAGAAAAAAAAAAATCAATTTAGATTTAAAGGAGCCACAGTAAGGCTTACACTGGACATGGCTGCATCAACATCAAATGATCAAAGGGCCAGGAATATGATATTTCATTCTGAAGAACAAGGGAACTTGGAATGTAGCAAAGAATTTGCTGTCCAGTAAAACTGAACCTTCTCTGCCAGGGAAAAAGATATTTAATGAAATAGGAGACTTTCAACTTTTCCTGATGAAAAGAGCTAAATAGAAAATTTGGACTTCAAACAGGAGACTCAAGAGATAAATGAAAAGATAAAGAAGGGAAAAGAAAAAGACTGCTATACAATAAGATGAAACTGGCTATATGGCTATATCCCCACCTGAGAGAAAGATTCTCATTACATTTTAGAATTGTTAGTCTATTAGAGAGAATATATTTAGCCAGAAATAATAGACACTCATGACTTATCCCTGACTCTGATAGAATGATTTAAAAACAATATCACCATAAAAAGGGAGCATAGTAAAGAGACAGGAGGATGGAGGAGATGGAATGGGGTAAGTAACAATACATGAAGAGGTACAAAGGACCTATTGAAAAGAAGGAAAGAAGGTCATAGGTGAGAAATACCTGAACCTTACCCCCATCAGATTTGGCTGAAGTAGGATTACTATACACACACTCAGTTAAGTT
Source organism: Macrotis lagotis (assembly GCF_037893015.1). Taxonomy (NCBI): domain Eukaryota; kingdom Metazoa; phylum Chordata; class Mammalia; order Peramelemorphia; family Peramelidae; genus Macrotis; species Macrotis lagotis. Next base: position 212,874,940 of record NC_133663.1, read on the forward strand.
AAGAAACCTTTTAAGTATTAAAAGAGGAAATAGGGAGGATAGAGGAAAAGAAGAACTAGCATAAGGAAGGGAAGGAAGAAGGGACAAAGGGAAAGGGGAAAGAAAGGGGGAGGAGTTTGTATATAAGGGGGCAAACACACTGAAGGAGGTGGTATTCAGAAGCAAATTACCAGGGAATATGGATAAGGTGAAAAAAGGGAAAAAAACAAACAGAGGGAAGATAGCATGGAGGGCAATAAAGAGTTAAAAATTTTAATTTTGAATGTGAATGGAATGAACTTTCCCATAAAATGTTAGTGATTAGCAGATGGGTTAAAAACCAGAATTCTGCAATATGCTGCTTTTAAGAACACATTTGAAGCATAGAGATACATATAGAGTAAAGGTAAAAGATTGAAGCAGTATATGTTTTGCTTCAAATGAAGTGAAAATAGCAGGAGTAGCAATCCTTATCTCAGACAAAGCAGCTACAAAAATAGATCTCATTAAAAGAACTAAGGAAGGAATCTATATCCATCTAAAGGCTACCATAGACAATGAAGCAATTTTAGTACTAATTATCTATGCAGCAAGTGGTATAGCATCCAAATTGTTAGAGGAACCACTGAATGCATTACAGGAAGACAAAGATAGCAAAACTCTACTGGTTGGAGACCTCAACCTCCTTCTCTCAGATTTAGATTAACTTAATTATAAAATAAACAGGAAGGAAGTTAAAGAGGCAAATTAAGAAAACCTTAAAATGATAGTCCTTCAGAGAAAATTGCATGGGGACAGAAAGTACCTTTTTTTTCTACAGTACAAAACACGACCCCACAAAACTGACCATGTCCTAGGTAATAAAAGTATCATAATCAAATGGGAAAAGGCAAAAATAGTGAATACTTCCTTCTCAGGCCATAATGCAATAAAAACACTAACAATAATGGACCACAGAGAGAAATATACAGAGCTAACTGGAAAGCAAAATAACATCATTTTAAAGAATGAGTGGATCAAACAATAAATTAGAGACAGAATTAATGATTTCATCCCAGATAATGACAATAAGGAGACAACATACCAAAACTTATCTGATTAAGGCAAGGTGGTTATTAGGGGATATATTATAGCTTTAAATATTTACATGAATAAAATAAAGTGGAAAACAATAAACTAAGCATGCAGATAAAATATTAGAGAAAGAACAAAGTAAAAACCCCCAATTAAACAGCAATTAGAAATTCTAAAAATTACAGGCAAAATTAATAAAATTGAAGGCCAGAAATATATTGAATTAATAAATAAAACCAAGAGATTGTTTTATTAAAAAACAATAAAATTGATAAAGTTTTGTTTAATTTGATGAAAAAAAGAAAGAAGCAAACTAAATTACTAGAATCATAAATGAAAAGCATGAATTTACCACCAATGAGGAGAAATTAAAGTGATAATTCTGGAAATATTTTGCCCTACTGTAGGCCAATAAATTTAATAATGAGTGAATTGGATGTATATTTAAAAAATAAGTTGCCCAGATTAAATGAAGTAGAAATTAAATAGCCAAGTAACCAGATCTTCAAAAATGAAATTCAAATCCATTATTCAACTACCTAAGAAAAAATTCTCCAGGACAAATAAATTCAAAAGAGAATTCTATCCAACATTTAAGGAGCAATTGGTTTCAATTCTATATAAATTCTTTGGAAAGCTAGTTGAAGATGCAACTCTGCCTAACTCTTTCTATGTTATCAATATGGTGCAGATACCTAAACCAGAAAGAGTCAAAACAGAGAAAGAAAATTATAGACCAATTTCCCTAATGACTAAAGATGCAAAAATCTTAAACAAATTCTTAACAAAGCGATTACAATTAAGTGTTCACTAGGGTAATACATTATGACCAAGCAGTATTCATCCCAGAAATGCAGCGTTGATTCAAAATTAGGAAAACTATTACTATGATTGACTATATCAATAACAAACTTAACAGGAATCATATGATTATTTCAATGGATGCTGAAAAAAGCATTTCACAAAATACAATACCCATTCCTACTAAAAACTCTTGTAGAACTAAATGGATTGTTACTTAAATTGATAAGCAATATCTAGCTAAAACCATTATCAAACATTATATGGAATTGGGATGAAATAGAGGCATTCCAAATAAGATTAGGGTGAAACAAGGATGCCTATTATCACCACTACTATTCAATATAGTATTAGATATGTTAGCTTAAGCAATAAATGAAGAAAAAGAAATTGAAGGAATTGGAATTGGTAAGGAAGAAACAAAACTCTCAATCTTTGCAGATGACTTGATGGTTTACCTAAAGAATCCTAAAAAAAGTCATCTAAGGAACTACTAGAAACAATTAGCAATTTTAGGAAAGTCACAGAATATAAAATGAAACCACATAAATCCTCAGAATTTCCATATATTATCAGCCATATACAGCAGAAAGAACTACAGAGAGAAATCACATTTAGAGAAACTTCAAACATTATAAAATACATGGGAGACTACCTACCAAGGCACACTTAGAAACTTTATGGAAACAACTATAAAACACATTTACACAAATAAAATCAGACTTATTTAAGTGGGAAAATTTCTCATTTAAATAAATAAAATCAGATTTAATTAAGTGGGAAAATTAGTTCATACATAGGCTGAGGCAATATAATAAAAATGACAATTCTACCTAAATTAAAATTCTTATTTAGTGCCTTAGCAATCAAACTTTCAAAAAATTATTTTAATGAGCTAGAAAAAATTGTAACTAAATTCATGTGGAGAAACAAAAAGTCAAGGATATCAAGGAATTTATTTTTAAAAAGGGCAAAAGAAGATGGCTTAGTCTTACCAGATCTAAAATTATATTATAAAGCATCAATTATCAAAACTGGCTAAGAAATAGAGTGATGGATAAGAGACTGAGTGCAAAAGAGACAAGAGGGAAAGATTAGAGTAATATGCTGTTTCATAAATCCAAAGAACCCAGCTTCTTAAATAAGAACTCTCTCTTTGATAAAATCTGTTTGGAAAATTGGAAGTTAATATTGCAGAAACTCAGACTAGACCAACATCTCCTACCTTAAATCCTGATAAAAGCAAAATGGGTTCAGAGTTTATCCATCAAAGACAATATTATAAGCAAACTAATAGATCAAGGAGTAGTTTGCCTGTCAGATCAATGGAAAGGGGAACAATTTATTGCCAAGGAAGAGATGGAGAACATTATTAAAATCAAACTGGATAATTTTGATTACATTAAATTAAAAAGCTTTTGCACAGACAAAACAACTTCAATAAGATCAAAAGAAATGTAGCAAATTGGGAAAAAAAATTTTAATTGTTATTTCTGACAAAATATTCATTTCTAAAATATATAGAAAACTGAGTCAAATTGATTAAAAAACAAGGCATTCCTCAATTGACAATTGTCAAAGGGTATGTAAAGGTAATTTATAGATGAGTAAATCAAAGGTATCCATAGTCATATGAAAAATTGCTCTAAATCATTAATGATTAGAGAAATGTAAATTAAAGCATTTGGAGGTGCCACCTCATATCTCTCAGGTTAGCCAATATGACCAGAAAGGACAATGATCAATGTTGGAAGGGATGTGGGAAGTCTGGGAGATCAATACAGTGTTGGTGGTACTGTGAACTGATCCAAACTTTCTGGAGAGCAATTTGGAATTATGACAAAGGGGCAATAAAATGTCCATACCATTTCATCCAGCAAAACAACTACTGGTTCTATACACTGCAGAAATCATGAAAAAAGGCTAAAAACATTTGTACAAGAATATTCATAGAAGCTCTGTTTGTGGTACCAAAGAATTGGATATTGAGGGAAAGTCCATCAGTTGGGGAAAATCTGAAAAAATTGTGGTATATGTACATTGTAGAACACTATTGCTCTATTTGAAATCAGGAGGGTTGGGATTTTAGAGAAATCTGGAATGATTTGCATTAAATGATGCTTAGTGGGATGAGTGAAAGCAGAGGAACATTTTACACCCTAATGGACTTGCTCATTCCATCAGTGCAATAATCAGGAACAATTTTAGGATATCTGTGAAAGAAACTGCCATCTGTATCTTGAGAAAGAACTGTGAAATTAAACAAACACCAAAGATTATTTCCTTCAATTTAAAATAAAGTTTCTCTTAGGTACTACCTAACATTTTATTTTTTCCTCAAGGATATGATTTTTGTCTCAACACCTTCTATTTTGATTAATGTATAGCATAGAAACAATGTAAGAGTTAGCAGACTGCCTTCTGTGGGGAGGGTAAGTGGGATGGAGGGAGGTTTTGGGAAAATATGTAAAATTCAAAACCTTATAAAAATGATAGTCAAAAACAACTATTATCTATAATTGGAAAACAAAATATTTGTATAAAAAATCTATCCTTTTCTAAAGGGGAAAGGGGACAGGGGAAAGGAAAGCTAAGGGGAAAAGGGACTGATAAAAGAAAAGGCAAAGGTATAAGTGATGATAAACTGAAAGTTAAATTTTAAAAGATTAATGGAGAAAAGTAGTAAAACTTTAATGAGGAGGAATGAGAGGAAAGGAAAGATAGATAGGGAAAATGTGATGGGAAAATATGGGAGGAAAATATGATGGGAAATACATAATTAGTAATCTCAACTGTAAATATGACTGAGTTAAACTCTCCAATTAAATGGAAGTGGATAGCAAAATGTATTAAAAACTAGAATCCTACAATTTGTTGTTAACAAGAAAGACATTTGAGGCTGAGAGATACACATAGGGTAAAGGAAAAGGATGGAACAATTTATATTATGCTTCCAGTGAAGCAAAAATAACAGGGAGTAGTGGTCCTGATCTCAGATAAAACAAAAATAAAAGTTGATCTCATTAAAAGGAATTAGGAAGGAAACTACATCTTCTTAAAAGGCACCATAGGTTTTGAAGCAATATTATTACTAAATATGTGTACACTTTATAGTATAGGATACAAATTCCTAGCAGAAAAACTGAATTAAAAAGAGAAATAGACAGCAAAACTTTAATAATGGGGGACATCAACCACCCTCTCTCAGAACTAGATAAATTTAACAACAAAATAAACAAGAAGGAATTTAAGGTGAATAAAAACTTAGAAAACTTCAATATGATAGATATATGGAGAAAATAATGAAAATCTAAAAGAATTAACCTTTTTCTTTGTAAATGCATGACATTGATAACAAAATTTGACCATTTACTAAGGCATAAATACCTTATAACAAAATGCAGAAAAATAAATATTAAATGCATTCTCTTCAGATCATGATATGATTAAAATTGCATGTAATAAACATTCTTGTAAAAATAAACCAAAAATTAATTGAAAGCCAAATAGTGTAATTTTAAATGATGAGTAGATAAAACAACAAAGCATAGAATTAATCAATAATTATATACAAGATAATTATGACAATGAGACATCATCCAAAAATTTATGAGATGCTGTCAGGAGAAATTTTATATCTCTAAATTCTCATATGAATATAATGGAAAAATTTCAATGACTTGGGCATAAAACTAGAAAAGTTACAAAGGGAACACATTTTAAAAATCTCCTATAAAATACTAAATTAGGAATTCTCAAAATCTAGGAAGATATGAATATAATTAAAAGAGAGAAAATCATTGATCTGGTAAATATAAATAAAAGTTGGCTTAAAAATACAACAATAAAATAGATAAAACTTTGGTTGATCTGATAGAAATGTAGATAACAAATTACCTATATCAAAAATGAGAAGGGTGAACTCAAAACCAATATGGATGAAAGTAAAGAGATAATTCAGAGCTATTTTACCAAACTCTATGCCAATAAATTTGATAGCTAGAGCAAAATAGCCCAGATTAATAGAAGAGGAAGCAAAATACTTAACTCTGTTTCAAAAAAAAAAAGAAATTGAAAAAAACCATCAATAAATTCCCTAAAAAAAAGTTTCCAGGCCCAAATGGATTTAAAAATGAATTCCATCAAACACTTAAGGAGAATTCATTTCTTATTTCTACAAAAACAATTTTGAAAATTAAGAGAAAAAGGAGTTCTACCAAATTCCTTTTATGATACTAAAATTATACTGATATCTAAACAAGGAATCAACAAACAGCAAAAAATGTATTCCTAATCTGGCTAATGAACACTGACACAAAATTCTTAAAGAAAATTTTAGCAAAGAGAATACAACAAGTTATTCCTATGATAATACACCATGATCAAGTAGGATTTATAACAGGTAGGCAGGGATGGTTCAATATTAGGAAATGACTCAACAGCAGAAATCAAGTAATTATCACTATAGATGCTGAAAAAGTCTCTGATAAAATACCACATCTATTACTAATAAAAACACTAGTGAGTATATAAATAAATGGAGTTTTCCTTAAAATAGCAAAGATACCCACTAACACCATTGCAATTCAATATAGTATTAGACATTTTTTCTTTAGCAATGAGAGCAGATAAACCATTTGAAAGAATAAGAATTGGCAATGAGGAAGCAAAGCTTTCACTCTGTAGATGACATGATGGTCTACTTTGTCACCAAGAAAATCATCAAAAAAACTATTTGAAACAATTAACAACCAGTTTCAACAGCAAGACATAAAAAGAGAAATACCATTTAAATTAACTGCTGAAGGTGCAACTAGGTGTCACAGTGGATAGAGCTGGAGTCAGAATTACCTGAGTTCAAATCTGGCCTCAGAAACTTAATAATTAGCTAGCTGTGTGGCCTGGGACAAGCCACTTAAACCCATTGCCTTGCAAAAAAAATAATAAATAAGCTAACTGTAGATAACAGTAAATACTTGAGAATCTACCTCCCAAGGCAAACCCAGAAACTTTATGACAACAAGTGCAAAGTATTCCTCACACTAATAAAGTCAGATCTAAACAATTGGAAAAATGTCAATTTCTCATTATTAGATCAAGGTAATAAAATAAAAATGGCAAATCTACTCAAACGTTACTATTTATTTAGTGTCATACCAATCAAACGACCAAACAATTGTTTCACTGAGCTAGAAAAAAGTTACAAAATTCATGTGGAACAGCCAAAGTCAAGAATATCAATGGAAACGATGAAAGAAAATGTAAAGGAAAGTGGCCTAGGTCTCTCAGGTCTAAAAGTACACTATAAAGAAACAGCCTTCAAAAGTGGTAAAGAAAGAGAGTAATGCATCAGTGGATTAGGATAGGTTAAAAAGAAACAGTAAGAAATAACTACAATAATCTACTGTTTGACAAATCAAAGACATTAGCTTCTGGGTAAAGAACTCACTATTTGAGAAAACTTAATGAGAAAACTGGAAATAGTATAGTAAAAGCTAGGCATAGCCTCACACCTTACACCTTATACCAAAATAAGGTCAGAATAGATACAGTATTTAGACATATAGTGTAACAGCATAGGCAAATAGTCTAAGAAATATTATATCTTTCAGATTCATGTAAAGGGTCAAGAAATGTATGAACAAGCAAGAGACCGAGTACTTTATAAATTGAAAATAGATGATTTTGACTATATTAAATTTAAAATGTTTTGTACTACTAAAACCAAAGCTGCTAAAACTAGAAGGAATACAGAATACTAGGAAACAATTTTCACAGGTAGAGGTTCTGATGAATGTCTCATTTCTAAAATATAAAGAGAATCACAATACTTGTATCCAGCTCATCTATGTCATTTTTGATTGTTACTCTATTTGAGCAAATGTCATATGTGAATCAGAATTTTATAACATCTGGTTCTATGTCTTCATATTATTTTTATCCAACATCCTTATTCCTAGTTTATGTTTTTGTTCCTGCTCATTTCTTCTGCTTGAAAGATATTTTCTTCTTCATGAAAATCAAATATTACAATCTTCCTTACAACTCACCACAAGTCCCAACCCTTGAACAAATTATAGGTGCCCAACTATTCTGGGGGGGAAAATTAATTTTACCCTTCTCATAAATATTAGGGAGTTTGGAATCTATAACTGTAATATACCACCATGCTTTAATGATTTCACATTCAAGCTCTTTTTCTTTCTTTAATCAGCATTCACAGAAATGAGTTGAAAAAAAGAAAAAAATAAATGTTTCTAAATGTGACTAAAATGGAATAAAGACCTTTCAAAAAATAGTAAAGGAAACAGAAGACAATATTTTGTTAACCTTTCCCTATCTAGCTTCAGATTTTATAAAACAGTGTGAAGAGAATTAAAAAATGCCTAAATTTGCTAAGTACTTGATCAACTGCTTGATTTACCAATGTAAATTTCTAGACTGAAAAATGTTATTATTCTATCAAAATAATCCTACTATATAATTACTATAGAGATAACTTTTAAAAACAAGTTTTGAGATACATAAATTTCAGAATTTAGTTTTTGCAAAATGCATTTAGTTCACCTAAATATTCTGAATTGTAAATATGCTTATTGAGATAAAAACTTGAAAACATTTCTTTGAATAAATATTTGTGTCAGAATTATTTCCTCTTGTTTACATATAGATCATGTATAATTATGAAAATAGTATGTATTATTAAAGCATAAGTTTAAATAAATTGAAATATATCTGTTTTCTGTCTGCAGCTAATAAAAATGCTTGATACTTTTGATGAATGTCTGTTTTGTGCATTTTATTTAAATTTAAATTGCGTGAATGAACTTGAGGTATAGCTCATTGTTTTTTTTTTTAATCAACTAAAACATCTTCAGTTTGTAATCCTGTATTGGAGTGTTTTAACAAGCTCTATTTTGGCAATATCATTGTGATTGTTTGAGTCTCTCTCTATTAGAAAGTTTTGATGCATTTACAATAAGTTGGTACAGTGTATAGAGCATTGAATTTGGAGGTGGAGAGAGAGCACAGGAGTTCGAATTTGGCCTCACAGGCTTGATTGTTACTAGCTGTGTGACCTTACACAAGTCCCGTAACCTTTATTGCCTCAAATCCAGATTCATCTCCAGTCATCTTCATTCATATCTGGTCACAGAACCCAGATGGCTCTGAAGAAAAAAAAGTGCAGTTGAGGACTTAGTACAGCAAACCCTCACTCAAATTCAGTTTATGTGTTTTTCATGGTATCTCTTCCTTGGTGAAAGGGTCTTCTTTGAAAATGAAGGGAAAAAATCATTTTTTAAAGTATAAGATCAAATCAAGATTAAATTATTTACTGAAGTTCTTTGATGTATATTATTGAAATATTCAAAAGTGAAGAAAGAGTGAGAAATGTTTTAAAAACAAGAATATGAAAAGTCCAACTAGAATAAGTATTTTGCATTAATTTAATGAAAAACATATTTGGAGAAATAGTCTGAATTAAAGGATAGAGTCTTCAGTTAGAAAGAGCTGAGTTCAATCTGGTTTTTAATAGTTATAACTATTGGTTCTATATTTCTCATTTCACTTGTCTTTAGCACCAACAGCAGCAGTAGTGCTAGTGATGGTGTAGGTAATAGTATAATAATTAATCCAGTCTAACATAAACCAAAAACATCTTTGTATAAGCAAGTACTGTCAACAAAACCAAGTATCTGAATTTAATTAACCTATGAATGTGTACAAAAAAAATTAATAAAAATTAAAAGTTTGGGCAGCTAGGTGGCATAGTGGATAAAGCACCAGCCTTGGAGTCAGGAATACCTGCCTTCAAATATGGTCTCAGACACTTAAAAATTTCCTAGTTGTGTGGTCTTGGGCAAGCCACTTAACCCCATTTGCCTTGCAAAAACCTAAAAAAAAATAGAAGTCATGTGGCTCAATGGTCAAAAAATAAACAGAAAAGGATTGAGAGTAATATGAAAACAATGGACTCAGATAAATCATTTTAAGAAGATCACAATTATTTAACTTACATGCATAATAAAAATAAAATTAGGGGCACCTAAGCAGGGCAGTGGATAGAGCTCTGGTCCTGAAGTCAGGAGACCTGAGTTCAAAGCTCACTTCAGACAATTAAAAATTACCTAGCTGTGTGACCTTGGAAAAGTCACTTAATCCCATTGCCCTGCAATAAATAAATAAAGTCAAATTAAGAGAAAACATTTTAAGCATTAATACTCATAAAATGTAGAGCAAATTCTTTTTAAAAAAATCTTTTAATAAAGATTTCCTCTATTCTTATTTAACATATAATCAATGTTCAGAATAGAAAAGAGGTTGTAAATAATATCATCAGCATAATTAATAAAAATTAAAATGTTTAAAATATAAACATTAATATTAAAATATTTTGAAAACAATAGAGCAAATTTACATAAAATTTGCTTTAATTGAAAAATTACTTTTTCTAAATTAATTGTTTTATTTTAGCAATTGATTCTATGTGTTTTAACTTTAACTGAAATTAAAATAGTTGCAAAATTAACCATTATATCTACTACAGGGTATGCTACAATATGATGTCAATATCACATATTCCTTTTAGGTTCTGAAATTTTTCCACTTTAAATTTTTTAAATGCATTTTATTATATCTTTTAGCATTGTTCATTTTTTTCATTCCTTTTGGTGTCATGATATCTCACAATTAATATAAAAAAATACATTTGACCATTTGATAACCATTCATCCCAACTTGGAATTCCAAAATTTTGTTATTTAAAATAGTGCTGACATGAATATTATTTTAGTGAATCTTTTTGTTCTCATAATTGACATCTTTTTAGTATAATTGTGGTATCAAAAATATAAATGATGTGAAGAAAATTCCTTATCTGACAAAAAATACTGGAAAAAACTAGAGTTACCTCATGAATAAGTGAACTTATATCTTGTTAAAAATTGAAATGAATAAATAAAAAACAGAAGAGGACCTTAATTTTTTTTGTAAAAAATCTTCCAAATTAATATGCTAATAAAATACACAAATGACTGTTGAAAAAAGTAGAGGAAAATAAAAGAAGTTTTTAAAATCATGTTAATTCTTAATCATTTCTAAAGATAAGTGAAATAGGAAAGCAACAATAAATGTAAGTCAATATGGTATAATAGAATTCTGACACAGATATTTCACTTAGTGATTTTTGGTAAAACCCTCAATTCCTATTGATCCCATTTTTGACATCATTAAAATGAAAGGGTTTCTTTTCATTATCACTATAGTTCCTTACAGTCTGGAATCTTTAATTCGAGTGGATAGTGGTCTATATCTGACATCAGGAACCTATGATTTCAAATTCTTACTCAAAGATTTACTGTGTGAACCTGAGTAGTTTATTTAAGCTCTCTGTTGCTCAATTTCATTGCCAAATAGGAGTTAAACTGTCTTAGAGTGTTTTTTAGGATAAAATGAAATAATAATTGTAAAGAACATTGAAAACCTTAAAGGACCATCTAAATGGTTATCATCATCATCATTGTCATCACATAAAATTTAAAAGGTCTTTAGTGAACAAAATCTGTTTTAGGAAATGTTCTAGGAAAGGAGGAAAGCTGTCTTTTGAAGAAAGCATTTTTTTTTAACAAAGTACTCCAAAATACTTTTACAAAATCCTAGGTAATGATTTATAAAAATAGAAGGGAAATAATAGTAAATATAGCATGGTTCAAAAATCACAATGAAATTTCAAGATATTTGCTTAAGATTTTGAAATTATTAGATCAAATGCCATATTCCAATGGCTAAATGATAAAAGGATTTGAACATTGCTATTTCAAAGGAATTATTATTATAACCCATCTAAATGATTGTGCCTAATTCTAAATATGTTGCAAAGTGACAAATTATTTTTTTTAAAAAAGTTTTTACTTCACAAACACAAAACTGATAAAGATGGCAAAAGATGAAAACTAGGGTTGAAGGGTAATATGAAACACAAAGTATAATACTATCAATAGAAGTATTAATTAATGTTTAATATTATAGAAAGTATTTAGGGATAATATATGTTTTTCTTAATTCCGGTACTATTTTCACCCAGATATCATTGTAATATATACTACATACAAATGTGTGTGATTATGTACAAATTTATATGCACAAACTTACTTATTCATGAATATATATGTATACATACATATATGTGTAAACTTCAAAGAGAAAACAAAAGTGTAATATATATATTATACATATACCTATACATATACATATATATATATATATATATATATATATATATATATATATGTATATATACCAAAATACAAAGGCACTGTGAGTATAGCAAAAAACTGGGAAAAAAACCAAGATCATAAGCTGAGGGCTATAAATGCCATATTCCAATGGCTAGAATATATGAGCTTGTTGTAACACCATGAAAATGTAAGATTATGAAAAAATTATGAAAGTGTTGACATATCTTTATCAAAAATCAACTTGATCCTAAAAACAAGTTAAAAATATATATTTTTCCACTCCTTGCAATGATGAAGGGATATCGATTCTATATGCTGTTTATAATATCAGAGATAGCCGATTATTATTGCATGATCTTCCACCTAGCCCATTTAAAATATTTTTACAAGAAATGGTGCATTTATACCAGATATAAAAATATGAAGTAATATCATTGATATAGTTAAAATAATTGTTTTAAAACAAGATGATTAGTTTATATTAAAAATGACAAATGGAAATATTAATTTTTCCATTTTTCTTTCACTATTTTTCTTTGTGAAATAGTAAATGAATCAACAAATTTTATTTCTGGAGCAAATGATTCATAATATGGAAGCTCATTATTGTTTAGGTATGGCATTAATTAAAGGACAGACTCTTAAGTTCTTGAAACATATCAATATATAAATTCTTGCATTCTACCAAAATTCATATTTAATTTTTGTTGATACAAATGATTAAATTTTGATATTTACTAAGTAAAATAAGTTACATTAAAAATAATAAAATAATAAATACTGAATATGTGGATTTAGTCACAGTTATTCAAGATTAAAAAAACATTTCTAGCTCCTATTCTATGATTAGAATTATTTCTTAAAAATACTTGATGAAGATGGATACTCTCTCAAAAACTGAAAACTAAAAATTTGTAATCAATCAATTGACAAATCTTCAATAAGAAAAGACTTCTGACCAAGATTTCAGTGTGAAGTCACATACTGCTTTATGCTCTCCTGGTTTTCTCTCAGAACCAATGTCTTAACAGATTCAAATAGACAGAACCCTCAAAAAGAGGGGAACATCAACCAGCAAGATATGTCATGTGGTGCACATGGGTGAGTGCAAGAAAGAGAGCAGAAGTCCAGGGTGCCAGCACCAGGATGAGGCAGGTCATTTACCTGAGAACCACTGTAAAGCACTTTGGTGTAAGCATGGTCAGCAGCCTGAGAGAATTCAAGCAGGATTGTCTAGACAGCATTTTTGGCAAGATCAAATGGTCTGGAAGGCCAGAATCGGGAGCCTCCAGTTTTCCCAGCAGAACTCCCACATTCCTGTGCAATGGCCTGACTTTGTCCATTACAAACACAGAAATAGCCCCATGTGTTTGCACCTTTCCCCAAGGTCTGGGTATGGGTGTGGGACTTCCCCAAAACTGATTTCACACTAGAATTTCTAATCCTGACTGCCTAACCCAGGGACTGGACTATGTGAGTACAGCTCCAGGGCAGGAGTGGGTGACTGACATCTCTAAAATAGACTATCCATACAAAGCTTCTGGCATTCCTTAATGGCTGATCCACAGAGTAACTCTCTGCATTAGTAACTCCAGTGGCAAGGTCGCTAGGATTCTCAACACCTAAGGTCTGCAAACCAAGCCTTCCCAAACCACAAGACCCAAGGGAATGATAATATCCCAAAATGAAAAAATGTTTGGCCCAAATCAGGGTCTATTGAATGTTACCTTGGACATAAGGATACTAGCTCAGAAAGGAGTACAGAAGGGTTACTTAAGTGTGAGGCTTCAGAGGAAAAAGTGAATTTGTCTCCAATTCATAAAAACTTCTGAGAAGATATAAGAAAGGAGTTTTATAATGAAATGGAGAAACAGAAAAAAGAAATGTAAGATAAATTAACAATATTCAAGAGAAATTTAATCTTACAACAAAAAGTGATAGAAAAAAATAAATTCTTTAAAAATAAAATTGAACAAATGGAAAAAGAAAATAGTTATCTCAAAAACACAAATGGGGGGGTGGCTAGGTAGCACAGTGGATAGAGCACCAGCCCTGGAGTCAGGAGTATCTGAGTTCAAATCCAGCCTCAGACACTTAATAATTACCTAACTGTGTGGCCTTGGGCAAGCCACTTAACCCCATTAGCCTTGCAAAATCCTAAAAAAAACCACACACAATTGGGCAAATAGGGAAAGATAACAACTACTTTAAACAAGAACTATTAAAATGTAAAAAAGTTGCAAAGTCTGCATGCAGAAAATTCTTCTATGAGAAATAGAAATGATTTTGTAGAAACTAATGGCTTCTTGAGTCACTGAGAATCTTTTAAATAAAATCAAAAAGACCAAAAAAGAAGAAAATTTAAAATACCTCATTGGTAAAATAACTGACCTGGAATAGAGATACAGGAGAGTCAATTTAAGAAAAGTACTATGAAAATATTGATCAAAAAATTTTTTTTGACACCACACTTCAGAAAATAGGTAAAGATATCTGGATATCCTTAACTGTCTGGATATCCTGGAACCAGAGGGCAAAAACAGTTATTTAAATAATCCCTTGATTGTATCCTGAAAGGGATCCCAAAATGAAAGAAACCAAGGAATATTATGACCAAACTTCAAAATTATCAGATAAAGTAGAAAATACTGGAAGGGTCAGAAAGAGTCAGAAAGAGGCAAATCAAATACCAAGGAGCCACATTAAGGATTACACAGGATCTGGGCATTCTCCAGCAAAGCTGAGCCTTCTCTTTAAAGGGAAAAATGGACCTTTGACAACATAGGTGACATTCAAACTTACTTTATGAAAGATCAACGATAATAAAATACTTGTCCATCAAAGAGGAGACTCAAAGCTTAAATAAAAAGGTAAACAGCTAAAAAAGAAAAAAAAACCTGTTATTCACTAAAATTCAACTAGTTACAGATTCACCTTGGAGGAACAATCTCTTGAGAATAAACTTGAGAATATATAATATATGAGATTATAATATATGAGGCAATATACTTAGGTCGAAGGTATGTACATTCATGGTATGTCCATGAATTAAGATGAACACTTGAAAAAATATTTCATTAAAAAGGGAAGGGAGTACTGTAAAGAGTTCAGAGGAAGGGGAAAATTGAATGGAGGAAATTACATTACATAAAGAAGTTCAAAGGACCTATTACAACAGAGGGGAAAAGGGAGGAGGTGGAAACTGCCTTAATCTTACTCTCATGAGATTTGACACAAAGAAGGAATAACACACACACACACACACACACACACACACACACACACACATACACACACACTCAGTTGAGTTTAGAAATTTATCTCACTTTAAGTATTAGGATGGGAAGGGGAGGAGGGAAGGAGAGACTGATAGGAGAGAGGGAAGGAAGAAGGTATAAAGGGAAAGCGCAAAGAAAATGGAGGGTGGTGGATAGAAGGGGAAAGTGCATTGAGAGAGGCAATAATAAAAAGCAAAATACTGGAGAGGAGAAGAAGGGTAAAGAAGGACTAAAATACAAAAGAAAGGGGGGCAGCATGGAAGACAATAAAGTTATGAAGTAATTGTAAATGTAAATGTGAATGGGATACACTGTCCCATAAAAGAGAAGTAGATAGCAGAGAGGATTCAATAACAAAATACAATATTCTGCTTACAAGAAACACATTAGAAGTTTGGGGACACACATAGAGTGAAGGAAAAAGGATGGAGCAAAATATATTATGCTTCAAATGAAGTGACAAAAAGCAGAAGTAGTAATCCATATCTCAGACAACACAGTTGCAATAATAGATCTCATTAAAAGAGATAAGGCAGGAAACTATATTCTCCTAAAAGGTACCATAGACAAAAAGGTTTTTTTCAATACTAAATGTGTATGTCCCAAGTGAATAGGATCCAAATTTGTGGAGAAGATAAATAATCTCATTCTCTTAGAACTAGATAAATCTTACCATAAAATAAACGAAAATGTAGTTAAGGATGTGAATAGAATTCCAGAAAACTTAGATGTGATAGACCTCTGGAGAAAATTGAGTGTGATAGAATGGAATATACCTTTTTTCTGCAGTACAGAAAAATTGAAGATGTTTTACAGCATAAAATCTTCTAATCAAATTCAGAAAGGTAGAAATATTGACTACATTGTTCTTAGAGCATCACATCATACAATAAAAATATTATACAATAAAGAGCCATGGAATGGCCCTAATTGGAAACTAAATACCCTAATTTTAAAGAATGAGTATATCAAATAGCATATCAAAGATAGAATTTATTTTGGGGGGTGTCTGTGGGAGCAATGGACAGAGCACTGTCCCTGGGGTCAGGAGGAATTGTGTCAAATGTGACCTCAGTTTTATTAACTGTGTGACCTTGGGTAGTACACTTAATCCCATTGACTTAAGTAAATATGATGTAAAAAAGACTTAATGATTTCATCCAAGACAATGAGAATGATGTGAAAATATACTAAAAGTTATGGGATAATGTCAAAGCTATTATTGGGGAATGTGTTATATTTCTGAATGCTTATATGAATAAAATACAAAAAGAAGAGATTCACGACCTGAACATATAACTTTAAGAAGTTACAGAAAGAACAAAGTAAAAATATCCAATTAAATACCAAATTAAAATACTGAAAATGAAAGATAAAATTAATAAAATAAAAAACAAGAAAATGATTAAATAAAATCAACAGTCTGCTTCATGAAAAACTTGATGAATTTGACTTTAATGAAACAAAGAAAATACAATTGCTAGTACCTTAAATGAAAACTGTGAATTCATCACCAATGGGAATGAAATTAAAACAATATTTCAGGACTATATTTCCCAACTGTATACCATTAAATTTGAACATCTAAGTGAAATGGATGAGCATTTAACTAAATATAAATTGCACAGGTTAAAAAAGACAAATTGGAATGTTTAAATGATCCTGTCTCAGGAAATTTCAACAAACCATCAAAGAAAAAAATCTCCAAGGTCAAATAGATTCACACATGAATTCTACCAAACATTCAAGAAACAATTGTTTCCAATTCTGTACAAACTATTTGACAAAATAGTTGAATTAGGAGGTCAGGGAGAGTCAAAACAGAGGGAAAAAAATTTTAGACATATTCCATAATAATTATGGATACAAAAAGTTTAAATAAAATATTATCAAAGAAAATACAAAAAAAGTATCACTGGGATAATACACCATGATCAAGTATTAGGAATGCAGGGATGGTTAAATATCAGGAAAATTATTAGAATAATTCACCATATAAATGACAAATAAGAGAAATCATACAATTATCACAATAGCTGCTGAAAAATTTATTGACAAAGAACTGCACCCATTACTACTAAAAATATTTGAGAGAATAGAAATTAATGGAATGTTCCTTAAAAGGATAAGCACTCTCTGCCAAAAACCATCAATGATCATTATAAGTTGTTAGGATAAGAAATATTGATTTCCATTAAGATTAGGCATGAAACAAGGATGTCCACTATCATCTATGTCATGCAATGTTTTATTAGAAAAGTTAACTTGAGCAATGAGAAAAAAAGGAATATGAAGGAATCAAAATCATGTTCAAGATAGAAAATTCTCACCCTTTGCAGACAATAGGATGGTATACCCAGAGAAACCTTGAATTCATCTAAAAAAATTCTGAAATCAATTAGAACCTTTAGCAAAATTGCAAGGTTTAATACAAACCCACATAAATACTCATCATTTTTATATATGATGAGTATATATATATATATATGTATATAAATATATAGTACATATATATGTATATAAATGATGAGGATTTATATATACATATGTATTTACATTGTATTTTTGTATATATTATATATATACATATAATTATATATATTATATATTATATATTATATATATTATATATATTATATATATTATATATATTAACGATGAGGATTTATATAGACATATATTTACATATATGTGTTTGTATGTATATATGTATGTTAAAAACAAGATACAGCAACAAGAACTAGAAAGAGAAATCCAATTTAAAATAACATCAAGAAAAATAAAATACTTGAGAATCAATCACCCAAGGCAGATTCAGAAACTTTATGGAAAATATTATAAAACTCTTTTTCTCATGAATAAAATCAAGATCTAAATAACTGGGCAAATGCCATTTGCTCATGGGAAGGTCCAGATAATAAAAATGACCATTCTATCTTAATTAAAATAATTATTTAGTGCCATATAAATGTATCTTCCAAAAAATTATGTTAGGGAGCTAGAAAAAATAGTAACTAAATCCATATGGAGGAACAAAAGGTCAAAAACATCAAGGGATTTACTGAAAACATGCAAAAGAAAGCAGAGAAAGCAGCCAAACCTTGCCAAATCCAAAATTATATTACAAAGCATCAGTTATCAAAACTGTTTTGATACCGGCTATCAAATACAGTGGGGCATCAGTGAGATAGATTAGGTGAAGAAGAGACAACAATAAATGTCAATAGTAATCTGCTGTTTAATAAACCCAAAGATTCCAGCTTCTGGGATAAAAACTTATTCTTTGAAAAAAATGCTGAGAAAACTGGAAAATAGTATGAAAGAATAAAACCAACATCTTACACCTTTTACCAAGGTAAGGTCAAAATGGGTGCAGAAATGGGTGGCTAGTTGGCACAGTGGATTGAGCACTAGCCCTGGAGTCAGGAGGATCTCAGTTCAAAACAAGCCACAGACAATAATTACCTAGCTGTGTGGCCTTGGGCAAGCCACTTAATCCCATTGCCTTGCCAACAAACTAAAAAAGTTGGGTTCAGAATTTAGGCACAAAATATTGTATTATAAGTCAATTAGTTGAACAAAGATCAGTTTATCATCTATGGAAAGGGGAGCAGTTTATGAACAAAGAAGTCATTGAGAGTGTATTTTAAAAAAAACTGGGTAATTTTGTTTCTATTATTTTTTAATTGCATAAACAAAACCAATATAACCAAGATTAACTGGAATTAAAAAGTTGGTAAACAATTTTTGCAAATAGTGTTTTTGACAAAGTACTCAAATACATAGAGAACTGAATAAAATTTATAAAAAATCAAGGCATTCTTCAACTGATAAATGATCAAAAGATATGGATAGGCAATTTTCAGTCAAAGAAATCAGAACTATCTACAATCAAATGAAAAGTTACTCAAAATCATCATTAATTAGAGAAATGCAAATTAAAATCATCTCTGAGACACCCCCTCACACCTATCAGATTGCTCAGTATGAATAGAAAGGAAAATGAGCAATACTGAAGAAGATGTGGGAAAACTGGGACACTAATAATTTATTGGTGGAGTATATATATATATATATATATATATATATATATGTATATGTATATATGATGAGGATTAGAAAAATGCAAATTAAAACATCTCTGAGGTAGCACCTCACAACTATCAGATTGGCCATTATGACCAGAAAGGAAAATGTTCATTGTTGAAAGGGATGTGGGAAATCTGAGACACTCATACATTGTTGGTGGAGTTTTGAACTCATCCAACCCTTCTGGAGATCAATTTGGAATTAAGCCCAAAGGGCAATAAAAATGTGCATTTTGTTTGATCCAGAATTATCATTACTTGAAGAGATAATGAAGAGTGAAAACACTACATGTTCAAAAATATTCATAGATGTGTTCTTTATGTAGTTGCAATGAATTGAAAATTGAGGGGATCCCCATCAATTGAGTTATTCCTCCAATTGAGGAATAACTAAACAAGTTGTGATATTTGTATGTGAAATTCTGTAAGAAATCAAGAGGGACAAGATTTCAGAAATACCTGCAAGACTTGCATGAATTGATTCTAAGTGAAATAAGCAGAACCAAAATAACATTTTACTCATTAAATACAACATGGAATTATGATCAGTCACAACCAATTTGCTCATTTCAGAAGCACAGTAATCAAAGACAATTTTAAAAGACTCGTGATGGAAAAATAACTTCCATGTCCTGAGAAGGAACTGTGGAGTTTTAATGAAGAACAAAGAGAATTATCTTCAGGTCTTTTTATACTTCAACAACTTGGTCTTGCTAACAATCTCCTTCTTATAAAATGGCTAAAGGTTTTTTTTTTTATGATAGAAGAACTATTCTTTTCTTCTTATGAGATAGACAGTAGTTATAAAAAGAAACCTCAAAAACACTCTTGACCCTGATCATTGCGCTCTTGGCTATAATATGGGGAAAAAATAGCCAAAAGCAAAATTGAATATGAGTATCAAATTACAATTATAGTATTACAGAAGAGCATGAATAAAGATTGTGTTAAATATTAGATTCAAGAAACATTTAAAATCAATTTTAGAAAAATAGCAAAAATTAAGCAGTTCTTGTCATTGGACTCACAGTTCAGGAAATTTATTAAGAATGGCTTTCTAACAAACTATACCACATTCTTTTTCATTTATAATTATATACAATTAAAATCTGCATGCAAAATACTATAGTGATATTAAATATGAAAAATGTTTTAAAAAAGCTAATAATCAAAGTAAAGAAAGTTGAAGTATAAACATAAAACTATTATCTTGGATAATTTTAAACTGGATTAATTTTAGTGTTGTGGGGAAAAATGACACACTCTTTCACTTAAAGAAATCCTGCCTTGATTTCATTAGGTCATATAAGCTAAAATCCATGAAGGTATTCTCTGCAACAGTTATTTTAGTTTGTAAAATATCTCTAGATTGTTGTGGAAAATTGTTCTTCTTAGTATTTTTAAAATTAAAATTTGGAAACAAAAAAATTTCCCCAGTGACTAGAGATAGTTAATTATATCATGATAAATGAAGGGAATCAAATGTTATGACACTAAGTACAAAAATTTAAAAAATCCACAATCTGATGAGGTAACACATGAAATAAAATAAAGTGAAGGAAGCAGATGCAAACAAATGGTAGTTATATTCCCTAGGAAAATGTAAATGCAAAAAAAACAAAAAAGGTCACCAATTTCTAACTAATGTATTTAAACAGGTTTTTACTGATTTAATAAAATAATGAAACCTAATCTTCCTTCCTTTTATAGATAAAAATTGCAAGTGTTTTATGCATATGAAAACAAATCCAATCATTCTTTTATATTATTTTGTCTGCCTTTTTTCTTGAGTTATATTTGTTCTCTTTTCTTTTATTAATAATTTTATAAAAGAAACCAGCTCAATAAAATGATTTTCTGTTTTTGTTTGATTTTTTTCTGAATTAAAAATTTAACTATAACACAGAAAATTGTTTAAAATCTGCTTTAATATAGAGGAGGCTTATATACCATTATTGTCTCTGATTGCTTCAAATTACAATAATGCACAAAAACACCACTTCCATTCCATTTTAAAATCCATCCTTTTCATGGAACGTTTTAAGTCTGAATAATGGTTTGTACTAATTGTATACTATGAAGATGAGATATCTCTGATTTAAAAAAAATTAATAAGTGCACCCAGATAGTGCATAGAGCACTGGCCCTGTACTCAGGACTACTTGAATTCAAATCGGGTCTCAGGCACTTAATAATTAGCTTGCTGTGTGACCTTGGGCAAGTCACCTAACCCCATTTTCTTGCAAAAACAAAAACAACTACCATACTAGCTTATTGAATTTCCTTAAAAAAAGAAATATTAAAATCCTTTCTTGAGAAAAACCAAAATAATAATCAAAATATAAAATATCCTGTTAAACTGACCATTTTACTCACTCAATTTTCCTAAAATACAAAACAAACAAAAAACCCAACTTTATATGACTCATCAAAATTTTATTTTATATACATGGATAGAAAAAGGCTATAATCTATTTGACTAATGTTGAGACCTGCAGAAAGCTAACAGTGTATTCAATACAAATGTTTAATTAGACATAATTTAAAGCTAAACAAGATAGTGCTTTTAGAATTCAAGGGAAAATTTATCTGATCAATATATTATATCAAGTGAGGCTGATGCTAGTAATTAAGAGTGATGGAACTATCTGGAAATTTGCTTCAGTTTAGAGAACTAAATGGTTATGTGCAATTCAGTAGCTAAAGGAATGATTTTAAAACTTTCATTAGTTTAAGTGTGAGTTATATCATAAACCGCATAATGAAAACAATCCTAGTAATTGAGTATAATTACTCCCTTAACAATTAAGGACAAATACTATCACTGATATCATATTTTTTATTTTTTGTTATCATAAAAAATGATATAAAGACCTTTATTCTTGATTTTATCAGATCAGACACCTGCCAAGAAATTAATATTAATTTGAGAAGGTTTTAGTAAATGTAAACACTTTAAAAAATTAATTTGGTGACATTGAGCTTTTACACTTCTAGGCAGAACCAGATCTAATTGTTAAAAGCATTTCACAGCATTAATAATACCTAAATAATAAGGCAAAAACAAATATATCAATAATAGTCCATTATTTAAAAAAAATACCCATGGAAATAGTTTACGTGAATTAGATCAGATGAGTTATAGATATAAAGATATATATGCATTTACATATAGATTTAAAGATATGTGTACATATAGCTATTATAAAGCTATATATTTCCATATCTATGTATTTACATACATAGATATATATTTACGTATAGCTATAGATATAAAGATATATATGTATTTATACACATTTTCATACATGCAATTATACATGCATGTTCACATAAACACACAGACCACAGCTCTCTCATTCTGCTTCCATAAGGAACCCTGAAACAGCAGACAAGGTGAAACAAACACCAGTAAGCAGACAAGGTGAAACAAACTTTTAGTCCAGGAAATTTAGAGGAATTGCAAGTATAGAGCCTCTTCACTCAAGGGAAGGGAATAATAGGGAGTGCAGAGCAAGACAGGAAGCACCCCAATCACCAACAGCAAGACCCAGCAAGTCAATGGGAAATCTTGAGCAGATAAATTACATCTCCAGCATGTTCCTTAGAAGAACTGTTAGACTCCAACTCTGAGAAATACCAAATGCTTGTGCACAGCTCTGGTAAACAGACATTCTCTAGCAGCCAGATCACCAAATGCTTCATGAAAATGAAGTCACCCCAATGGCTTAATGTTATACTGTAAAAACACAAATAATGAATATAAAAAAGAAAAACTGGAAAAATTAACAAATATAACTTCTCAATAAACTTCTGAACCACTGAAATTAAAACTAAGTATTATAGTATTTTGGACACACTTCATGAAGAAATATTATTAGAAAGATTTCTTCTCCATTCATCTCTTGCTAGAAATAACTACATAATGCAGTGGATAGGATAATGTACTTGAAGCAAGTAAAAATTGCATTCATTGTCTTAGCCCTATTGCCCTGAGCAAGACATTTAACCTCTATGTGCATCAGTAATAATACCTACCTCATAGGATTTTTGTGAGGGTCAAATGAGATAATATTTTAAAATGCTTATCATAGTGCATAGCACAATTTCTACATTATATGAAGGGTTTTTTATTCTTTTTCTCTCAACATTTTTCTTTTTGTTCTACCTTTTTTGCCTCCTGGACTTTCTTTAGACTTTAATTACTTCTCCTTCTGAGTGGCGTGGATAGATCCATTTCTTGACCATTTCAGATCTCTTGGGAATATTTGATGAATTTCAGGAATTAGCAATGTAGTGATTGACTTAGACAGTGTTGATTGGAACCACTATTTATGATAGACCTGTAAGAGAGACTTTTAAGGTAAGAGTTTACTCTTTTCAGAAAGATTCCAGGAAAATAAATCAGAACATCTGAACTAAGAGTAGGTCTAACCTGACAGAAGTGATAAAAATAGTGCATATAATAAACTTTCCATAATTATCTAGGGAAGTTTCAATGAAACTATGACATTCAAACATGTGATTTAAAGATATTCAAATGTGATATAAAGAATGGATGAACTCAATATGCTCATTCTTCTGAATATGAAAGGGTAAGTGTTAGACCATGCTGAGTTCCTAAAAAGTTCAAAGATCTTTCTTTACAGAAAAAAGAATATAGATTTCCTGGAAATTGACTAGAACTTTTTAAAAAAACAATTATATAAATATTTTGTTTTGCAGTTGTGTACAATAGAGGTTTCTACCATTTGTTTGTTTGAAAAGCTATCAATTTTTACAATTTTTAGAATTCTTCCTCCCTTCCATTCATTACCCCTAACAGAAGGCAATCTGATATAATTTTTACATTTGTTTCCATGATATGCATGAATCAAAACAATTTGTTGAGAGAAATAAATATCCATTGGGAAGAAATAAAATATTAGGTGCAGCAAATTACATAATACAAAAGGCAACCTTAAAAATTTAAGCTAATAAGCTTTGATCATCATTAAAATTCCATAATTCATTCTCTGGATCCAGATGACATTCTCCCTCACAGATCCCCTAAAATTGACCCTGATCATTGCACTGATGGAGTTAGAAAATCCATCAAGATTGATCATCACTCCATGTTGTTGTGAAGATGTATAATGTTCTGGCTCTACTCATCCCACTCAGCATCAATTCATGCAGGTCTTTCCAGGCTTTTCAGAACTCCCATCCCTCTTGATTTTTTATAGAACAATAGTGTTCCATCATATGTATATACCACAATTTGTTCAGCCATTACCCAATTGAGGAACATCCTGTCTATTTCCAATACTTAGTCTCTATAACAACTTCTAGGAATATATTTTGTGCATGTGAGTTTTTTACCACATTTAGTGATCTATTCTGCCTGTAGACCCAGGGGGGGGTATTGCTAGATCAAAGGGTATGCACATTTATATTGCCCTTTGGACATAATTCCAAATTAATCTCCAGAACGGTTGGGTGCATTAGCTTATCAGTTTTCCCACATCCCTCCAATATAAACCATTGCCCCTTATGATCATATTGGCCAATATGAGAGGTGTACCTTAGAGTTGCTTTAATATGCATTTCTCTAATCAATAGTAATTTAGAGCAATTTTTTTATATAACAACAGATAGATTTGATTACCTTGTCTAAAAATTGTCTTTGCATACCCTTTAACTATTGGCCAATTGGGGAATTTATTTTTTATAAATTTGACTCAGTTCTCTCTATAGTTTAGAAATAAGTTCATTGTCAGAAACACTAGTAGTAAAAATTGTTTCTCAATTTATTGTATTTCTTTTGATCTTGGTTACAATACTTCTATTCATGCAAAACCTTTTTAACTTAATGTAATGAAAATTATTCCATTTAATTTTTATAGTGTTCTCTGTTTCTACCATGGATGTAAACTATTCCCCTTTCCATAGATCTGACAGGTGAACTATACCTTGTTACCCTGATTTGTGTATAATATTGTCTTTTATTTCTAAATCCTGCACCAATTTTGATCATATCTTGGTAAAGAGTGTGAGATATTGTTCTAATGATAGGTTTTGCCATGCTGTTTTTCAGTTTACTTGGGGGCTTTTATTGAAGAGTGTGTTCTTATCCTAGAAAATGGACTCTTTGGATTTAGCAAACAACAAATAACTATAATCATTACTTGCTGTCTCTTTTGAACTTCATATAATCTACTGATCCACCACTCTGATTCTTATCCAGTACTAGACAGTTTTGATGAATGATTATTTATAATATAATTTTAGATCTCATATGGTTAAGCCACCTTCTTTTGCATTTTTAAGACCCTGATATTGTTCAATTTTTTTCTCCACATAAATTGCTACATATTTTTGCTCACTACAGTAATTTTTTAGAAAGTTTGATTGGTATGGTATTAAATAAATTGTTTGTTTAGGTAGAATTGTCATTTTTATGCTTTTAGTTCAACCTATCCATTGAGCAGTTGATACCTGCCAAGTTATTTTGATCTGATTTTATTTGTGTGAAAAGTGTTTCATAGTTATTTTCATAGAGTTTCTGAGTCTGCCTTGGCAGATAGACTCCCAAGTATTTTTAGTTGTCTGAAGTTATTTTAAATGGAATTTCTCTTTCTTATTTTTGCTGCTCTATCTTGTTACCAATATATAGAAAAGGTTGAGGATTTTTGCGTGTTTATTTTATTTTCTGTGATTTTGCTAAAGTTGCTATTTTTTTCCAATAATTCTTGGATGATTTTTTAGATTTCACTTGGTATGCCATCATATCATCTGCAAAGAGTGAGAGTTTTGCTTCTTACTTCCCAATTATAATTCCTTCAATTTCATTTGCTTCTCTTAATGCCAAAGTTAAAATTTCTAATACAATATCAAATATTAGTAGTGGTAACAGTTATCCTTGTTTCATCTCTGATCTTTTTGGAAATATTTCTAGTTTATCCCCTTTGTATATAATGTTTGTTTATGGTTATAGTTAGATAATGTTTATCCTTTTCAGGAACAATCTATGTATTCTTATTCTCTCTAGTGTTTTTAGTAGGTATGGATGCAGTATTTTCTCAAAGGTATTTTCAGTATATATTGAGATAATCATATGATTTCTGTTAGTTTTGTTATTGATATTGTTAATCAGTCAATTATGTTGATATCTTTCTAATATTGAACCAATTCTGTATTCCTAGAACAAGTCTTGCTTGGTCAAAGCATTTTAACCTAAATTTGCTAAAATTTTATTTAAGATTTTTCATCCAAATTTATTAGAGAAATTGAATTTTTTCTTTCTCTCCTTGGAATGTACCATATTGATGTCATAGATGAAATTAGGCAGAGCCTTCACCTATTTTTCTAAATAGTTAGTATAGATTTGTACCCAGTTGTTCCCTGGATATTTGGTAGAATCCATTTGTGAATCCATCAGGCCCTGGAGATTTTTTCTGAGTGAGTTCATAATGGCTTGTTGAATTTCGTTTTCTGAGATAGGATTATTTAGGTATTTACCTGCCTCTTCATTTAACCTGGGAAACTTATATGTTTTGTAAATATTCATTCATTTCACTTGGATTATAAAATTTATTGGCATAGAGTTGGGCAAATAATCCCGAATTATTGCTTTAATTTTGTCCTCACTGGTGGTAAGTTCACCTTTTTTATTTTTCTTTTTTTAATCAAATTGATTAAATCAAAAGACATTTATCAATTTTATTGCTTTTTTCATAAAATCAACTCTTGGTTTTATTTATTAGTTTAATACTTACTTTTGATTTTATTAATTTCTCCTTTAATTTTTAAAATTTCTAATTCAGTGTTTAATTGAGAATTTTTAATTTGTTCTTTCTCTAACTGTTTTAGTTGCAAGATCAGTAACCAGATTTCCTCTTTCTCTATTTTATTCATGTAAGAATTTAGAGATAAAATATATCCCCTAATATATACTTTGACTGTATCCTGTAAGTTTTGGTATGTTGTTTCTTTATTGTCATTGTCTTGGATGAAATAATTGATTTTTTTCTTCAACATGAAGTTATTTACTTCTCAATGAGTTTTAGGTCAATCTCTCCATGGACCATTTATTACCCATGATTTTTATTACGTTATGGTCTGAAAAAGATATATTCACTATTTCTGCTTTTCTGCATTTGAGTATGAAGTTTGTAATGTCCTAATACCTGGTCAATTTTTGTGTTGGTGCCATGTGCTTCATGAAAATAAGTATATTCCTTTCTTTCTCTGTAAATTTTTCTCCAAAGATCTGTCATGTCTGTGCATTCTAACATTCTATTTATCTCCATCTTGTTTATTTTGTGGTTAAATTTATCTAATAGTGATAGAGGATGGTTGAGATGTCCCACTAGTAAAGTTTTGCTGTCTATGTTTTCCCATAGATCTTTCAGTTTCTCCTTTAAGAGTTTGGATGCTATACCATTTGGTGCATACATATTTAGTATTGAAATTATTTCTTCATCTATAGTACATTTTAGGAGGATATAGTTTCCTTCCTAATATCTTTTAATGAGATATATTTTTGCAGCTGCTTTGTTTGAGATAAGGATTTCAACCTCTACTTTTTTCACTTCAGCCAAAGTATAATATATTCTGCTCTGTTTCTCTCTACTTCAAATGAGTTCCTTGTAAGCTGAATATTGTAGGATTCTGGTTTTTAATCCACACTGTTATTCGTTTCCATTTTCTGAGAGAATTCATCACATTCACATTCAAAGTGATAATAAGTTTTTATTACCCTCCATGCTGTCTTTTCTTCCTTTGTTTTCTTCCCCTTTTTTCACCTTATCCCTGTTCTCCAGTAGTTTGCTTCTGAATATATTTTGGATATATTTTGCTCTTAATACACTCCTTCTGTATGTTTACCGCCTTCTATGCTACCTCATTCCCCTTTCTTTTTCTTTTCCCTATACTCCTTCTTTCTTTTCTGTCACTTGATCTTACTTGCCCCCGAATTCCACCTTTCCTCTCTTAACACTTAAAAGGTAAGATAAGTTTCTAAACTTAACTGAATGTGTGTCAATCCTTTTTTGAGCCAAATCTAGGAGTAATATTCAGCTTTTTTCCTCCTCCCTTCTTTCTCTCTATTGTCATAAGTCCTTTGCACTCTTCATGTGATGCAATTTATCCCATTCAAATTACCCTATTCAATCTCCTCCTTCCAGTCTCTTTACTGTTCCCCTTTTTAAGGAATATTATTTTTAAATACAGGGGCAAGTCATGAGTGTTGATTACTTCTGACTAAGTATATTCCCTCTAATACAGTTGCTATTCTCAATAGTTATGAGAATATTCCCCTTCCATGGGTATATAACCAATTTTATTTTATTGAATGACTTTTTTTTTCCATTTTTCCTCATTTACCTTGTCATGTATCTCTTGAGTCTTCTATTTGAAGTTCAAATTTGCTGTTTAGCTCTGTTTTTTTTTTCATCAGGATAAGTTGAAATTCTCCTATGTCATTCAGTGTCTATCTTTTCCCCTGGAAGAGAAGGCTCAATTTTGCTGGATAGTGAACTCTTTTTTTAAGGTTTTTGCAAGGCAATGGGGTTAAGTGGCTTCCCCAAGGTCATGCAGCTAGGTAATTATTAAGTATATGAGACCAGATTTGAACTCAGGTACTCCCGACTTCAGGGCTGGTTCTTTATCCACCTAGCCATCCAGATAGTGAACTCTTGATTGCATTACAAGCTCGCTTGTTCTCTGGAATATTATATTACAGGCCCTTCAACCCTTTAATGTTGATACAGTCAGGTCCTGTGAAATCCTGACTATTCCTCCTTGGTATTTGTATGGTTTCTTTCTTGCAGGATTTTCTCCTTCATGGATGGTTCTAAAATATGACCATAATATTTCTTGATGTTTGTATTTTGGGATCCATTTCAGGAGAGGATCAAGATATTCTTTAAATGACAAATTTTCCCTCTGCTTTCTGGTTATCAGGGCTATCATCCTTCACTATATCTTGAAATGTGAAGTCCAGACTTTTCAGGAAGGTTTTCAGGAAGTCCTCTTTAATTGTCTCTACTAAATTTATTTTCCAAGTAAGTTGTTTTGTCGCTGAGGTATTTTACATTCTTTTTACTTTTCTCTTTTTTGCTCTGTTTATTTTTAACAGATTCTTTATGTCTCATGATTACAATCATTTTTTAAAAGAAGAGTTTTCTTCATTTATCTTTAGCAGCATTCTTTTTACTTTTCTCTTTTTTGTTCTGTTTGTTTTTGTTTAACAGATTCTTCATGTCTCATGGGTTACAATCATTTTTTAAAAGAAGAGTTTTCTTCATTTACCTTTAGCACTTCCTTTTCCAATTTGACTATTGTATTTTTGAAAGAAATATTGTTTTCCTTTGTATCCAATTTTATTTTTGAGAGAATTATTTTCTTTTTGCATTTCTCCAAATCCAAAGGATTTATTTTCTTGCTTTGATACTAATTTTCTCTTGAATAAAGTTAAATTTCTCTTGCATTTCTTGTCCCAATTTTTCCATTTGATTTTTAAGCTCCTTTGTGATCTCTTCTAAGAAGTCTTTCTGTTCAGAAGACCAGTACATATTTTTCTCTGAACCTCAGTTCTCTCTGAATATATCCTTGTCTTCAAGGTAACTTTCATTAGACCCTGTTTGCACTGGCTTTCCTTCATTTGAGGCCCTTTCCCTAGTGTCCTTTATTGAGGGAGTGTCTGATGGTGAGATCCCTATAGGTTTTATCCACTTCAGGAGGTTACCCAGTGGGATAACCTGTACGGGATGACAGAAGTTTTCTCTAGATTTTCCGTGATGTTGATTAGTGGCCCACTCCCTAGGACTGGGGGGAGGCGTTGGGGGTTTGTGGCAAGATCTAGGCTGTCTTTGCACAATGTGTCCTGGACTCTCAATCTAGATGGCTAATCAATTCAATCAGCAATCACATGGTGGGGAGATCTGCCACCCATATCTGGGCCTGTGTGAACACCTGGAGGTTACTACTATGCTTTCTGGAGAAAGTTAGGCTCTCCCACAGGAATGAGGGAGGGCACTCAGTTGGAAATACTGGGATAGAGATCTGGGTCTTCCACACCAGCAAAGCTGACCAGATAGATGTCTAGGTCACTGCAATTGAGCTCTCCTGTTACCATGCACACAGTAAATGTTTCTACCACAGTCTCACCCATCTTCCCTTGCACTTGCTCTCTCTGCTCTCTGTCCCAGGCATGCCCATGCTCCCCTGTGAGAGAACTTTCTGTAAGATGTTCTCCTAAAGTCTTTTCTGGTTTTTGTGGATCTGAAATCTGTTAAGAGGCTTAGTTCATGTTAGTTCTAAGGGAAGCCTGGAGAGTTTAAAACAGTGCCTGGAATCTCTGTGCCATCTTTGCCAGTTGATTAGGTTTTGTTATGAATTTTTCTTAAGGTCCTGGATGATGCAGTGAAGAAACAAGCTAAAATATGTCAGAGTCTAAAATTTAGGTAATATCTTCAGCTAGCAGAATGAATAACATTATAATCTCAGAATGTAGTAGTCCAAACTTTATTTTTTTTTTTGTAAAGTTGAAGCCTTTAAAATCCTTGGAGTAGTTTCCTCACATATATTTTAAGATATCCATCTAGGAATACCAATTTTTCACTTTTGAGTAGCTTGCCCAAGGCCACACAGTTAGGTACTTATTAAGTCTCTGAGACTGGACTTGAACCCAGGTATGCCTGACTCCAGGGCCGGTATTTTATCCACTGCACCAACTAGCCTCCCCCAAAAACTAAGAACATTTTAACTATTGTGAGTAAAACCTAGACATATATGAATGGAAAGAAAATGAGCCAAAGATAGATAGTTTATCAACTTAATTAGCAATCATATGGGGGAGAGATGCTGCAGTCAATTCCATTTAAATCCATAATTTAGGACATTGGAATATGGGACAAGCACTCACACACACACACACACACACAAACACACACACATTCCATATGTCTCTTCCAGAGCATCATATTTTTATTGGAATTTTTAAAAAATAGTTAGAAAAATTACCTTTTTATTTAGTCAGGGATAGCTATTTCTGTCCCTTGTAGGTGGAATTTTTTCTTAATTTTTCCAAATAATATGATTTTGCTTTAATAAAAGTTGCAATTTATTAACTATAGCCCTACCTGAATGTCTTTACCAGACAAAGGGGATACTATAAATTAAATGATATCCATTTGTGAAAGCGGATGTAGCATTTCATACTTTCAAAATTGCAGATATCATGAAACAACAAGAAGGCAATATTACAAGAGGCAGAGATGGGGTACAGTGAAACCCATAAGCCTCTAAAAGAATTAATGAGTAAAAATGAATGAATGAATGTGTGAATTATTAAATGTTTTAAAAACACTTATAAAGCACTTAATATATGCAAGAAATATAGAAGATGGGCAAGTAAGGTGTAGGTTACTGTAATACTCTCATTTTACTTCCAAACAAGCCATAAAATAGTGCCCCAGGAAAATTCTTGAACAGGAGTATCAGCAAGAGGAAAAGGTGAAACAGTATTTTAGCACAGAAAACTTGAAAGAACTGTGGGAAAGGTTCATTTCACTCCAATAAAGGCAAAACAGGAGAGTGCAGTAGAATAAAGGAAGCACCCCATCAGTCAAGGAGCAATGCTAACCTTGGCAAATTACTAGGAATTTTGAATTCCAATGTGTAGAGTAGATAAACACCAAAACTGGGATCCCCACCTGCCTGAACATGGCCAGGAGAACTGGCAGATTCCCAGTTCTGAAAACCAACACATATTCAAAACAGGCTTGAGCAAATTGGCATTTTTCAGGAACCAGGTCACCAAGTGCTTCATTATAGCCCCAGGAAATGCAGGAACACCACCACTGAACCACAAGCCAGATATCACCACTTGCACCACAGTTCAGGACAAGTTAAAATGCCAAATCCCCAGTGTCAGCCACTTCTCGTACCAACCCCTCATTCCAATGACAAACAAAAAGAAGTCCATGGGATCCAGGAAAATATCAGAGAATATGAGATAAATAACCAGGACCTAACCTGAGACAGTGCCCCTGGAAACAGAACTCAACTTTAAAATAAAAAAAAAATAAGACCAAAAAGAGAAAAAAAAGCAGCATAAAAGAATATGACCATAGAAATTATTACATTGATAGGGAAGACCACATCACAAACTCAGAAGAGGACAGCAATGTCAATAACCTATGACCAAAACCCTAAAGAAACAAAAATGAGAGGTCATTTCAAGACCAGAAAGTACTTACAGAAAGTTCAAAAAGTAGTTTGAAAATTATATAATTTAGGTGGAAGAAAAACTGGAAAAGAAAATAAGTACAAATAGATTGACATTAAAATTCAAATTAACAAAAGGCAAAAACACTAAGGAAAATAACTCCTTAAAAGTTAAAATTGTCCAAATGGAAAAGAAAGCACAAAATTTAACTGAAGTTGATAATTTCTTAAAAGTAAGAATTGGGTAAATGGAAGTTGATGCTGCTAGATATCAAGAAGATATCGAATGAGTCTGAGACAAGATTTTGGCACGGAGGCAGCGCTTCTCAAAACTCTTCCCTGGAAAACTTCAAATGCTGTAAAATTATAATCTCAATCAAATCCTAGAATAGTAAAACCCATAGAAAGAGGGTGTGAAGCATTTTTCTAGTCCAGGCATCTTGATAGACCCATGGGGAAGGTAAATTCCACTGGACCAGGGTAGTAAAGAGCTGCAGCCACATCAGACCAGAGCAAACCAGCTCCAACCTTCCAGGAACAGTCAGAGCACCTGGATCCCTGGCAGCAGAAATGATTTCCAGACCTCTTGAAATACATATGGCTAGGGATGACTTGCAGTGTTGGCAGGAGAACTGTGTTGCACCAGAATGAGTACAGAGCTCAAGGCCATGCAAATTTCAGAGTAGCCTCACTGTGGAACTTGCAGAGCCATTTATTAACTGCTTCCACAGAGTTCTCAGCCCACAAATGGTAAGGGGGGTGGGAGATATTGCAGAGGTCTCTCTGCTATCCCTGGGCGAGGACTTCACTATTTTGCCCATACTCAGTGCTAGGGCCTGGTTCCCCCCACCATAGCACCCTAGAGGAGTAGAGCACTTCCTCAAGATCCCAGACAGAAGTGATTCCCTGTGGTCACTCACAGACAAGAAAACTGACCAGGACAGCAGTTAAATCTTTCTCATGACACTGGATGAACCATCTTTGGAACAGTATTCCAAAAGCTTCCAAAAGCTTTGGAAGTATGTGAAAATCAGATTACAGACTGGGGAAATGAGCAAAGAACAGAAAAAGAAAAAAGAACCTGACCAGAAAATTACCTTGATCCCAGGGAATACTAAAATATACACTCAGAAGAAGACAAAGTCAAAGTTTCTGAATCCAAAGCCTCCAAAAAAATTGGAAATGGTCTCAGGCTATGGGACAGTTAAAAAAAAAAAAAGATTAGAAAAGCAAATACAGTATGTAGAGGAAAAAATGGGAAAAGAAAGGAGAGCCATAAAAGAAAATTATGAAAACCATGTTAGCAGTTTGGTGAAAGAGATACAAAAAATATTGAAGGAAAAATAATGTTAAAAACTAGGTCACATGGACAAAAAATAATGGTACAAAAGGTCAATGTGGAGAAGAATGCCTTAAAATGCATAAGTGGATACATGAAAGAGGAGATAAGAAAGCTCTCTGAAAAAAAATAATTCTTTCAAATGCAGAAAGGGAAGCCGATGACTGTTGGGAATCAAGAAATAATAAAACAAAATAAAGGAAAGAAAAACTAGAAGAAGCTGTGAAATATCTCACTGGAAAAACAAATAACCTGAAAAAACAGAACCAGAAGAGATGATTTAAAATTTAACAGATTACCTGAAAATCATGATCAGGAAAAGAGCCTAGACTTTGATTTTCCAAGCAATTCTCCTGGAAAATTGCCCTGATATCCTAGAAACAGAGGGTAAAAATAGAAATATAGGGAATCCACTCATCACCTCCTGAAAGAGATCTTCCCCCTCCAAAAAATAACTTTCAGGAATAGTCAAATTCTAGAACTCCAAAGTCAAAGATAAAATAATACAAGTAACCAGAAAGAAACAATTCAAATACTAAATCTCTATAGTTAGAATTACACAGGATTTGACAGCATCTATATTAAGGGCTTGTAGGGCTTGGGATGTGATGTTCCAGAACACAAAAGAGTTTGGATTGCAACTAAGAATCAGCAACATAGAATAACTGAAAATCCTCTTTCAGGGGAGAAGTTGGACATTCAATGAAATAGGGAACTTTCCTGTTGAAAAGACCAGAGACATATAGAAAGTTTAAACTTCAAGGACAGGACTCAGGTGAAGCATAGAGAGGCTGGATGGGAAGGGCTAAGTATGAAGGATTTAATGAAATTGAATTGCATGTATTCTTGTAGGGAAAGAAGATACTGACTACTCATATGAACCTTCTCATTTAATTGTTTTGAATTTTTTTTCATTTTTATTAAAGATATTATTTGAGTTTTACAGTTTTCCCCCAATCTTGCTTCCCTCCCCCCACCCCCCACCCCACAGATAGCACTCCGTCAGTCTTTACTTTGTTTCCATGTTGTACCTTGATCCAAATTGGGTGTGATGAGAGAGAAATCATATCCTTAAAGAGAACAGAATTCTCAGAGGTAACCAGATCAAACCATAAGACATCTGGGTTTGTTTGTTTTTTCCGAATTAAAGGGAATAGTCCTTGTACTTTGTTCAAACTCCACAGCTCCTCATCTGGATACAGATGGTACTCTCCTTTGCAAACAGCCAAAAATTGTTCCCAATTGTTGCGCTGATGGAATGAGCAAGACCTTCAAGGTTGAACATCACTCCCATGTTGCTGTTAGGGTGTACAGTGTTTTTCTAGTTCTGCTCATCTTACTCAGCATCAGTTCATGCAAATCCCTCCAGGTTTCCCTGAAATCCCATCCCTCCTGGTTTCTAATAGAACAATAGTGTTCCATGACATACATATACCACAGTTTGCTAAACCATTCCCCAATTGAAGGACATTTACAGGATTTCCAATTCTTTGCCACCACAAACAGGGCTGCTATAAATATTTTTGTACAAGTAATGTTTTTACCCTTTTTCCTCATCTCTTCAGGGTATAGACCCAGTAGTGGTATTTCTGGGTCAAAGGGTATGCACATTTTTGTGGCCCTTTGGGCATAGTTCCAAATAGCTCTCCAGAAGGGTTGGATGAATTCACAACTCCACCAACAGTGTAATAGTGTTCCAGATTTCCCACATCCCTTCCAACAATGATCATTATCCTTCCTGGTCATACTGGCCAATCTGAGAGGTGTGAGGTGGTACCTCCGTGAAGCTTTAATTTGCATTTTTCTAATAATTAATGATTTAGAGCACTTTTTCATATGACTATGGATTGCTTTGATCTCCTTATCTGAAAATTGCCTTTGCATATCCTTTGACCATTTATGAATTGGGGAATGGCTTTTTGTTTTAAAAATATGACTCAGTTCTCTGTATATTTTAGAAATGAGTCCTTTGTCAGAATCATTAGTTGTAAAGATTGTTTCCCAATTTACTGCTTTTCTTTTGATCTTGATTACATTGGTTTTATCTGTGCAAAACTTTTTAATTTAATGTAATCAAAATCATCCAATTGGTGTTTAGTGATATTCTCCAACTCTTCCTTAGTCATAGACTGCTCCCCTTCCCATAGATCTGACAGGTAGACTAGTTCTTGATCTTCTAATTTGCTTATAGTATTGTTTTTTTCATGTCTATGTCCTCGAACCATCTGGATCTTATCTTGATAAAGGGTGTGAGGTGTTGGTCTAATCTAAGTTTCTTCCATACTAACTTCCAATTATCCCAGCAGTTTTTATCAAAGAGGGAGTTTTTATCCCAGTGGCCTGACTATTTGGGTTTATCAAACAGCAGATTACTATAATCCTTTCCTGCTTTTACACCTAGTCTATTCCACTGGTCCACCACTCTATTTCTTAGCCAATACCAAACAGTTTTGATGCCTGATGCTTTATAATATAATTTTAGATCAGGTAGTGCTAAGCCTCCTTCGTTTGCATTTTTTTCATTAAGCTTCTGGCAATTCTTGACTTTTTATTTCTCCATATGAATTTACTTACAATTTTTTCTAGCTCATTAAAGTAGTTTTTTGGAATTTTGATTGGTAGGGCACTAAACAGATAGGTTAGTTTTGGTAGAATTGTCATTTTTATTATATTAGCTCTACCTATCCATGAGCACTTGATATTTGCCCAGTTATTTAAATCTGATTTAATTTGTGTAAGAAGTGTTTTATAATTGTTTTCAAAAAAGATTCTGAGTCTGTCTTGGCAAATAGACTCCAAAGTATTTTACACTGTCTGAGGTTACTTTGAATTGGAATTTCTCTTTCTAGGTCTTCCTGCTGTTTCTTGCTAGTCATATATAGGAAAGTTGAGGATTTATGGGGGTTTATTTTATAACCTGCAACTTTGCTAAAATTGCTAATTGTTTCCAGTAGTTTTTTAGATGATTTCTTGGGATTCTCTAGGTAGACCATCATGTCATCTGCGAATAGTGAGAGTTTTGTCTCTTTCTTCCCAATTCTAATTCCTTTAATTTCTTTTTCTTCTCTAATTGCTGATGCTAACATTTCTAATACAATATTGAAGAGTAGTGGTGATTATGGGCACCCTTGTTTAATCCCTGATCTTATTGGGAATGCCTCTAGCCTCTGCCCATTGAGTATAATGCTTGTTGATGGTTTCAGATAGATACTGCTAATTATTTTAAGGAACAGTCCATTTATTCCTACACTCTCTAGTGTTTTTAATAGGAATGGATGTTGTATTTTCTCAAAAGCTTTTTCAGCATCTATTGATATGATCATATGTTTTCTGATAGGTTTGTTATTGATAGAATTGAGTATACTAACAGTTTTCCTAATATTGAACCAACCCTGCATTCATGGAATAAATCCTACTTGATCATAATGTATTATCCTAGTGATGACTTGTTCTAGTCATTTTGCTAAGATTTTATTTAGGATTTTTGCATCTACATTCATCAGGGAAATAGGTCTATAATTTTCTTTCTCTGTTTTAACTCTTCCTGATTTAGGCAGCAGTACCATATTGGATTCATAGAAAGAGTTAGGCAGTGTTCCATCTTTACCTATTTTTCCAAAGAGTTTATATAGGATTGGAAACAATTGTTCCTTAAATGTTTGGTAGAATTCACTTGTGAATCCATCAGGCCCTGGAGATTTTTTTTTACGGAGTTCACTAATGGCTTCTTGAATTTCTTTTTCTGAGATAGGGTTGTTCAAGTATTTAATCTCTTCTTCATTTAACCTGGGCAACTTATATTTTTCTAAATATTCATCCATTTCACTTAGATTAACAAATTTATTGGCATAAAGTTGGGCAAAATAATTTTGAATTATTACTTTAATTTCCTCCTCATTGGTGATGAGTTCAACTTTTTCATTTATAATACTAGCAATTTGGTTTTCTTCTTTCTTTTTTTTTAATCAAATTGACCATAGGTTTATCAATTTTATTGGTTTTTTCCTAATACCAACTTTTGATTTCATATATTAATTCAATAGTTTTTTTTGCTTTCAATTTTATTAATTTCTCCTTTGATTTTTAAAATTTCTAATTTGGTATTTGATTGGGGATTTTTGATTTGTTCTTTCTCTAATTTTTTTAGTTGCATGTTTAGTTCATTGATTTCCTCTTTCTCCAATTTATTCATATAAGCATTTAGAGCTATAATATATCCCCTGAGAGTTGCTTTGAATGAATCCCATAGGGTTTGGTATGTTGTTTAATTATTATCATTGTCTGGGATAAAATGGTTAATTCTTTTCTATAATTTGTTTTGTGGTCCACTCATTTTTTAAGATGAGGTCAGTCAGTTTCCAATTTGCTCTGGGTCTATACTATATCTCCTTGGCCCAGTATTGCATATGACTTTTATTGCATTGTGATCTGAGAAAGATGTATTCACTATTTCTGCCTTTCTGCAGTTGATTATTAGGTTTTTATGTCCTAGTACATGGTCAATTTTTGTATAAGTTCCATGAACTGCAGAGAACAAGGTATATTCCTTCCTATCCCCATTCAGTTTCCTCCATAAGTCTACCATATATAATTTTTCTAACAATCTATTTACCTCCCTAATTTCTTTCTTGTTTGTTTTATGATTTGATTTATCTAGATCTGAAAGCAGGAGGTTGAGGTCTCCTACTAGTAGAGTTTTGCTGTCTATGTCTTCCTGTAATTCTTTCAGCTTCTCCTCTAAGAATTTGGGTGCTGTCCCACTGGGTGCATATACATTCAATATTGAACTGACTTTATTGTCTATGTTACCTTTTAGGAGGATAAAGTTCCCTTCCTTATCTCTTTTAATGCTATCTATTTTTGCTGCTGCTTTGTCTGAGATTAGGATTGCTACCCCTGCTTTTTTTACTTCAGCTGAAGCAAAATATATTTTGCTCCAACCTTTTACCTTTACTCTATATGTATCTCTCTGCTTCAAATGAGTTTCTTGTAAGCAGCATATTGTAGGATTCTGGTTTGTAATCCACTCTGCTATTTGCTTATGTTTTAAGGGAGAGTTCATCCCATTCACATTCAAGGTTATGATTACTAATTCTTTTTTGCCCTCTGTGCTATCTTCCCTCTGTTTGTATTTTTACCCCTTTCCCCCCCTTTTATCCATATTCGCCAATATTTGTTTTTGAATACCACCCCCTTCAGTGTGTTTGCCCTACTATATCACACCCTCCCCTTTCTTTCCCCTTTCCCTGTTCCCTTCCCTTCCTTTTGTTATTTCCCCTTATTTCCTCCACTCCCTTTCCCTTTCTCTGTCCCCCCTCCCCTTTTCTCCTTTTACTTCTTGAAAGGTTAGATGTTTTATAAGTTAACTGAGTATGTGTAGGTTGACTTTAAGCCAAGTCTGATGAGAAGAAGATTCAGGTGTTTCTCCCCTACTCCCTTCTTCCCCTCTAGTACCATAGGGTTTTTTGTACCTCTTAGTGTAATGAGATTTGTCCCATTCAATCCCCTCCCTCCTGCCGTCTCTTTCCTGTCCCCCTTTTTAGGGAGGTAGTGTATTTTTTTTAGATCATTCTATCTAAGTCATAGAAAATTCTGAGTGTCTGTCCCTTCTAGTTCAGTATATTCTGTTGAATAGAGTCAAAATTCCTGAGAGTTATTACAGTCTTTCTCCCCACTGGAGTTAAAGCCAGTTACATCCCATTAGGTATCAGTCTCATGGATAGGTTATGGATGTCCATCATTTCTGGCTAGGTATATTCTCTCTGTTAGAGTTACATTTCTCAGGATTTATGAGAGTCTCTACCCACCTCCCCTTGCTGGGATATAGCCAGTTTCAACTTGCTGGATTGCATTTTTTTTCCTTTTACCGCCCCCCCCCCCCTTTTTTTACCTTTTCATGTGTCTCTTGAACCTCCTGCTCGATATCCAAATTTTCTGTTTAGCTCTGGTCTTTTCATCAGTAATTTTTGGAATTCTTCCATTTCGTTAAATGTCCATCTTTTTCCCTGGAAGAGAAGGCTCAGCTTTGCTGGTAAGTAGATTCTTGGATGCGTTTCAAGCTCCTGTGTCCTGCGAAATATCTCATTCCAGACGCTTCGATCCTTTAAAATTGATGCAGCCAGGTCTTGCGTGATCTTTATTGTGGCTCCTTGATATTTAAATTGTTTCTTTCTGGCTGCTTGCAGGATTTTCTCTTTCATCTGATAGTTCTGGAGTTTGGCCACAACATTCCTTGGTGTTTTCCTTTTAGGATCTTTTTCTGGTGGGGATCGATGTACTCTTTCAATAACTACTTTGCCCTCTGATTCCATGATGTCAGGGCAGTTTTCCATCACTAGAACCTGTAATATTAAGTCCAGGCTTTTTTTCTCTTCAATGTTTTCAGGAAGTCCTATAATTTTCAGGTTTCCCCTCCACGATCTATTCTCAAGGTTAGTGGTTTTGTTGATGAGGTATTTCACATTTGCTTCTATTTTTTTCTATTTTTTGATTTTGTTTAACTGACTCTTGCTGTCTTGTGGAGTCATTAGTTTCTGTAGACTACATTATTTTTGGGGGGAGGAGTTTTCTTCATTAACCTTTTCCAATTGGTCAATTCTACTTTTGAAAGAGCTTTCCATTTGATCAATTGAGGTTTTGAGAGAATTAATTTCTTTTTGCATTTGCTCATTTGAGAATCTGAGAGATTTATTCTCATTTTGTAATTGTCCAATTGATGATCTGAGAGATTTATTCTCCTTTTGTGTCTGTCCAATTGTACTTTCTAAGGTTTTGTTTTCTTGTTGCAAGGTGTTAATTGTCTCCCCCCAAATTTTCCAGTTGATTTTTAAACTCCTTCCTTATTTCTTCAAGGAAGTCTTTCTGTGC
Organism: Macrotis lagotis; assembly: GCF_037893015.1. Classification (NCBI taxonomy): domain Eukaryota; kingdom Metazoa; phylum Chordata; class Mammalia; order Peramelemorphia; family Peramelidae; genus Macrotis; species Macrotis lagotis. Next base: position 212,915,816 of record NC_133663.1, read on the forward strand.
TGGAGACCAGATTTTATTCTCCTCAGATGTTCCAGGTCTCTCTGGGTTGGGGTCTTTCCCTTCCAGGAATTTTTCTATGGATCCACCTTTCTGCTGACCCTTCTTCATTGTGCTAAGACCTTGAGTTGTGTGGGGCTGGTTCACCTGGGCTTGGGATCTCTAAAGCCTTTACTGAGTGCAGTTTCTCTGGATGGCCAGTAGGAGGTGCTGGTTGCCCTCTCTAGGGTGTCTGTGACCTTGGTTGCGAGGCCTTCTCCCTTTGCTTGAGGGAAGGAATTGGAGCTATTGAATTCTTTTGCCTTCAATGATGGGCTTTACCCTGGCCTGAGGTGATTCCTCAGCTGGGCTGGTTCTTTTGCTCACACACCTGGGCCTGAGGCAGAAATAATTTGCATTTATTTGGGAGGAGGCCTCAGTGAAATGGAGGCATGGGTTCAGAGTTTCTCAGACCTGAGGAACCCAGGGATGGTGTCCAGACCTCTCCCTGCAACCCCTTCCCCAAGCTCCAGGGGGACAGCACCAACACCAGGGCCTCTGCTTCCCCGTGGACCCAAGCCCCCTTCATCCAGCCCCACCACTGATCCAGCAGGTCCCGATCTCTGGCCCTCAGACTCCCGGTACCGATTCAGCTGTTGGTCTGGCTCATCTTCCCTGGGAGCTCAGACTCACCTGCAGGTACTCAGCCAAGGCTGCTGAGGGAGACAAATCCTGAGGTAGATTTTCCTCTCCTGGCTTTTCTTTCTGGGTTTCCTGGTTCGGATTTCTTTTAAGAGGTTTGTTTCATGTGATAGATGGGGAAGAGATTCGGAGACTTCAGAACTGTGCCTGTCTTCTCTCCGCCATCTTGGCCGGAAGTCAATTGTTTTGAATTTTAAAGTTTTTATTTATTTTGAGTTTTACAATTTTCTCCCTAATCTTACTTCCCTCCCCCCACCCCCCACAGAAGGTAATTTGTCAATCTATGCATTGTTTCCACAGCATATATTAATTCAAACTGAATGTGATGACAGGGAAATCATAGCAAGATCACACAATAAGATATATATTTTTTCTAAATTAACGGTAATTGTCCTTGGTTTTTGTCCAAGCTCCATAGTTCTTCCACTGGATACAAAAGATATTCTCCATTGCATATAACCCCAGATTGTCCCTGATTATTGCCCTGATGGAAAGAGCAAATCCATCAAGGTTGATCATCATCCCCATGTTACTGTTAGGGTTTACAGTATTTTTCTGGTTCTGCTCATGTCACTCAGCATCAGTTCATGCTTATCCCTCCAGTCTTCCCTGAATTCCTATCCCTCCTGGTTTCTAATAGAAAAAATGGTGTTCCATGATGTACATATACTACAGTTTGCTAAGCCATTACCAGTTGAAGGAAATTTACTTGATTTTCAATTCTTTGTCACCACAAACAGGGCTGCTATGAATATTTTTGTACAAGAGATGTTTTTATGCTTTTTCATCATCTCTTTAGTGTGTAGACCCAGTAGGGGTATTGCTTGATCAAAGGGTATGCAGAAATTTGTTCTCCTTTGGGGATAGTTCCAAGGTGCATTCCAGAAACTTTGGATGAGTTCACAGCTACACCAACAAAGAAATAGTGCCCCAGATTTCCCAAAACCCTTCTATCAATGATCATTGTGCTTTCTTTTCATATTGGTCAATCTGAGAGGTGAGAGGTGGTACCTCAGAGAAGCTTTAATTTGCATTTCTCTAATAAGTAATGATTTAGAGCAATTTTTCATGACCATGAATGATTTTGATCTCCTGATCTGTAAATTGCCTTTGAATATCCTTTGACTATTTGTCAATTGGAGAATGAATTTTTGAAAGAAAAATTGACTCAGTTATCTTTATATTTTAGAAATGAACCTTTTGTCAGAAACATCAGTTGTAAAGATTGTTTCCCAGTTTATTACATTTCTTTTTATCTTGATTACAATGGTTTTGTCTGTGCAAAAGCATTTTAACTTAATGTAATCAAAATCATCTGGTTTTAGTGTTGTTCTCCATCTCTTCCTTAGTCATAAACTGCTTCCCTTTCCATAGTTTTGACAGGCATTCTAGTCCTTCAACTTCTAGTTTGCTTATAATATTGCATTTTATGTCTAAATCCTGTATCCAGTTTGATCTTATCTTGGTATAGTGTGTGAAGTGTTGGCCTACTTTAAGTTTTTTCCATACTAACTTCTAATTTTCCCAGCAGTTTTTATCAAAGAGAGAGTTTTTATTCCAATAGCTGGACTCTTTGGGCTTATAAAACAGGAGATTATTATAATTGTTATTATCCTGCTATTGCTCCCAGTCTATTCTACTGATCCACCACCCTATTTCTTAGCTGATACCAGACAATTTTGATGATTGATGCTTTATAATATAATTTTAGGTCAGTTAGGGTTAAGCCACCTTCTTTTGCACTTTTTTCAATTTAATTCCAGGAAATTCTTGACATTTTATTTTTACATATGAATTTATTTACAACTTTTTCAAACTCATTAAAGTAAATTTTTTGGAATTTTGATTGGGAGGGTGCTAAACAAGTAATTTAGTTTTGGTAGAATTGTCATTTTTCTTATGTTAGCTCAACCTGTCCATGAACAGTTGATGTTTGCCCAGTAATTTAAATCTGATTTTATTTGTGTGACAAGTGTTTTGTAATTGTTTTCAAAAAATTTTTGAGTCTGCCTTGGCAAATAGACTCTGGCATTTTATAATGTCTGGGATTATTTTGAATAGGATTTCTCTTTCTAGCTCTTCCTGCTGTATCTTGCTAGTTATACATAGAAAAGTTGAAGATTTATGAATGTGTGTTTTATATCCTGCAACTTTGCTAAAATTGCTAATTGTTTCCAGTGGGGTTTTTTTTTGGATGATTTCTCGAGATTCTGTAGGTATAATATCATGTCATCTTCAAAGAGTGAGAGTTTTGTCTCTTCTTTCCCTATTCTAATTACTTCAATTATTTTTTCTTCTCTTATTCCTGACACTATCACTTCTAATATGATATTGAATAGTAGTGGTTATAATGGGTACTCTTGTTTCACCCCTGATCTTATTGGGAATGGCTCTAGCCTCTCCCAATTAAAAATAATGTTTGTTGATGGTTTCAGATAGATAATGCTTATTATTCTAAGGAACAAACCATTTATACTGACAGTCTCTAGTGTTTTTAGTAGTAATGTATACTGCATTTTGTCAAAAGTTTTTTCAGCATCTATTGATATAATCATATAATTTCTGATAGGTGTTTTTGTTGAGATAATTAATTATGCTAACAGTTTTCCTAATATTGAACCAACCCTGCATTCTTGGGATAAATCATAGTTGGTCAAAATATATTATTCTAGTGATAACTTGCAATCATTTTGCTAAGATTTTATTTAAGACTTTTGCATCTATATTCATCAGGGAGATAGGTCTATAACTTTTTTTCCATGTTTTAACTCTTCCTGGTTTACGTATCATCACCATATTTGTGTCATAGAAAGAGTTAGTGAGAGTTCTGTCTTCCCCTATTTTTCTGAACATTTTATATAGAATTGGAGCCATTTATCTTTTAAATGTGAATCCTTCAAGCCACGGAGATTTTTTTTCTTAGGGATTTCAATGATGGCTTGTTGAATTTCTTTTTCTGAGTTATGGTTGTTTAGAAATTTAATCTCCTCTTCATTTAACCAGGCAACTTATATTTTGGTAAATAGTCATCCATTTCACTTAGGTTGTCAAATTTGACATGGTGTTGGGCAAAATAATGCTGAATTGTTACTTTAATTTCCTCCTCCTTGGTGGTGAGTTCAACTTTTTCACTGATGATATTACAATTTGGTTTTCTTTTTCTTTTTTTAATCAAATTGACCAGAGGCTTATCAATTTTATTGGATTTCCAATTTCATTAAATTCTCCTTTAATTTTTAGACTATCTATTTTGGTATTTAATTAGGGGTTTTAATTTTTTCTTTCTCTAATTTTTTTTACTTACATATTTAGTGCACTGATTTCCTCTTTCTCTAATTTATTCATGTAAACATTTAAAGATATACTATATCTCCTGGAAGCCACTTTGAGTGAATCCCATATGTTATGGCATGTTGTTTCATTCTTGTCATTATCTAGGATAAAATAATTAATTCTTTCTATAATTTATTGTTTGATCCACTCATTCTTTAAAATGAGGTTATTCAGTTTCCAATTAGTTATTAGTCTATATCTCCCTGGCCCAATATTGGGTATGATTTTTATTGCATTGTGATCTGAGGAAGATGTAGACACTATTTCTTCATTTCTTCAATTTATCATTAGGTTTTTATGCCCTACTACATGGTCAATTTTTGTGAAAGTGTCATGTACTACAGAAAAAAACATCCCCTTCAATGTGTTTACCTTCCTGTATTCACCCCCTCAACTTTCTTCCTCCTTTCTCTTTTTCCCTTTTCCTTTCCCTTCCTTCTGTTAGTTCCCCTTTTTCTCCCCCTCTCTGTTTCCATCCCCTTCCCCTTTCCCCCTTTTTAAAACTTGAAAGATAAGATGTTTTTTAAGTTAACTGACTGTGTGCCTGTTTAACTTAACTTTAGCCAAATCTGATGAGAGGGAGATTCAGGTGTTTCTCATTTCCTCCCTCTTCCCCTCTATGAATATGGGTCTTTTGTATTGCTTAGTGTAATGAGATTTTCCCCATTCAATCCCCTCCCTCCTCCTGTATCCTTCCTATCCCCCTTTTAAAGGAGGCAGTGTTTTTAATTCATTCTATCTGAGTCATAGAAAATCCTGAGTATCCATCACTTCTGACTAAGTATATTTCTCTAATAGAGTTACAATTCTTGAGAGTTATCAGAGTCTTTCTCACAAGTAGAGATTTAGCCAGTTTCATCTCATTGGGTAGCTGTTTCATGTATAAGTCATGAGTGGCTATCATTTCTGGCTAAGTATATTCGCTCTGTTAGAGCTAAAGTTCTTTAAGAGTTAGGAGACTCTTTTTCCCATGCTGGGATATAGCCAGTTTCATCTTATTGTTTTTTTTTTCTTTAGCTCCCATTTTTTTTGTATCTTTTCATGTGTCTCTTGAATCTCCTGTTTTTTTGTCCAAATTTTCTAATTAGCTTTGTTTTTTTTCAGCTGGAATTGTTGTAAATCTTCCATTTCATTAAATGTCCATCTTTTCACCTGAAACAGAAGGCCCAGCTTTGTCAGATAGTGGATTCTTGGCTCCATTCCAAGCTCCATTGCATTTTGGAATATCTCATTCCAGGGCCTTTGATCTCTTAATGTGGATGCATCCAGATCCTGCATAATCCATACTGTGGTTCCTTGGTATCTAAATTGTTTCTTTCTGGCTGCCTGCAAGACGTTCTCTTTTATCTAATAGTTCTGGAATTTGGCCTTAATGTTCCTTGGTGTTTTCCTTTTAGGATCTCTTTCCAGAGGGGAGTGATATATTCTTTCAATAACTATTTTGTCCTCTGGTTCCATTATTTCAGGCAAACTTTCTTCATTTACCTTTTGCAGTTCCTTTTCCTATTTGTCAATTCTATTTTTGAAAAAGTTTTCCTTTGGACCAATTACGGTTCTGAGAGAATGATTTTCTTTGCATTTGCCCACTTGAGGATCTGAGAGAATTATTCTCATTTTGTATTTGTCAAATTGTATTTTCCAACAATTTTTTTCTTGTTGCAAGGTGTTAATCTTCTTTTCCCAAATTTTCCAATTGATTTTTAAACTCCTTCCTTATTTATTCAAGGAACTCTTTCTGTCCTGGAGACCAGATCATATTCTCCTCAGAGGCTCTAGATCTCTCTGAGTTAGGGTCTTTTCCTTCCAAGAATTTTTCCATTGACCCTCCTTTCCACTACCCTTTTCACATTTTACTAAGACCTTGAGTTGGGGAGGAGCTGAAGCTTTACTCACTGAGTGTAATGTCTCCAGCAGACTAGTAGGGATGCTAGAGGATTTCGTCACTGAGTATACTATCTCCAGCTGGCCAGTAGGGAGTGCCCGTTGCTTTCTCTGTAGTGTCTGTGACCTTGATTGAGGCCATCTCCCTTGCCCTGAAGGGAATAATTGAATCTGTTAAATACTTTTGATTTGATCAGTAGTGTATTATAGCCTGAGCTTAGGTGATCACTCTCCCTCTTTTCAGCTGAGGTGCTTCTGCTGCTCACACACCTGTGCCTAGGGCAGAAGGTCTGCAATTGTGTTTATTATGGGAAGAGGCTTCATCTGAAATAGAGGTATGGACTCTGAGTTCCTCCTGACCAGTGTAGTCCAGGAATGATGTCTGCCACTCTCTCACAACAAACTCTCCCTCCAGCCCTGTTGGCAAGCTCCTGAGTGTCAGTGCCAACACTAATGCCTCTGCTCCTTAGGTGACTCAAGCCCCTATGGTTGACCAGGCTCTAGCCCTGCTACTGATCATGCAGGTCTGGTTCTTAGGCCCTCAGGCTCCTGGGCTCCAATCCCACCACTAATCAGGCAGATCTGTGGCTGATCTGGGCTCCCAAGCTCTCCCTGGTCCCATGCTCTTGGCAGAATCCACCCTCTGCACCCAGACTCACTCATGATTGTGGAAGACAAATCCTGAAGTAGATGTTCTTTCTCCTGTCTTTTCTTTCTGAGTTTTGTTGATTGGATTTCTGTTAAGAGGTTTGTTTCATATCATATATGGGGGAAGATCAGGAGATTTTAGAACTGTGCCTGTCTTCTCTTTGCCATCTTGGCTGGAAGTCCCTGCACTTAGTAATTCTGTTCAGGGTCAAGTTCTGCATTCTTTTCCCCTCAAAGTCAAAGTTGGGACTCTCCATCCCCTGTGCTGGAAATTATTTGACTACCTTAGAACCCTCAAATGATTATAAGGAAGAAACTTCAGTTTTCCCTTATGCACTAGAACCAAAACAGAGAATTCATTTCTAATCCAAGTGTCGACAGACAGCAGTGTCTGTATTGTTTCTGCCCTCACTTGGTGTGGGCTGTTTCTTTTTTGCCCAGGAGCAGGAATGTTCTCTGTTCAACTCAAAAGTCTAATTCCCCACAGTGTATGTGAGGTGAGAATTTGTGTGACTAAGATGGAAGCTCCCTCCCAACCTGGTTGTCCTTAGAGCTTGACTCTTGCCTTTTCAGGGAGTTAGTCTGTAGATGTTTGAATTTCACTCCTGAAGCTCTGCTCACATTGTCCCAGGAGGATCACTCTTCTGACAAAAATCTTATTAAGTTTTGCTGTTCTATGTTCTCTCTGAGGTGCTTTTTTGACTTGTTTATGGAGAAATTCTGGAGAGTTTGGAATTTTCTCATCTACTCTGTCATCTTCCCCAGATTTGTGAAGTTCTTAAAATGGGACTTATCCTGCAAATAATAACTTACTAAAGCTATTTTATTTTCATTTCAATTAGTTTTTCATATTGTTTCTGAGTTATTTGAACAAACATTTATATGAATTTTTTTGTTTATCTGTGTTTTTTAATTTAATGTAATATAAATTACTTCTTTTGCTCTTGTTACAGTTATTTTTATATGGCATTTGTAATCAAAATTACCATTTTATTAGTTTTTCTTTATATTTTATTTCCTTACCTTTAATCAAAAAGATACCCATATATTAAGTGTTTTTCTGTTATATAAATATTATATAATTTCATTTTAATTCTTTTTGCAGTTTTATTTTCTAGAGATTTATATTTACATATAATGGTATATATATATATGTGTGTGTGTGTGTGTGCATATATATATATATATATATTACTTGTAACTTGTTATATCTATGAATCATATAATGTTATCTTTAAAGATAACCATAGTGTCCTGTCCAAATTGCTTCTTTAAAAAAGATCCATTTCTTATCCCCTTATCCCTATTTTCTCTCTCTCTCTCTCTCTCTCTCTCTCTCTCTCTCTATATATATATATATATATATATATATGTGTGTGTGTGTGTGTGTGTGTGTGTGTGTACATATATATATATATATATATATATAATAATGCCACCCTTTTCATACCCAACTTAGACTACTGTCCTTCCTCTCCCACCCACACATATTCTACTTTTAATGATATATTCATTTATTTTCTCTGCTTGCTGTCCAAAAAAAGATTTTAATTACAGAAGCATCTTCTCATCATCTCTACATACATTTTCTTAAATGTCTTTCAATTTGGAGGTCTTATTCCAGCCAACAATTAATTCACATGTTCCAAGGCACTTATCCTTCTGCAATCTAGGTAATAGACAGAAATTTTAAAGAATATCATTTTTGTCTTTTCATCAATTATATTCACTCTTTAAATTTATCTTGTTTCCTTACTTTTTGGTATGAGTGCACTAAGTATTATGTGTTTAAGGAATGTTATATGTTATATGTTTGTTAGCTAAATTGACACATTGGCTGGATTCTAGCCCTGAAATCAGGAGGAACTCATTTCAAATCTGACTTCTGTCATTACCAGCTGGATGATATTAGGCAAATCACTTAACTCTGATTGTATACTTTTAGGCAACCTGACTTTTATCTGATCACTCTACCCTGATGGTTCTTCAGAGAAAGTGAGGCTGGTGATTTACACTATACTTCACTAAATTTACACTATACTACAATACAATACACTACACTACACTACATTGCACTGCACTACACTAAAATTCAATTAATGTGTATGTCATGGCATCACCTGCATACTTTCATATTCTTATTCGAGCCTGAAGGACAAACATCATCATTGATTTGTTTATGGAAATATGGAAAAGTCTAGGATCTTGTCAAATATTTATTGTTCCCTATGAAAAAAATTTTATGATGCTATTTCAAGATATTGTACTTTGGGGAACATGATGATTTATTTTATTCTATTTAAACACTTCCTAGAATTTTCTAAAATGTCATTTGCCGGGTTTTTATTTACAACGCCGGCTTCTTTATGCTAGTCCGTCCTCTTACTCACCAGTCCAACGCGTGATGAGTCTTCGGGGTACCCCCGGCCCCCACTCTTTGATGGGGGAAGAACCAGACAGAGCGCCTGAGGTGGGTAATGAGTCTTTATTCTTCTGTGATCACATTCCCGCTCCCCCCAACCTCTCAGCAGACCCTTTTATCCCCTCTGTCCTCCCTCCCATGAACTCTTACTCAATGAGGGGCCGAGTTCTGTAACATTCCCTTATAAGGTGATTATGTTTCCCCCTCTAAGCGACCGCCAAGCCTCTTCCCCCTGCCCCCAACATCTCCCCCTTTCTGTTTTACAAGGTTATCACTTGGTGTGACCTTAAGCGGTGCTGAGGTTAGCCTTAAGCGGTGTCATTTCTACTGGCCTCTGATAGCCGGGGGCGAGGAACCCTGTCTTAGGTCATCTCCTTCAACCCAGGACCTTGCCCGTCCTAGGCGCCCGACACCCTCAGGGCCTGTCTTAGGTGGCTGGGTCAGGAGAAGTTGCCCGTCTTGGGGTTTACCTCGTCTTACCCCTAGGTGTCACATGTCATGCATGGCGGCTAGCCAGACTTGGGGATCCTCCCCCGTCTCCATGGCCATGAAGGCTTTCTGAGTAAGAAGCATATAGCCCCTCTGTCGCCTAGCTAGGCGGCAGAAACAGACAACAAGTAGGGTGATTCCCAGAATCAGCGTCCTTGTTCACCCTCAAGGGGGTATCCTCCCGCCATCTGGCAATCCCTCCATGGTATGGGATCCTCGATGTCTTCCCCTGTGGCCACACATGAGGGGCCCCACCGAGGCAGAAGGGAGCCCCATCGATGTATTGGTCACTAGCAGGCGAGGGTAGATCGGGGAGTTCCGTGCTACCGGAAGGGGAGAGGGAATAACTCGGAGTATTCCCCATGTCGGATTTCCTTCAGATGGAGCACCTCCAAGGATCCCTACGACGATCAGAAGGCCTGAAAAAGGAAGAAATTCCTCTCACCCCGTAGGGTTGGGCATTAATCAAGGTCTCTTATCTTGTAAACAGGGAGCCATCTTTCTGGCTCTTCTATCTTATCCTCGGGATGAAATGACAGGTGGCCCTGTCTTCTGTTCTTTACCGTTACAGGGCCATGCCAACCTCCCTCTTCATCTCTCCACATGACTTTAGAGCCTGGTAGGGCCTTGGTGGGAGAGGGCAGGAGTGTTGGTTCTTTCTTAGCATGTCCTTTTGGGGAGAAAAATCTCTGGGCGGCTGTAGTGCCGTCATCCCTGACTTGTAGGAAATTCATGGTAAATAGTACCTGAGACAGGTCTGAATGGGTCAGTGACCTGCCAACTCCCCCTTTCTGTTTAAAGAGCGTAGTTTTGAGTGTGCGATTTGCTCTTTCTACCAAAGCTTGGCCAGTGGGATTGTAAGGGATCCCGGTGGAATGGGAAATGGAAAATTCTTTGCAAAAGGAAGCAAAGGCTCTCGAGGTGTAGGCGGGCCCATTATCGGTTTTGATAGCCGAGGGGACGCCTAAGACAGCCATCTGGGCATATAGATGTGAGAGAACGTGTTTAACCGCTTCTCCTGGCTGTAGAGAGGCGAAGGTGAAGGAGGAGAAGGTGTCCACCGAGACATGGATGTACTTACGACCCAGGTGAGTAATGTCCATCTGCCAAAGAGCATTGGGGCCGTCCCCACGTGGGTTAGACCCCTCCGCGGGGAGGGCTTGTCTAAAGGGAGCACAAGAAGTGCAGGAGCGCACAAATTGGCGAGCCTCCTTCCGGGGAATGCTGTATAGGCGCCGGAGCGACCTGGATGACAAGTGATACTTACCATGTGCCAGCTGGGCAGGTGTGGACAGGTTTAACAAGAGAGTCCTATCTGCCTCCGCATTGCCCTGGAATATGGGGCCGGTGGAAGAAACGTGAGAGCGCACGTGAAGAACAAACAGGGGGTGGTTTCTATCACGGAGGGAGGATTGCAGCTGTGTAAGGAGTGGACTAATGGAAGAAGTCGAGGAAATGAAGGCATCTTCTAAACGAGGGATTAGCATGGCACAATACATACTGTCAGTAATAAGATTAAAAGGGGTGTCTCTGTAGAGACGGAAAGCCTGAAGTATAGCATATAGTTCATTCTTCTGAGTGGAGTCAAAGGGGGTATCAAAAATCCAGGTGGCGGGTCTAGCAGGGTCATGGACCACAGCACGGCCCAACCTGGTAGCGTCAGTGAAGACATTAGGGCCGGTCACTGGTTCTGGGGACACTAGAGGGCGCGGGCGGGAAAGGTGCAGTTCAGCGAACACTCTAACCACGGGAGGTGGCGTGAGTCTGGTCTGAGAGAGGGTAGTCAGGACAGTGGCCCAAGCGATAGATCTATCAACTAGCGAGTGGGTCACCTCCTCTGGGAGGGTAAAGTTGAGGACAGGCAAGAGGCCAAAGAGACGCTGGCATCGCTCTGAGGCCTGAAGGCAAAATAAGGCCAGGGCCTCCCACCGGTCCCGGATGATGCTCTTAGTGGTCCGGGGGTATAGCCATTCAAGGCATCCATGTCTCTGGAATAAACATCCCCAGCCCAGGGAACTGTCCCCCAGTGTGTGGAAGAGGACAGGCGACTCCGGGTCGTATTGAACCAAGAAGGAAGAGGTTCTGCGGAAAATTTCCGAGAGCGCCTGTCTTGCCTGGGGGGTCCAACTTCTAGGGGATGACAGATGGGAGTCGCCTTTAAGGACATCATATAGAGGTTGCATTAAGGAGGATGGGAGGGGCATAGCGGGACGCAGCCACTGTATGGCGCCAACAAGCCTCTGAAAATCATTAAGAGTAGTATATCCCTCGATGTTGATCGGAGGAAGTGCCCTACTAATCTTTCCTGGAAAAATCCTATGCCCCAAGTAATCATAGGGGAAATCCATCTGTACCTTTTCCGGGGCTATGTGAAGCCCCTTCTCGCGGAGGACATGGGTGGTGCGTTGCAAGCAAGCCCGAGCCCCCGTCACAGAAGGTGCTGTAATCAAGATATCATCCATGTAATGTATGAGCATGCAATTCGGGAATTCTTTTCTGATAGGATGTAGCAGAGTATCCATGTAAAGCTGGCACAGGGTGGGGCTATTGGCCATTCCCTGCGGTAGGACGGTGAACTGATAACATTTACTGGGGGCTTGGAAATTGATCGCGGGGAGGGAAAAGGCAAATTTTTCTTTGTCCTCCGGGTGGAGGGGAATGCTATAGAAGCAGTCTTTAACATCAATCACTATAATAGTCCACCCTTGCGGGACTGCAGTGGGCATAGGGAGACCAGGTTGGAGGGTCCCCATGGGTACCATGTTGGCATTTACTGCCCGAAGATCAATCAACATTCTCCAACTCCCCCCTTTCTTTTTTATGACAAAGACGGGGGAGTTATACGGGCTAAGGGACGGTTCCACTTTGTTCTCGCGCAGGAGGGTCATTACTATGTCTGTGAGGGCGATGAGCTTTTCTTTTGTCAGGGGCCACTGCTCAACCCAAATAGGTTTCTTATTAATCCATGTTATTCTGGGGGAAAAGCTCATCTCTAGAGTGGCCCCAATTAATTTCCCCGCAGGCTATCAGGGGTGGCAAGTGTCAGGTTAAGCTGGCTCAAGATATCTCTACCCCATAATGCATAAGGGAGGTCGGGTAGGCACAGTGGGGTGAAGAGTCCAGATTCTTCCAAAGCTGACCACCGTAAGGCGTGTGCTGCTTTCATGGAAGATCTATTGCCCCCCACCCCCGTCACTGCTTGAGGGCTCTGTAGGAGTGGCCACTCGCGCCTCCACTGTCCCCTATTTATGACAGAGCAATCGGCTCCAGTGTCAATTATCCCTTCGAGCTTCTGATTTTCCACCGTGACGGTTAACAGTGGTCGCCCAGAGCTGACCGGGTGGACCCAGTTCACATGAGCGGGAGGGGCCCGCAAGGGCAGCGCCTTTCCTACCTCTTGGCCCTGTTTTACCAAGGTGGGAAAGGGGTGGGGGTTTGTGACCCTTACGGATGTGGGACTTCCGGGACCAAAAATGACCTGGGTATGGGTGACTAAGTCCACACATCTCTCAGCCCCTGTGATGAGCGCTGGGAAAATATTTAGCTCAATGGGAATCATCGAGGTTTCCCAAGGCCCGATCTCTCTCTGCTGTGTCCCTTCTCTATAGTCAACCCTCACGGGGATAGTCACAGTAATGGGGCCGCTGTCTTCGAGCACGGGGGGGGGGGGGCCCCGCGGCCGGGCCCCTCCCTTTCCCTTTTCCCGACTTCCCTTTGGATCGGCAGAACCTGGCTATGTGACCTGGCTTTCCACAGGAATAACAGGTCGGAACTGAAGTGGAGGGGGGCCGCTGCCTGCACTGTGCTTTGAGGTGCCCTGGCTTTCCGCACCCAAAACAGGTGGGTCTCACCTGCATACCGTGAAGGGCGGTCAGGAGGCTATCCTCCCGGTTCTCCATGGCAGTCACTAAGGCTTGAATTGAATCCTCGCTGGGCATGTCCAGCAATTTGTCAACAATTCCTTCTAATGAAGCGTCGGGGGGAAGGCTGCTAATGGCTGCGATCCCTTTGGGGCGAAGACCCTCTTTAATCAATTGTCTCATAAGTAGATCAGATCCCGGGGTGTCTCCCATTATACGAGTCACTGTCTCTTTAACCTCGTTCACAAATGAGAGGGGTGTCTGATCTGCTCTCTGCTTCAGCCCAACCAACTTCTGTGTGGCTCTCCCCCCTTTCATGGCTCCAATCTTATCCCAAGCTGCAACATGTGTTTCTTTAACAGTCTCTAGCTCAAACTGGCCATACTGGGCCTGAACAGCAGGGTCAGTATAGGCTCCAGTTCCACACAGGAGGTCAATGGCTAAATCCAGGGGAGTATAACCCCGGGATTTTGCCAGCTTAGAGGCCTCTCTGCGGGCCTGAGCCTTAAAAGCTAAATATAAGGAGGCATCTAGGCACGCGGATGCAATTTCGTCAAAGTCAGCAGGGGTCCAAGGGTGCGTAGCAAAGAGGTTTTGCATCAGTCTTTTTACATAAGGGGAGCTTGGGCCGTATTTAGTCACGGCCTCCTTAAGTTCCTTAAGCATCTTAAAAGGGACAGGGAGGTAGTCTCGGGCTCCGGTAAGGGGGTCCGTAAATACCGGGTAGAGGCCCCCAGTCATCCCAGTCCACCTCCTCCCCTTTCTCTATTGCTATGGAGGCACTGGTGGCAAGTAGGCCGGATGGGCGGAGCCCTTGAGGGGATCTCTGAAGGGCGGACAAGGAACACGGGGGATTTTTTGCCTCTGTTTCCTGGCTGGGCCGCCAAGCCTGGGGCGCGGCAGCTGTCCAATCAGCGCGGACTTCTCCCTCCTCGTCAGCAGCCTCCCGGTCCCACCTACTCACGCTCCTCTTCCTGCCACCCCTGAGGACTGTTTGCACCCCTCCCTTCCTGCGCTCGGAAACTTCCGGCCCTGAATCTCTAAGTGTGCCACATTCATCGCCCTCCCCCTTTTCATTCTGTCTCGGTAAGGAGGGGCATGCGGCATTTTCTTCTCCCTGGGGGCCCCTTGTTCCCCCATTGTTTCTTCTAAGTTCCTCCCACGGATACAGGGGAGGGGGTGGCCTTCCCTCTTCCTCTGAGCTCTCTGAATCCGATCCCGCCAACGAGCTACCCACCTGAGTGCTGATTGTTCGTGCCAAAGTCACCTTCTGGGGATGCAGGGCTGCATCCACTATCTTATACACTGTAAAATCCTTGGGGGTCAGTTTTCCCGGGCAGGTGTCATTATAGGAGGCCATCTGCTGCCCTACCACCTTCCATTTATCTGGTTGGATCCCACTATGTTGCACCCAAGGGCAGATGTTCCAGATATTCTCAACAAAAGCACGGCACGTCTTGATAGGTAATTTACGGCCATGCTTAGCGCAGAGTTTATAAAGCTGCCCTGCAACGACCTCTTTTTCCTCCGGCTCAAAGGCGGGAATACTATTCCGGCCCCCCATGCTGTCTACTAGCCGAGGCTGCAATCCTAACAGGTGGCAGAACTGGAAAGTTCCCGTTCGGCAAAAGAGAAGGAGGCAGCAGGGCACAATCAGACAGGCCAGCACGGCAAGGAGCGTGATTAGAGTAGAAGGAGAAAGGGGAGAGAAAGGAAGCATAGTCAACACAATAGGGATATGTCCCTCAGGCAATATCTGAGAGTAAACGCCCTCTCCTTCCTCCCGGTCAGAAACGACCGAGGCTGTCTGGAGAATCCGACCAGCGGATTCAGACGTTCCCTAGCAAAATCAGGTCCCTGTTCCGGGCACCACTTGCCGGGTTTTTATTTACAACGCCGGCTTCTTTATGCTAGTCCGTCCTCTTACTCACCAGTCCAACGCGTGATGAGTCTTCGGGGTACCCCCGGCCCCCACTCTTTGATGGGGGAAGAACCAGACAGAGCGCCTGAGGTGGGTAATGAGTCTTTATTCTTCTGTGATCACATTCCCGCTCCCCCCAACCTCTCAGCAGACCCTTTTATCCCCTCTGTCCTCCCTCCCATGAACTCTTACTCAATGAGGGGCCGAGTTCTGTAACATTCCCTTATAAGGTGATTATGTTTCCCCCTCTAAGCGACCGCCAAGCCTCTTCCCCCCGCCCCCAACAGTCATTGATAAGTAATTTCTTATTATTTTAATTGATTAATTTTTGTCTTTATTTTGACCTGTTGTGATATGATTTTTCATTGACAATGTGATTATGAATTAGAGGAGTCACATTTCAAGACTATTTACTATTGTGATTTCTTTTATCCAATTTTCATTGGATTCTACCAATCTCCAACCCCTAATTCTGGCTTAAGTTGGTCCCTGTTATATTTTCTTGAACATAAAATTCACCATTCTTTGTTTCAAAATTATTTTCTGGGAGTCAAATGATTTATTTCTTTCATTGAGTTCAGTTTTCTAGTTAAATTACCTTTGTATGAAACTTGAAAATGTTTATTCATTTTATTCTGACAGTTTTATTACACCCTTAAATTTGTTTCTTCAAAACCTTTATGAAAATACACTGCTTTAAGCTTTGTTCTTAACAGTCAATTTAAATCAGATAATTCGGTTCTTTGAAATGTAATTTTTCATGATATCTGAATTACAACATCATTAAAGACCCAGAAAAATCTCATACCTGACTATAAGCAAAATATGGGTGACTAAGGAAATATTAATTATATAGAAATATAATTACTCAGTTTACTATTTCTATAAAATTTTATGAGATCAATCTATATGTATAACACAGGTAACATGAAGAAAATACAAAAATGAAGGTTTTTGCAAATAATATACAAACTCTTAAAATCGATAAATTCATAAAAGTTACTGAAAGTATACAGAATATCAAATCCCTCTGTACTCACTGATTGTTGCTATTAAAAAATCTAAAAGTAAATTTAAATGTTCAAATACAGCATTATATCCTTTATGCATAAGAAATGCAAAAAAACTTTAATGGAAAGAGTAAAAATAGTTATAATTTTTATATTCCACTATTAGTATGAAATGAGTCAATCTGGATCAGATGATAAAGTTTTATTCTCTCATTACAACAATGAAATCACAGGTCCAATGACAAACAAAATGATAATGGATTTTAGTGTCCATATTGATAACTACTCAGCAAATAGAGGCAAAATGGTCCAGTCGAACAAAAATAAAATAGTGGTGTCAGAATTAGAAAAATGGAACTCAAATTGAAACCCACATACAAAAAAATACATACCTACCCATAGAGAGGCATAAATTTGCACAGTCAAATATTCAAGTACTTACATGCGCCCTAATACTCTGTGTGTACTCATTTACATGTATATGTACACATTTACATGGAATAATATGCATATGTTAAATTGACATTGCATGAGTATTTGAATTAGGACCTGGCTTGAAGCATTAGAGTATGTTGGGTTAACTTTGTGAAATTTCACTTTATTTTTAATAACCTTAATTTTTCTCCATAAACAATGGGTATATTTTTAAAATATTATTTCAGTGATACTATTAGGTACAAATAATGTAAAATCATTGCCACTTCATAATTAAAAGTTGAATGCTAGCCAGTAGACCATTGGAATAAAAACATGATGAATACATTGAACTGAAACTTTTGCCAATATGAATTGCATAGTAACAGCATACTAAAGCATACTATCTGAGCTATTTTTGACCTGAAGAAAAATAAAAATGAAAGAAAAGAAGAATTGCTGGACAACCCAGGTGATGCATTAATAAATGTTATATTGGCATGCAAAAGAATATTCACAAAATTATTTTTAGACCCATAGAAAATTTTTGGTACATATATAATATTAACATGCACAAGCAGACATTATTTTGTCACCATCATTTGCAAGTAGTAGGAGAGAGAAAATTCATTTGTTCTTTTTACTTTGTAACATGATTCACTAGAGCTAACTAATTCATCACCTAATAGCAAACCTTCTGGTAGTAAGTGTATCCATTTTTAGCTATGGTGGTTATTGGACAGCACACGTCCCAGGACCTTATTTTAAAGTTCTGTAGTTTGTAGAATCTACCAGAATATAAATTTTGCTGGTAGATTTTATTGTCTGAGTCACAATAACACCACAATGTAGCATGGAATTTGAACTTAGTGGTTGAGCTGAAATATTTTATAAAAGTAGATCTTTGTTAATGGTTGCTAAGTACTGCTGTGGTATGAAAAGCTAGAGATCATTTTTAAAAAATATTTTCTATTTCTAGGGTTTTAATAATCAATTGCTATTAGGCACAAACTGCTAAATTCTAATACTGTAGTGTACTCTTTGAGCAGTAATTCTATTACATTTTCTTTAAATCCCTGAAGCTGAGAATTAAAATAGAATATATTTTAGTATGTTTTCCATGTCTAGCACTAAAATATTTTAATAAGAAGAATAATAGTAACATATATCTGGCTATCTATCAATCTATCACATGAATGTTTATTATCTCTCTTCTAACTTCAATGAATCAATATTTTACATTCACTTCTGTTAATGAGATATATGGGGAAAATATTTATGTAATGAAATTCACTTTTTTTCTAAATTAAATTAAATATATTTTTTTTGTATTTTAAGGTTGTTCTTCTTTGACTTTTGTTCTAAGAGGGGACCCTGACACCGGGAATGTGGTGAAGGAGGATTGAAGTTCAAAGAATCTCTATATGCTTTGAACCAAAGGTCCATTTATTTGTCAAGGTTTTATACAGCATTGAGACACATACTACAACATTCTCTGAAAAATTAAACATTGTTATCACTACATAGAGAAGAAGAAATAAATGGTGATTGGAAGGTGGTCATCATATTTAATCAGTAAAGAACAACAGAGAGAAACAAATGGAAGATATCTATCTATCTTTCTATCTATCTATCTATCTATCTATCTATCTACCTACCTACCTATGTGTGTATGTATCTGTATACATACATATATATGTATGTCATATTTATAAACACATAAATATAGGAAGATAAGATAAATGCTAGGAATGAAATGTGAAGAACCAGAGAGTTTTAGCAGAACTATTTGGAAATCATGAAAAATTGCATACATTGGGGAGGCTAGGTGGCACAGTGGATAGAGCACCAGCCCTGAAGTCAGGAGTACCTGGGTTCAGATCCAGTCTCAGACACTTAATAATTACCTAGCTGTGTGGCCTTGGGCAAGCCACTTAACCCCATTGCCTTGAAAAATCTAAAAAAAAAATTGCATATATTTTATTGACTTTTTTCATTTTTAATATAGTAGAAAAATAATTACATTCCAATACAGAAATTATATTCATTTATGATGATGCTATAGTATTTTGTCTTTGTTTTTATTTTTTAGGATTTTTCCAAGGCAAATGGGGTTAAGTGGCTTGCCCAAGGCCACACAGCTAGGTAATTCTTAAGTGTCTGAGGCTGGATCTGAACCCAGGTACTCTTGACTCCAGGGCTGGTGCTCTATCCACTGTGCCACCTAGCCGCCCCTTACACAAGCAAATGTTAATGATTGTTTTTATTTTTTTTTAATTTGAGAATAATTGAGGTGCTGTAAGGCCTCTGTTAGATCAAGAATGTTTTATGTTTGCCACTTTCATTGTAACAGATCAAAACTCTTCCATTTTTTCCCATTCCTCTGTAGTAAATATTTCCATAAAAACTTCTTTAGGTATCCAATCAATAATGAGAAAGTATTTAGTTTTTTAATCAATGCAGCAATAGGTTTGAGTCCCTTAGTCTTGTTACTTGACTATCTCATTCCTATTTCATGCATACATTTCAATCATGACACTTACATAGACATCTGTTTTCTAAGAGGCTACAAGTCATAATCTTTTTATTTTTTGATCTATTATATAAATATTATATTTTTCTAATTACAATGTAGTTTCTTTTTTTATTTCATTTGGCCCCATTTTGAGGCCAAATTTGAACTTAGGTCCTCCTGACTCCAGGGCAGGTTCAATTTCTATTGTTCAACCTAGCTGCCCCCCACTACACCACCTAGCTACCTCCACAATGGTAGTTTCTACAAAGCATTTTTTGTGAGATTTTGAGTTTTACTATTCTTCTCCTTCCTACCTTCCCTCTCCCCTCTGCCCTTCAGTACATGTATTTTATTATGTATTTTACCACTATTTATCTTAGCATTGTAATTTGACTCAATTTTAATGATGTAATTAAATGATGTCTTTAAATTATTAAAACCATTTAAAAAATTTTTAATAGTATATGGCAATAAATACAGAGCATAACATTCTACAAAGAACTTGTATTGAAAATTATACCAGACAATTGAAAGGGGCTTTATGTATATTAGCACTCTTCAATAAATAGCAAAAGTGCAATGCCAAAAAATCAGAAATAAAAGATGTTTTCATGGAAATAAATATTCAAAGATAAATATTGACTGTCCCCATGAAAATATCAAGAAAGAACATAGGAACTTCACTTGTACCATTAAGATCAAAGGAGGAATTGAGGAAGATTTCTACTAAATTGAGTAGGTCCCTTGTAGCAAAATTTTGGGAAGATATGAATGAGAAGCCTGAATTGGCAGTCAGTCATGGATAGAGATCGATGTGGATTTTGGTAAGAACTTCTGAATGGATACATCACAAATCAACTTGAGTATTTTAGAATTTAAAAGGGGTAATAATAAATAAAGAATATAGTTCTTTATGGGAACTGAGCTGACCTTTCTTCAAATACTTCCTTTACACAAACCAAACAAGTTATGGAATTTCTGTGAACCTTAGAATCATTTCATAAAACTATGTTACATATGGGGATACACAGAGCATGATATAGGTGGTTTCAATATTAGGAGTTTCTGTACAGTGGAAAATACACCTTCTTGAGTATTTCTGTATTCAAAATACTGTCCTAGACAAGGTCCTTTGTGATTCTGGGAACCTCTCTAAGTTACCATTTCTTTATCTGCAGATTTAGGATGATAACAATATAGCCAATATAATATAGTAACATAAATATGATCAATGGGAGAACACAATTCAAATTGTATATTCTACAGAGAAAATAATTAATTATAGCAATCACATTCGGTGATATGATTATAAAGCAAAAGATGGTGACTGTTCTTCACCTGCATCAAGTTCCAGAATAACACATCAAGGTAGAGAACTGCAACGAAAACCATTTAATTTTCATTGAAAGACCTTCCTGAAGTTTTACTATCTCTTTCTTTCAGTCTCTGTCTCTTTGTCTGTCTATCTGTCTGTTGCTTCAACAAACACACATGCACATATACCTACATAATCTAATTTGTCTTCAAGTAGCATAATAGCAATAATAGCTTAATAATTTTAGAAACAAGCATAACCCCCCTTAGGAAGTTCTTGTTTTCTGGAATTGAATTATATATCCTTTGTCAAGTTTTCAGAATGAGGTGATTATTTCAGTCAAACAGGTATACTATACCATTGCTGTGTCATCACATAGTATAATTAATACATTATTGGAATAATTGTCAATTTGCTTATCATATGAAATTCACTGAAAAATCCTGAGTGCAAGGTCTTTCTCCATCATCATCATAAGACAAATGCAAATAGTGAGAGGAATTTTTCAATGAGAGAATTTTATTTTCTTCTTTCAGAAGAAGAAATATAAATCATCAATAAGATTTGAGAGAAAATGAGCCAGATTAACATCAGGAAAATAGTGAACCAAAAAAATATAGTTTGTCAATTTTCTATTCTTTAGTTCATTACCTTCCCATAGTTGCTATTATAGTGGAAAGGAGGAGATGAGTCAATAATTGTCAGCAGGGAATGATAAATTGTGCAATGAAAGTTATTATAGTAACAAAAATAATTATTGAAAAATTTCATGAGACAAAGAATCAAGTGGTGACTACAAATTTTCACTTTATTATATTCATCTGTTTTTTAAAAAAGGAATTGAATATTAATTTGAATTCATGCTTTAAATAAGGAGGAAAGATTTTGGAATCAGTTGTATAATACTGATCTGTCTTTCTAAAATAAGAGTATAAAATTAAACTCTGGCCTTCTGTAGATGGGGGAAAGACTTTAAGAAAAGGAAAGGCAAGCACATGGAATATAATTTTCTCCTAGAAGTCACTCAACAAATATTAATTCTTTCCATAACAGAATGAGTACTTGCTCAACAGATTGTATATTAGAGAGAGAGAGAGATCTTAAAAAGACATGATGATATAATGTAAATGTAAGCATTATTCACTCCTCTGTTAGATATTTCAACAAACTTTTAACTTATTATGCTAGGCATCTATCTATGTACATTTATAGATCTAAAGAATGCTAGGGTCTCAAAAATATATTTGTTTGTGCTACTTAAGTATTTCATATGAAATAGAACATTATCTAATCTGACATTTTTACAAAAGGTAGAAGTTAGCATTGTATTTTAATTCATTAATTAAGAATTTATTCAGTTCCTATCTGGGTTCAGGATAATACAAGATGATTATTTAACTTTTGTAAAGGATAAAGGAGCAACATAAACAATCATAAACAATGGTTTGTGCTCAAACATGATACTGGATGGTTTTCTATGTGTATTATTCAAATTCTGCATAAATGAATATATAAATAGGTTAGAAATAATTTGCATTAGAAGTGGCAATGAAGATACTTTCCAAACATCAGGAAAACAAGAACAAAATCATAGAAGTGGAAAAATATAAGGAATTTTACTCCTGGACAAAGAGAAGTCCTATTTACTCAGGAAAAAAATCATTTGGAGATAAATATAGATAAATGAGATTTTACTAGAGGACTTTATGATAAGATTGTTCAACTGAATTTTTCATAGCTTGAATTTCATCAAGCACCAAAAATGTAAACAGTGTGACAGGTAAAACAAACAAAAAACCAACTGCAACACATTGGAATCTATTAATATTTAATGAGAGATCTTATGGTATTATAGGAATATGATGAACTAATTCTTTAATTTTTCATTGACACACAAACACAAGCTAGATGTCTTGACATCAGGGCATGTTATCTACCTTTTTATGGATCATTTTGCCCATTTTTATAAGGGATGAAGTCTTTTCTATCCCAATCCCTATTCTCATATCAACATTTTAATGCCAATTGCTTCTCAACTCTGGTGATATTTTCATTCCACTTAAGCCACACAAGTATATCCAACATATCAATTTTACAGTAAGTAAATCAATAAGAATTCATTATGTTCTGGTTCTGTGTAAAAAGCTGATGATAGGGAGTAGAAATGAAATAATGGTGGCCATCAAGGAGCTTACATTCTATTGAGGAAAATAAGCACACACACATATAAATATGTACATATGTGCATAAATATGCGTGTATGACAAATACAATGCAATTTCTTGAGTAATGGGACTAAGAATTATGGTGGTATATGGGAAGGAAATCAATAAAGTTTAATGGAAAGAATTTGAATTGAATTGAATCCTCTAAAACTAGGGGTTTGAAGAGATACAAGTAAAATGAAAATTCTTATCAGTTATGAAGATTTGACAAAAGAATAGAATCAGATGGAGATATCCATAAGGAAAAGTAAGAACATAAGTATAGTTGTGATAGGTTGCATGAAATGAACTAAAGTAAAATAAGACTGAAAAGATATGGTGGGAGAAGGTTGTAAAGGACTTTAAATGCCAGCAGAATTTATATTTTACCCTAAAAGTAATAAAGAGTTCCTGAAGATTACTGAGCTGGGGAGTAACTTACTTGTGATTAAGGGAAATTAATAGAAATATAGAAAATGTATCAAATGTATTAGCGATGATACTGACTTATACACAGAATCATAGTTATAGAACTTGATGGAATGGTGGGGATGAACTAACCCAAACCACTCCTTTTACAGATGAGGTAAAATATTAAGAAGTTTTCCCAAGGTACAGAATAAATTGAGGCTAGATTTAGAGCCAAGTTACTTGCTTCCAGAACCAATGATTATTGCAGTACTTTAAGCAAGAACAATAATCATCTGAACAATGTTAGTGGCCATGTGAGAATAAAGGTCAAGGATAAGACCTTGAAGGTATTAAGATCCCTAATGGGGTGCCTGAAAACCCCTCAAGATCTTGGGAAAGTGAATGAAAATTGGATTATAATCTGGGGAAATAAGCAAACCATAGAAGAAAAATAACCTGCCCATGGAGGTTCCATGGAGGATGAAAATACACACTCAGAGAATGACTAAGTCAAAGCATCACTATTCAAAGCTTCCAAGAAGAGTAGAAATAGTTCTCAGGCTGTGGAATGTGTTTCAAAAATATTTTGAAAGTCAAGTAAGGGAGGAAGAAGAAAAATTGGGAAGAGAAATGAAAACAATGTGAGAAAATTATGACAAACAAGTCAGCAGCTTGGTGAAGGAAATATAAAAAATTAACCCGAAGAAAATAACATAGTAAAGTCTATTTAGGTCAAGTGGAAAAGGCAGTCCCAAAATGTCAAAGAGTAGAAGAATACCATGAAAAGCAAAAGTGGTCAGATGGAAAAAGAGGGAATAAAAAGCTCTTGGGAGAAAATAATTCCTTCAAATGTAGAATGGAGCTAAGGGAAGCTGATTACTTTGTGAGAAATCAAGAAACTGGGGCCAGCTAGGTTGCCCATTGGATAGAGCACCAGCCCTGGAATCAGGAGTACCTGCATTCAAATCTGGCCTCAGACACTTAATAATTCCCTAGCTGTGTGGCCTTGGTCAAGCAAAAAAAAAAAAAAAAAACAATAAAATCAAACCAAAAGAATGAAACACTAGAAGAAAATGTTAAATTTCCCTTTGGAAAAGCAACTGACCAGAAGAGATAATCTAAAATTTATTAAACTACCTGAAATTCATGACCAGGAAAAGAGCCCAGACTATGTTTTCAAGAAGTTCTCCTGGAAAGTTGCCTTGGCATCCTATACATAGAAGGTAAGATAGAAACTGAGGAAATCCACTAATCATCTTCTGAAATAGATCCTAATAGTAAAATTCCCAGGAATATTATAGCCAAATTGCAGAATTCCCAAGTCAAAAAGAAAAATATTACAAGCAGCTGGGAAAGAAACAAATATTGTAAAACTGTAGTCATGATTACACTAAATGTTTTAGCAGCATTTATACGAAGCTTTTTTAAGACTTGGAACAGGATATTCTGAAAGGCAAAAGAACTTGGATAACATCAATGAATCAAGTACCCATAAAACAGAACATCCTTCGGAGGGAAAAATGGACAGTCATTAAAATTGAGGATTTTAAAAGTTTCCTGTTGAAATGATGAGAGCAGAATAGAAAGTTTGATCACCAAGTACAGGACTCAGATGGGCAAATGATAGGGGATTTAATGATGTTTAACTGTTTGTATTCTTGCATGGGAAGATGATATTTATAACTCATATGGGCCAACTTATTTATTAGGGCAGTTAGAAAGAGCATATATAAACAAGACTTAGGAGGGAGCTGAATATGAATGTGTAGTATATTATAAAGATGGAGTAAGTGGGTGAGAAATAAATGTACTGGAAGATAGGGAAAGGATGGGTAGAATGGGTTAAGATATTTCATATGAAAGAGAAAAGAAAAAAATACTTTTGTAATGGAGGGGAAGGGGAGAAGTTGAGGGTGGAATGAGTGAACCTTCATTCTCATCAGTATTAGCTCAGAGAGGAAATACCATACTCATTCAATAGCCTAAATAAATATATCTTGCCCTAAGAAAAAAGGAGAGGAAAGGGATGGAAGAAAGAGTACAGGGGGAGGAGAGGAAGTATAGGTGATAGAAAAGAGGGATGATCTCAGGAGACAGGAGGCAGATACAACAAAATTTTAAGAAAGGACAGGGTGAAAGGAGAGATAGAAAAGAATAAATGGGAATAAAAGGAAATGCAGCTAGCAATACCAAATATGGGAAAAATATTGAGACAACTTCTCTGATGGACTTATGATAAAAAGTGTGATCCATATCAGAGACAGAGCTGATGGCAACTTAAGACAGACTGATGCTTTTTTTCCCCATTCACTTATTTTTCTTGAGGCTTCTCTATCTTCTGGGGGGGAGGGGGAATGGGGATTATGTTTTCTTTCACAACTGAACTATTTTATTAATACAAAAATAAATAATTAAATTATTATTTTTTTTAAAAAAAGTAAAATTAAACATTAGAAAAGGAAGCACAAAAGCTAACTGAAGAAACTAAATCCCTAAAAAATCAGAATTGGATAAATTGATAAATACCACGTGGCCACAGTCAAGATTACACAGGACTTATCAGCTTCATCATTAAAAGTTTAGTGGACTTGCAATGTAATATTCCAAAGAGCAATGGAACTTGTATTACAACCAAGATTCAACTACGCTGAAAATTTCATCATACTTCTTCAAGAGAAAAGATAGATTCATCAATATAGAATACTTTCAAACTTAACAAAAAATTCTGTCTTTAAATACAAGACTCAAGAGATGCATAAAAAGATAAACAGAAAAAAAATGTATCTCTTGGGAATTGTATTTATCTTTAGACAGTTGAAAGGAGCATACTGAGAGGGTATGGGTTTAAACTGAACAAGATGTTAGCTCATGAGGGTTTTAGCTTTTATGGGGTAGCTGAAGGAGGATACCTGTAGAGAGGGTGTTTGTATAAATTAATTATGATATGAAGATGTGTGATATGAAGATGTTTAGGGCTCATGAGAATTATACTTCTATCTGGACAGTTGAATGAATCATATTATGACAGAGAGTATAGGTATAAAACAGGTATAAAATAAGACACACAAAAAAGGATCATGCTGGGAGAAGAAAGTAGAGGCATTAGAGGCTAATTGATACAACATGAAGAGGCACACAGACTTAGTAGAGTAGAGGGAATGCAGGGAGAGTATAAATACTGAATATATGTAATACTCAATAAAGAGGGAAAGATATACATTCCCAATTACATTTGGAGGCTTGTCCTTGCATATTTGCAGGTAGAAGAAAACAGGGGAAAATACCACATGAGAGAGGGCAGAGATGGGAAATTGGTGGAGAAGGATGAAAGTAGAAGAAAGAGAGGGTAAGGATGTTGGAGGGAAAGGAAAAGTTTTTGCACAAATAAAACCGATGCAGCCAAGATTAAAAGGAATTCAGAAATGTGGGAAACAATTTTCACTGCTAATATTTCTAATAAAGGAACCATTTCTAAAATATATAGAGAACTGAGTGGTATTTATAAGAATGCAAAACATTTCCTAATTTATTAATGGTGAAAGGTTATGAACAGGCAATTTCCATATGAAGAGACACTATATTTTATCATAAGAATAAATGCTCAATAACTTTAATAATTAGACAAATGTAAATTAAAGTAACTCTGAATGTCTCAATTTGTTAATACTACAAAAGTGATAATTAGCAATTTTGGAAAGGATGTCAGAAATTTGGACATTAATGTATTGCTATTCCAACTATTCCAGAGAAATTTGGAACTATGCCTGTATACCATCTGATTCATTACTACTGCTGTTAGTTTTTTTATTCCAAGAGGATCTTATAAAAGAGGGAAAGATCCACATACCTATATATTTGTATATATGTATACACACAAATATATAGAGAGATATACCTACTTATATGTAAACAAATAAAGAAAGAGTTGCATTAACTACTGTGAGTGAAATAAGTAAAACCAGGAGAACATTGAACACATAAACAACAACCATTGTGAGATGATCAAATATGATGGATGTCAACTCATTAGTTCAGTGGACAATGGCAATCATGAGAGAATTTTTTATGCAAAATGCCATTAACATCCAAAAAATATAATTTCTGAATTAAGTGCTAAGTAATGATCATTTTTTAATTTTTTAATGTTTCTTTCTTTATCATGACTATTTTCTACTTAGTTCTAATTCATCTTTCACAACATGACTAATAGTGAAATGTTATATAACCATTTAGATTTTTCACTGCAATGGGAAGGGGTGAAGTAAGAGAGGATGGAAAAAATATGGAAATCAAAAGCTTGCCAAAGGATAAATATTGAAAGCTATCTTTGCATGTCAATGAGAAAAATACTAAAAATGTAAAATGAATAAATTAAAAGTAATCACTTTACCAAATGCTTCTTTCATTCCTCTCAAAAAAGCTTATTTTTCTTCATCCCACTTTGAAAATTCTAGAGAGAGTTAGTTATACATGTCTCTACTTTCTTGCTTCTCACTCTTCCATTTGTTGCCTTCTGGCTTTAAAACCATTACTTATTTGAAACTTCTATTATCATATTTAATATTGATATGCTAAATATAAGATCTTTTGCTTAGTCCTCATGCACTTAGTCCTCATGAACTTTCAGACATTTTTGTTTCTGATGCCAGCAATACACTTTATTTTTTTAGATAATCAACTTTTATTTATTTTATTTTTATTTTTTATTTAAGGCAATGGGATTAAGTGACTTGCCCAAGGTCACACAGCTAGGCAATTATTAAATGTTCAACACCAGATTTGAACTCAGGTACTCTTGACTCCAGGGTCAGTGCTCCATCCACTGCACCACCTAGCTGCCTCCAACAATATATTTTCACTCATCCTCAGATCATTTGGAATCAACGTTTTCTTCAAAGGGCTGACTTTTAATCATTTATCCATTCTGGGATAAAACAAGGGCCTCGTATTGCAATTTTTTTGCAGAAGATGGTGGCAGGACTGTATTTGAAGAACAAAGTTGGGGGGGGAGGCCTCTATCATGTAGAGGTAAGAAGGAAATAGTAAAAAGGATTTTAGGTTGTCTGGGAAAAGGTGATGGTATTGTGTGTGGGGAGTAGAGAAGTCAGTGCATAAAGACTGCAGAACACATGAAAGGAAGTACTATTCAGTGAAGCTGTAAGAATAATTGAAGTCAGGGGGCAGCTAGGTGTTGCAATAGATAGAGCACCAGTCCTGGAGTCAGGAGTACCTGAGTTCAAATCTGGCCTCAAACATTTAATAATTACGTAGCTGTGTGGCCTTGAGCAAACCACTTAACCCCATTGCCTTGCAAAAAAAAAAAGTAAAAAAAGAATAATTGAAGTCAGGATAAAAATTTTAAAACTAGACAATATGTTATCTTGGATGCAAAAAAGAAAGAAACAATTAACTATTTGAATATGGCTATTACATGCATTAGTTACTTTGGCATTAGGGTATATAATGGCCTGGAGCATAGTGAGATATTTGAGGAAAGAAGATCTATTAGGAGACATTTGTAATTATCAATGAAAGAAGTGACAAAGGCCTGAAAACTCAAGATGTACTGTAAGGTACAAATAGCAAAATTTGTCAACTGATAGGATAAACAGAATTAAGGAGAGGGAGGATTACAGAATAACATTAAGATTACAAATCTGATAATCAGAGATAAGAAGAATCTCAAGATTTTAGAGTTAAAACACACAATAGTGGCCATTGCATATGGTATTTCCTGGGATATGTCATTGAACCTGAAATCATTGTTATTGTTCATTAATGTTTGATTTTTACTGACCCCATTTGAGTTGTCTTAATGAAAATTTACCATTTTCTACCATAGCTCATTGTACATTTGAGGAAAGTTAGAAAAGACATGATTAAAGGATTTGTCTAGGTGTTTTAGAACTATCTTTCATTGTTGTATTGAAGAGAAGAGCGAAGTACATCATAGCTGATCATCACACAATGATGCTGTTAAGATGTCTACTGTTCTCTTGTCTTGGTTAAGCAACAGGTAATGTAAATTTTTTCAGGATTTTCTGAATTCTGTCTGCTCATTGTGACTTATAAAACTACAACGATTATTTTCATATACCACAACTTGTTCAGCCATTCCCCAATTGATGGGTATCCACTTCATTTCTTATGCTTTGGCATCACAAAAAGAGCTTCTGTGAATAGCTACTATTGTATATATGAGTCTGTTTCTTAGACAATTCCAACATTTTTAAAATTTAAAATATTATTTTATAAATATCATTTAAGGGGGGGCAGCTAAAAGGTGCAGAGGATAGAACACCGGACCTGGAGTCAGGAGGAACTGTGTTCAAATCTGTCCTCAGAGACTTAATAATTGCCTCAATGTGTGACTTTGGACAAATCACTTAAACCCAATGCCTTGCAAAAAAAAAAACCAAACAAACAATAGATAAGTATAATTTAAGAGCAGATATTATTCAATAATATAGTTTTAGATCTAGTACAACTAGACAAACCTCTTTTGTATTTTTCCCATTAATGTCATAGTCATTCTTGATCTTTTGTCATTTGGATACATTTTGATATTTTTCTAGCTTTGTAAGATAAGTTGTTTCAAATGGAATTTGTCTCTTTTATCTATTACTTCTGGGCTTTGTTAATAAGGCATAGAAATGCAGCTTATTTATGTCCATTTATTATGAATTTTGCAGCTTTACTAAAGATGTTAACTGTTTCAAATAATTTTTAGTGAATTCTCTAAGAAAATCAAAGTAAGCCATTATATCATCTGCAAAGAGAGTTTTGCTTATATATTGCCTGTTCTAATGCCTTTAATTTCTTTTCCTTCTCTTATCATTAAAGATAGTAATTTTAGTACAATATTGAAAATAATGATGATAATGGCCATCCTGGTTTTACCCCAGATCTTACTAGGAAGACTTGTAGCTTATTCTCATTGCATATAATGTTTGCTGAAGGTTTTAGGTAAATACAACTTGTCATTTTATGGAAAACTTCATTTACTTCCATGATCTATAAGTTTATTTGTTTGTTTGTTTTTAACAGGAATGAGTGCAGTATTTTTAAGAATTTTTCAGCATATATTGATGTAATCATATGATTTCTGTTAGTTTTTTATTGATGTGATCAATTATGTAGATAGTTTTTTCTAATATTGAATCATTTCTGCATTCCTTGTATAAATACCATTTGGTCATGGCATAGTATCCTGGTAATCATTTAATGCAATCTCTTTGTGAATGCTTTTTAAAAAATTTTTAATTTGGCAACAATATACATCAGGTAAATTATTGTATAATTTTCTTTTTCTATTATGGCTCTTCCAGGTTTAGGTGTCAGTGCCATAGGACTCCTTCATTTAATTTCTCAAATAGTTAATATTTCATTGAATTTAATTGTTCTTTAAATGTTTGATAAAATTAAGTTGTAAATTCATCTGATCCTCGATATTTTTGGTTTGGAGTTCATTGATGGCTTAATTTCTTTTCCTGAAATGGGTTTATTTAAATATTTTATTTCCTCTTCAACTAATCTGGGCAATTTTTATTTTTGTAAATATTCAACTATTTCACTTTGTCATATTTATTGGGGGATAATTGTACAAAATTGCTCCAAGTTACTGTTTTAACTTCCTCTTCATTGGGAATAAGTTCATTCTTTTCATTTTTGATATTAATAATTTGTTTTTCGCCTTTCTTTTTAAATCAAATTTACCATTTTTTCAATTATGATGATTTTTTTCATAAAAATAATTATTACTTTCATTACCAATTCATTAGATTTCTTTCTTCCAATTTTCTTAATCTCTCCTTTGATGATCAGAATTTCTGATTTGGGATTTAACTGTTTAGTTTTTAATTTGTACTTTTTTTTAGGCTTTTGCAAGGCAGATGCAGCCCAAGGCCACACAGCTAGGTAATTACTAAGTGTCTGAGACCAGATTTGAACCCAGGTACTCCTGACTCCAAGGCCAGTGCTTTATCCACTGCACCACCTAGCTGACCCAATCTGTACTTTTTCTAATGTTTTTAATTGCATACCACCTCACTGATTTTCTCTTTCTCTTATTTACTCATGTATTCATTAGAGATGTTAATTACCCAACAAAAGACTTCTTTGGCTTAAACACTTTCCCCTTATGCTGTGTTGCCTCATTATTGTTATTCCCTGGCAAAAAATCTTTGATTACTTTTACAATTTGTTTTTTGACTGAATTAATTATTTAGCATTGTGTTAGTTTTCAAGGAATATTTAGTCTCACTTTCCATGGTCTTTTGTTACATATAATTTTTAATGCATCATGATCTGAAAAGATGCATTTAAACATATCTTCCTTCCTGTGTTTGTGATATCCAATGAATTAATACAAATTTTGTCAATCTCTATTCAGTTTTCTCCAGAGGTTTATTATATTCAGTTTTTCTAAGATTCTTCTAATCTCCTTAACTTCTTTCTTCTTTATTTTGTAGTTACATTTGTCTAATTCTGAGAGAGGTAGATTGAGATCCTTTAGTACTATAGTAACTTTTCTGTTTCTTTTACATCTTACTTATCCTCTATAAGAATGTATATGCTTTACTACTTTGCACTTACGAATACAATATTGAAGCAATCTTCATTATCTATTGTTCCTTTAAGCAATACTTCATTTCCTTCCTTATTTCTTTCAATTAGTTCTAGTTTTGCTTTTTAGTGAGAGGACAGGATTGCTAGTTCTGGTTTTTTTTTAACTTCAGCTGAAGCAAAATATGTTTGTTCCAACCCTTTACTTTTACTCTGTTGTATCTTTCTGTTTCAAATGTGCTGCTATACACTTACTTCTTATGGGAGACTTCATCCCATTCACATTCTCAGCTATTATTAATAACTCTTTCCCCTACATTATATTTTCCCTATTTATGCTTTTTTTCTTTCCTTTCACTCTATTCTCCTAACCAGTATTTTGCTCTTTACTGTCACCTCTTTCAATCTTCCCAAACCCCTACCAATCACCACTGTTTTTCCTTTGCTCTTCTTTGTCTTTCCTCCCTTTCTTCATTCTTTACTTCCCATCATTTTTCCCCTTTCATGTACTATTTCCTGTAGGATAAGATATACAACTTAGACTGTGTGCTATTCCCTCTTTGCTCTCAATGCATTGAGAGTGACATTCAGTCAGTGTTCAGTTTCCCATCATATATTCACCCCCTCTATCTACATATACTTTTTCCAAATTTGCTAATAGAAATATAATTCTCAAAATTTAAATTATTATCTTTCCATCATGAGATATTGACTTATTAACCAAGTTATTTTTTCCTTTCTGATAATGTTTTCATGCATCTCTTTGACTTTTATTTGAAGATCGGATTTTCTAAATTCTGGGGCAGAGCCAAGAAGGCAGTGTGAAACTAGCATGCTCCTAGAGCTTTTCCCTATATAATGCTAGATGAAGTGTCTATACAAATACCAAGGCTACAGATCCCACCATGAAAGAAAATATTTAAAAGAAATTTTCAATTTTAGATAACATGGAGGATCTTAAGTAAAGATATGTTTCTTCAGGGGAAAAGGAGAAGGAAAGTACAGTTAGGCAGAAGAGCAGAAAACCCAGCTGGAATCTTGAAACCACAGTGCAGTCCAGGTCCAGGCAGCCTGGGAACAGAATAGAATAGATCATGGAAGCAAACCAACAGGGAGGATTTCAACTCTAAACAAAATCTGAAACTTGGGTACACTGGAGAAAACAGAAAGGACTGAGTTGGGAAGAAAGTACTGCAAAGGCATAGTCTGGAAATGAAGGATATAATATGCATCCGCATCAGCAATGCCTGTGGTACATAGGCAACACCCTGAAGGTCAGTGACAATCAGGGACCAGACCTCAGTTCCAGAAGAAAAATCTTAAGTCAATGCTATACCCCAGAAACAAAACACAAATAATCAAAATGAGCAAAAGCCTAAAAGAGTATGAAAAATAACAAACCACTATGTGGATAGAGATGATAAAATGCCTTCTCAGAAGAAGAAAGCAATGTAAAGTTACATGTATGGAAAGTCTCAAAGACTATAAGAATTAAAGAAGTTAGAAGGACTTTGGGCCAAGATGGTGGAGAAAAGACAGACAATGTGCTAAAGTGATTTTCCCTCATATATAATATGAAATAAACTGCTTAACAGAAATTCACTCATTATATTAAGAGGTACAAGGTATTAATTGCAATAGAGGAGATGATTGGAGGAGGGGAGAACTACCTGAATCTTACTCTCATCAGATTTGGGTCAAAGTTAACATACATACACTCAGTTAAGTCATGAAATTTATCTTACATTTCATGTATTAAAAGGGGGAAAAGATGAGGGGGAAGAAAAGGGGGACTAAAATTGAAGGAAGGGAAGGAAGAAGGTCAAAGTGAAAGTGGAAAGAAAGGGGGAGTTGGATATAGGAGGGAAAACATATTGAAGGTGATGGTATTCACAAACAAAATAATGGGGAATAAGGCTAAAATGAAAAAATGGAAAAATACAGACAAAGGGAAGATAGCATGAGCAAATAACAGAATGCATTAAAAACCAGAATCTTACAATGTGCTGCTTAAAAGAAAGTCATTTGAAGCAGAGAGATACATATAGAGGAAAAGTAAAAGGTTGGAGCAAAATATATTTTCCTTCAGTGGAAGTGAAAAAGGCTGGGGTAGCAATCTTTATCTCAGAGAAAGGAGCTACAAAAGTATATATATATATATATATATATATATATATATATATATATATATATATATATATATATATATATTAAAAGATAAAGAAAAGAAACTATATACTCCTTAAAAGAAATATAGAAAATAAATTAATTTTAATACTGAATACATAGGCACCAAATGGTATAACATCCATGGTCTTAGAGGAGAAGTTGAAGTAGTTACAGGAAGACACAGACAGCAAAATTCTACTGGTGGGAGACCTCAAGCTCCCACTCTCAGATTTAGATAAATCTAACCATAAAATAAACAAAAGGGAAGTCATGGAGGTCAAAAACTGTTAGAAAACATAGACATGAAAGAGTTATAGATGAAATTGAATGGGAATAGAAAGGAATATACTTTTGTTTTCTGCAGTACATGACATTTACACAAAAGGTTGACCATAGAGCATTAAAAACCTAATAATCAATTGAAGAAAAACAGAAATAGTGAATATATCTTTCTCAGATCATAATACAATAAACATCACAAGCAATATTTGGCCAGGGAGATATAGAACCAAAACCACTTGGGAAAAAAAGAACTTCATTTTATAGAATGAGAGGATCAAGCAATGCATTATAGAAATAATTAATGATTTCATCATAAATAATGTCAATAATGAGAGAAAATATCAAAACTTATTGGACACAGCAAGAGTATCTGGTAGGTGATATATTAAAACTTTAAATGCTTACATGAATAAATTAGAGAAAGAGGAAACCAATGAATTAAAGATGCAACTAAAAATTCAGAAAAAGAACAAATCAAAAACCATCAGTTTAATACCAAACTAGAAATTCTACAAAGAAAAGGAGTTAATAAAATCAAAAGCAAGAAAACTACTGAATTAATTAAATAATAAACTAATTAAAAAGTGAACTCACCATCAATGAGGAAGAAATTGAAGTAATAATTTGGAATTATTTTGCCCAACTCTATGACAATAAATTTGATAATCTAAGTGAAATGGATGAATATTTACAAAAACATAAGTTCCCTAGGTTAAATAGAGAGCAAATTAAATACCTAACTAACTAGATCCAAATTTATTTTATAAAGCATCAGTCATCAAAACTGTCTGGTATTGGCTAAGATATAGAGTGTTGGATCAGTGGAATAGATAAGTACAATAGGAGGATATGATTATAGTAATCTGATGTTTGATAAACCCAAAGAATAAAGCTATTAGGATAAAAACTCTCTCTCCAATAAAAATGTTGGGAAATTTAGAAGTTAGTATGGCAGAAACTTGGATTAGACCAAAAATATCACACCCTATGTCAAGATAAGATCAACATGTATACAGGATTTATACATAAAATCAATATTATAAGCAAACTAGGATCAGATCTATGGAAAGGGAAGCAGATTATGACCAAGGAAGAGATGGAGAACATCATGAAAACAAACTAGATAATTTCAATTACATTAAATTAAAAAGCTTTTACAGACAAAAACACTGTAAGATCAAAAGAAAAGTAGTAAATTGGGAAATAATTTTTACAACTAGTATTTCTGACAAAGGACTCATTTAGAAAATACACAGAGAACTGAGACGAATCTTCAAAATAAACCAAGAAAATTCATCTATTGAAAAATGGTTAAAGGATATTCAAAGGCAATTTATAGATGAGGAAATCAAAGTGATACTTAGTCATATGAAAATTTTCTCTAAATCACTGCTTACTAGAGAAATGCAAAGCATCTCTGAGGTACCTCCTCACACCTCTTAGATTGATCATTATGATCAGAAAATAAAATGATCAATGTTGGAAGGAATGTGGGAAATATGAGACACTACTAATATATTGCTGGTAAAACTGTGAACTTATCCAACCTTTCTGGAGAGCAATTTGGAATTACATCAAAAAAGCAATAAAAATGTGCATACCTTTTTATCCAGCAATAGCACTACTGAAGAGTTCATGAAAAAAGGTAAAAATACCACTTCAATAAAAATATTCATAGCATCTCTGTTTGTGATGTCAAAGAATCGGAAATTGAGTGAATTTGCATCATTTGGGGAATGGCTTAATAAACATTTGTTTCTGTATGGGTTGGAACACTTTTGTTCTATTAGAAACCAGGAGGGATGGGATGTCAGGGAAGCATGGAAGTATTTTCATGAACTGATGCTGGGTGAGATGAGCAGAACCAGAAGAATATAAGAGCAACAAGGGGATGATGATTCACCTTAAAGGAATTGCTCATTACATCAGAGTTACTATCAGGCATAAATTTGTGGTATTAGTGATAGTGCATTTCATATGTATCCAGAGAAAGAATTGTAGAGTTAGAAGAAAGATCACAGGCTACTACCTCTAATTAAAAAGTTATCTTATTATTTAAATTTGCTGTCTCTTATAGTTTATCTTCTTTAAGCATATGGTTTCTCTCTCATCACATTCAACTTTGATCAATGTATATCATGAAAACAATGTAAAGGATGCCTTCTGTGCAGTGGGGGGGAAGTGAAGCAAGATGGGGGGGATCAAAATAAATAAATAAATTCAAAAAAGACAATTCAATAATCACAAAAAAATTTACAAAGAACAAAGTGAAAAAAATAGAAAAACAAAATGAGAACAAAACTGAGAAATTATGAAAAATGACAAAAGAAATCAACTCGTTTAAAAGTAAAAACTATCAAGTGCAAAAATAATGCTAATCTTCAAGCAAAAATACTTGGCCAACTGAAAAAGAATGCAACTTAACTAAAACTGAAATTTTCCAACTGAAATTGTAATACAACTGAGCAAAAAGTAAAATTAACCAACTGGAAAACAAAAGTTAACTGAAAGAAAAAAAAATCCTTAAAATTAGTATTTTACAAATCAAAACCAAAGAATCTGTGAGACAGCAAGATGTCATCAAGCAATGTAAAAAGACTGAAAAAAACTGAAGAAAAA
This sequence comes from Macrotis lagotis, assembly GCF_037893015.1. NCBI lineage: Eukaryota > Metazoa > Chordata > Mammalia > Peramelemorphia > Peramelidae > Macrotis > Macrotis lagotis. The sequence continues at coordinate 212,952,552 of NC_133663.1, forward strand.
GTACCCTGAAAAATAGATCCAGTAGAGATGATTTCTGGATTGTTGTTCTACCAGAAAATCTAGATCAGAAAAAGTATCTGGAAAATACGTTTCAAGAAATTATCAGAAAAAAAAAAATCTCTCCAAATCTGCTAGATCAAGAAGAGTGAATAGTCAGTGAAAGAATACACAGAACTCCTCCTGAAATACATTCCAGCATAAAAACTCCAAGAACTATCATAGACAAATTACAGAATTCTCAAAGAAAGAAGTGCTGCAGTAGCCAAAAAGAAGCAATTACAGTACAAAGGATGCATGATCAGAATTATACAGCATTTATCAACTTTTGTATTTGAAAACAGGAGGACACAGAATACCATATTTTGTAGGTCAAAGGACCTAACATTAAAAGCAAGAATTTGCTACCCTGAAAAATTCAGTATATTTTTGAAAACTACCAAAATTTTCTGGAAAAATCACTAGAACTACAAAAATAAATTTTATCTTCATATACAAGTCACAAAAGATGCATAAAATGATAAATGAAATGGAGAAAAACAAAACAATGTTGCTCAAGAACATTAATTATAAACAACTGTACAAGAGAAGATAACATTTGAAGCACTTGAAAATATTATGTCTCTTAGGGTAGTTAAAGGTTTGGAAAAAGTTGAATAAAATAAAGTTGATTAAAGGATGATATGGAAATAGTTGTTTCTTGTATTGTATTGAAGAAGACCAAAATAGCATCACTATGTTTGAGACAACTTGCAGAGTATTTGACTGTGGCTGATCAGACCAATTGAAACTCAGAATGGTCTACCACAGCTCATACTCTACCACAGGTCCAGGTGAAAAGTTGATATATTTCCTCTAAGTTTACGTGTCTCACATTTCCTTTGACCTATTAGCACTCAGCAGTTTCTCTGTGCCGTGGTCCTAAGCTTGTAAATTTCTTAAGAAAGAGCTTCAAAGTATCCCAGTATTTAGAATACTTATAGAATCTATACTTAATTAAATTTTAAGTGACTTTACTTTACAAGATACTTTGAGGTTTGTAGTACCTTAGGAGCAAAGTGTAGGAAGCAGTGCTGAAGGGTAGGACATAAAGAGATTAGGAAGTGATCTTATCTTAATTCATAATAGAGTTAATGGAAATTTGAGTACCACAGTTAGGTGCTAAGGGAGAGAACAATCTGTTTTGGGGGAGTGGTACAAATGATTCATGAAATGATTTGGCATAGCATAATGCTTTGGCTCATGAAGATGGGGGTTCATGGAGGGTATTTGAAAAGTGGATGAGGGGATGAGGTTTAAAGTGATTGCAATTTGATGTGGTTGATGTGGTTGATGACTGTAGTATTTCTAAGAAGAATAGAGGAAAATACTTGGTGAATATGAAGCAATGTTGCTTATCAATCAATCATCATTTGATTGATGGCACTTTTATAGTACTTCTATCAGCTTAGGTAAAAGTAGTATAATTTGATAATGGACTGTAAGTAAAGACAATAAAAATAATAAATACATAAAAAGATGGAGAAGACTAGGCATCAGTGAATAAATAACATCAATTGAAAAGGCACAAAGACTATTATTTTGAGCAGAGGGAAAGAAGGGAGGGTGTGAACACTGAGTAAATCCTATCCAATAGATTTGGTCCAGAAAGAGAAAAATATATATTCATGCCTGGGTTTACAAATCTATTCTACTGTACAGGAAATTGGGGAGGAGAGGGGAAAAAAAGAAAAGAAAAGATGTGATTGATAAAAAGGAAGGCCATGGTATAAATTAAAATAAAATGAAAGTTAAACTTCAAAGGAAAACTTGAAGGGGAAAGGGAGACAAACACTGATGAGGAAAAACAAGAGGAAAGTAAAAGAAAAGTATTAATGGGTAATGATAGGAAAATATGGACTGATTAACTCTAACAGCATGGCCTCAGGGCCATGAAAAGAAGTAGAATGAACTAAAATACCACAATCCTACAATATGTTGTTTAAAAGAAACCCATTTGGTTAAAGATAAAGGCTGGAATGAAATATATTACTCTTCAGTGGAAGTAAAATAAAATGAGGGTTAGCAATCTGATCTCAGACAAAGCAAAAGGAAAAAATAGATATCTTTAAAAGGTATAAAGAAGCAAAATACATTTTAATTAATAATTTATTTTCCTAAATATATATAGAAAGGTTTTCAAAATTCATCCAATGGCCTATGCATATTTTTAAGCAAGAAAATTTCCTTCCATTCTCCCTTCCCATCCCTCCCCTCAGGGACAAACACTCAGTTTAATATTGTACATACAGATTTGTGTTAACTATTTTTTCAGAATAATCATTTTCATAATGAGCAATTAGGATTAAGGAAAAGAAATACATGAAAGGTATTTTTAAAAAGCAAATATTATTATTTTTTAAGACTTCCAGCCAAGATAATGGAGAGAAACCAAGCACTGCCTTAAGTCCTCCTGGCTTTCCCTCAGAACTAACTTGAACCAAGCCTCTTAACAGAATTTGGATCCACGGAACTCAGAGAAGAACAAAGGAGAAGACCATCTACCAACAAGGACTGTCTCAGGGGAGTGTGGGCAAGCCAGGGGTGGGGAATGGGGGAACAAAGAGCAGAGAGACAGCAAAGGGGCAGTTGCTTGAGGCCAGTGGAATAACCTGAGATTAGGGTGGAAGATACCATTGTGTGCACTGCAGTTCAAGCACTTTGGCTAGATATTAATTCAGTCAACTAGGCTGTTCTAGAAGACCTAGGCTGAGACCCTCTGTGCTTTTGAAGAGTCTTCCATGTTACCAGTTGGGTCCACCACCCCATTCCTGTGAAAAAAATGATTCTTCCAAAGCAAACATAGTAATAGCCCCCTACACATGCACACCCAGTCTTAAGTGTGGTTGGTAGATCATCCCCAGTGCTGACTGAACATTATGTAGGGTAGCTATATAAATCCTGAGGGCTCAGCCCACATCTTTAGAGGCACCGCTGTCCTCCACCAAATCTTTCCAAGTCCAGGGAATGGGCTACTAATCAAATTCACAGACACTCCGGAGAAAGTGTCTAGCATTACCTAGAGGCTAGCCCATTTGAAGTTACTAAGCCTGGTGAGCAAAGCTTCAAGGGATCTAAACCCCAAAGGAATTTGAACCAGTCATTTCCCCAACAACAGATCCTAGGACAATGAAGAAAGGCTTGCAGAAATTGGGGACTACTGAATGTTACTTTGAAGACGAGGATCCTAATTCAGAGAGAACTAGAGCTTTAGAGGAGAATCAGAATTGGTTTCCAACCCAGAAAGAGTTATTAGAATAAATCAGGAAAGAGTTTAAGAATCAATTATGGACTTCCAGCCAAGATGGCCGAGAGAAGACAGGAACTGTGTTAATGTCTCCTAGTTTCCCCCTCAAAAAAACTCTTAACAGAAGTTTGAGCGATAAAAACCAAAAAGAAAAGCTAGTAGAACATCTACCAATAAAGTCTGTTGCAGCGGGTCATGGATGAACTGGGAGCAGAAAACAGAGAACCAGTCCAGGGAAAATGGAGGCATGAAGCCAGAGACCTGGCCTTAGTCATGGAGGCTTTGGTGATGGGAGTGGAGGTATGGGAAGACAAAGTGGGGCTGGAGGGGAATTTCCAACACAGACAGTTGCAGACTGTGGCTGAACATTGATCCAATTGCCTCAGGGCCATGAGCTCTAGAATTTCAGTAGAGCCTCTTCCCAGAGCAAACACAGTAATAGGCCCACCCCCAGGTGGGCAGCAAAGCTGCCTCAGCTGAATAGGGAGATTGGTTATCTCACCCCAGGGCCCAGTCTACATTGTTCGAGGATAATAGTTTTCAGGGTATCACCCACTGCCTGCAGGCCTAGGGAGAGAACTTCCAATCAAGATCACAGACATTCCAGAGAAAGTAAACAGTACCTCCTACTGGCCATCCCACTTGGAGTTACTATACACTTTGAGCAAAGACTTGAGGATTTTGAAAATCAAACCTCTGTGAACCAGATCCTAAGAAAAGAAAGAAAGGCAAGTGGAAAGGGAAGCCTATTGAAAATGACTGAGTAGGGGCAGCTAGGTGGTGTAGTGGATAAAGCACTGGCCTTGGAGTCAGGCGTACCTGGGTTCAAATCTGGTCTCAGACACTTAATAATTACCTAGCTGTGTGGCCTTGGGCAAGCCACTTAACCCAATTTGCCTTGCAAAAAAAAAAACAACTAAAAAAATGACTTTGTAGAATTGATGAAGTGGAAAAGGAGTCACAGAAGGTAAATGAAGAATGAAGAAAACTTCTCCCTAAAAAAAAGAGTGGAGTCTGAAGAAACTAATGAAATCATGAGACAGCAAGAGCCCAATAAACAAAAACAAAAAAATAGAACAAATAGAAGAAAATGTAAAATACCTCATCAGCAAAACCATTGACCTCCAGAACAGATCACAGAGGGGCAACCAGAAAATTATTGGACTTCCTGAAAACATTGAAGAAAACAAAAGCCTGGGCTTAATATTGCATGATCTAGTGATGGAAAATTGCCCTGATATCATGGAACCAGAGGGCAAAGTAGTTATTGAATGAATACATCAATCCCCTCCTGTAAGAGATCCTAAAATGAAAACGCCAAGGAATGTTGTGGCCAAATTCCAGAACTATCATATAAAAGAGAAAATCCTGCAAGCAACAGAAGGAAAAAAAATTAAATACTAAGGAGCCACAGTAAGGATTAAGCAGGACCTGGCTACATCAACATTAAGCGAACAAATGGCCTAGAAGGAGATATACTGAAGATCAAGGGAGCTTGGAATGCTGCCAAGAATCCTCTGTCCTGCATAGCTGAACCTTCTTTTTCAGCTGAAAAGATGGACATTTAACAAAATGGAAGAATTCCAAAAATTTCTGATGAAAAGACCAGAGTTAAATAGAAAATCTGGACATCAAACAGGAGGTTTAAGACACATGAAAAGGTAAAAAAAAAAAGGGGGTGGGTAAAGAAAAAAAATGCTATCCAATTAGTTGAAATGGGCTATATCCCAGCATGGGGGTAAAAGATTCTCATAACTCTTGAGAATTGTAACTATAACAGAGAGAATATACCTGGCCAGAAGTGATGGACATTCATGACCTATCCATCAGACTGCTATCCAATAAGATGAAACTGGCTATAACCCCACTTGGGAGAAAAACTCTAATAACTCTCAAGATTTTAAACTTTATTGGATGGAATGTAATTAGTTAGAAGGGATGGGTACTCAGAAAGTTATTTGACTCAGATAGAATGATTTAAAGACACTACATCCTTAAAAAAGGGGGACAGGAAGGTGACAGGAGAAGGGAGGGGATTGATTGGGGTAAATCTCACTACACTAACAGGTATAAAATCCTATGGTAATAGAGGGGAAGAAGGGAGGAGATGAGAAACACCTGAATCTTCTTCACATATGACTTGGTTTAAAGTCAATTTACACACATACTAAATTAACTTAAAATAACATCAAAACTTTCAAGTACAAAATGGGGAAAGGGGGGGGATGGAAAAAGGGAGGGGGAGGGGAAAATAGGGGAACTAACAAAAGGAAGGGGAAAAAGGGACAAAGTAAAGGAGAAAGAAAGGAAGGGGGTGGACATAGGAGGGCAAACACACTGAAGGGGGTGGTACTCAGAAAAAAAATTACTGGGGAATACAGATAAGGGGGAAAGGGGTAAAAATACAAACAGAGGGAAGATAGCATGGAGGGCAATAAAGAGTTAGTAATTATAACTTTGAATGTGAATGGGATGAACTCTCACTTAAAACATAAGCCAATAGCAGAGTGAATTAAAACCAAGAATCCTACAATATGCTGCTTAAAAGAAGAAGCAGAGAGCTACATATAGACTAAAGGTAAAAGGTTGGAGCAAAGTATATTTTGATTCAGTTGAAATGAAAAAAGCAGGGGTAGCAATCCTCATCTCAGACAAAGCAGATGCAAAACTAGATAGTGTTAAAAAGGTATAAGGAAGGAAACTTTATCCTCCTAAAAATTACCATAGACAATAAAGTTATTTCAGTATTGAATATGTATGCACCAAGTGGAATAGCATCCAAATTCTTCGAGAAGTTGAAAGAAATACAGGAAGACATCAACAGCAAAACACTACTAGTTAGAAACCTCCATCTCCCACTCTCAGATCTAGATAAATTGAATCATAAAATAAACAAAAAAAAGAAGTAAAAGAAGTAAATAGATTGTTAGAATAACTAGATATGTTAGACTTATGGAGGAAACTGAATGGGGATAGAAAAGAATATACATTTTTATCTGCAGTACATGGAACTTATACAAAAATTGACCATGTGCTAGGACATAAAATCCTAATGATCAGCTGTAGAAAGACAGAAATAGAGACTACATCTTTCTCAGATCACAATGCAATAAAAGTCATATGCAAAATTGGGTTGAGGAGGTATAGTCCCAGAACCAATTGGAAACTGAAAACCCTCATTTTAAATAATGAATGGACCAAAAAACAAATTATAGAAAGAATTAGTCATTTTAGCCTAGATAATCACAATAATGAAACAACATACCAAAATCTATGCAATTCACTCAAAGTCGCTCTCAGGTGATATATTATATATTTAAATGATAACTAAACATGCAAAAAAATTAAAGAAAGAACAAATTAAAAAGTCCCCAATTAAATATCAAATTAGAAATTCTAAAAATTAAATGAGAAATTAATAAAATCAAAAGAAAAAAAAAACTATTGAATTAATACATAGAACCAAAAGTTCATTTTATGAAAAAAAAAACAATCAAATTGAAAACCTCTGGTCAATTTGATTAAAAAAAATAAAGAAGAAAACTAAATTGATAGTATCATAAAAAGTTGAACTCACCACCAATGAGGAGCACATTAGAGTAATAATTCAAAATTATTTTGCCCAACTCTATGCCAATAAATTTGATAATCTAAATGAAATGAATGAATATTTACAAAAATATAAGTTGCCCAGGTAAAATTAAGAGGAGATTAAATACCTAAACAAACCTACCTCAGAAAAAGAAATTCAACAAGCCATCATTGAACTCCCTAAGAAAACATCTCCAGGGCCTGAAGGATTCATCAGTGAATTCGACCAAACATTTAAGGAACAATTGACTCCAATTCTACATAAATTCTTTGGAAAAATAGGGAAACCTGAAACTCTGCCTAACTCTTTCTATGAAACCAATATGGTGCTGATACCTAAGCCAGGTAGAATTAAAACAGAGAAAGAAAATTTTGGACCTATCTCCCTGATGAATATAGATGCAGAAATCTTAAATAAAATCTTAGCACAATGATTACAAGTTATCACTGAGATAATTTATGATCAAGTAAGCTTTATCTCATGAATGCAGTGTTGTTTCAATATTAGGAAAACTGTTGATATAATCAATTATATCAACAACAAGCCAATCAGAAATTGTATGATCATATCAATAGATTCTGAAAAAGCTTTTGATAAAATACAGCATCCAATTCTATTAAAAACCCTAGAGAGTGTAGGAATAAATGGACTGTTCCTTAGAATAATTAGCAGTATCTATTTTAAACCATTAACAAGCATTATATTCAATGGGGAGAGGCTGGAGGCATTCCCAATTAGATAAGGGGTGAAACAAGGATGCCCATTATCACCACTGCTATTCAATGTTGTGTTAGAAATGTTAGCTTCTGCAATTAGAGAAGAAAGGAAATTGAAGGAATTAGAATTGGGAAGGGAGAGAAAAAACTCTCACTTTTCGCTTATGGCATGATGATCTACCTAGAGAATCCCAAGAAATCATCCAACAAACTACTGGAAACTATGAGCAATTTTAGTAAAGTTGCAGGATAAAACAATAAATTGTCATAAATCCTCAACTTTTCTATATATGTCTAGAAAGATACAGCAAATAGAGCTAGAAAGAGAAATCCCATTCAAAGTAACCTCAGACATTATAAAATACGTGGGAGTCTATTTGCCAAGGCAGATTCAGAATATTTTGAAAACAATTATAAAACACTTCTCACACAAATTAAATAAGATTTAAAGAACTGGACAAATATCAATTGCTCATGGATAGGTAGAACTAATATAATAAAAATGACAATTCTACCAAAACTAAACTACCTATTAAGGCCGTACCAATAAAAATTCCAAAAAAGTACTTTAATTATTTAGAAAAAAATGTAAGTAAATTCATATGGAGAAATAAAAAGTCAAGAATTTCCAGGGATTTAATGTAAAAAAGTATTAAAGAAGGGGGCTTAGCCCTACCTGAATTAAATTTATATTGCAAAGCATCTCTCATTCAAAACTGTTTGGTAGTGGCTAAGAAATAGAGTGTTGGGACACAGTGGATTAGACTAGGTGCAGTAGAAGGAAATGATTATAATAATCTGCTGTTTGATTAAGCCAGAGTCCAGCTATTGGCATAAAAACTCTCTCTTTGATAAAACCTATGGGGAAAATTGGAGGTTAGTATGGAAGAAACTTAGATTAGAACAACACCTCACACCATGTACCAAAATAAGATCCAAATGGATACAGGATTTAGACATAAAAAACAACACTATAAGCAAATTAGACAATCAAGGACTAGTTTATCTGTCAGATATATGGACAGGGCAGCAGTTTATGCCTAAAGAAGGGATGGAGAACATCACTGAAAACAAACAAGATGATTTCCATTACATTAAATTTAAAAGCTTTCTCACAGATAAAGTCACTGTAACCAAGATCAAAAGAAATGTGGTAACTTGGGAAACAATCTTTACAACTAATGATTCTGACAAAGGACTCATTTCTAAAAAATACAGAGAACCGAGTCAGATTTAAAAAAAAATGCTATTCCCCAGTTGACAAATGATCAAAGGATATGCAAAGGCAATTTACAGATGAGTAGATCAATCCATAATCATATGAAAAACTGCTCCAAAAAATTAATTATTAGAGAAATGCAAATTAAAGCTTCTCTGAGGTACCACCTCACACCTCTTAGACTGGCCAATAGGACAAGAAAGGTAATGAAAATTGTTGGAAGGGTCCTGGGAAATCTGGGATACTATTACTCTGTTGGTGGAGCTGTGAGCTCATCCAACATTTCTGGATAGAAATTTGAAACTACACCCAAAGAGTAATGAAATGTGCATACCCTTTGATCCAGCAGTACCACTACTGGGTCTATACCCTGAAGCGATGATGAAAAAGGGTTAAAGCATCACTTTTACAAAAATATTTATAGCAGCCCTGTTTGTGGTGGCAAAGAATTGTTAATCAAATAAATGTCCTTCAATTGGGGAATGGCTTAGCAAACAGTGGTATATGTATGTCATGGAACACTATTGTTCTATTAGAAACCAGGAGGGATAGGAATTCATGGAAGCCTGGAGGGATTTGCATGAACTGATGCTGAGTGAGATTAGCAGAACCAGAAAAAACACTATACATCCTAACAAAATCATGAGGGTAATGATGAACCTTGATGGAATTACTCATACCATCATTGCAACATACAGGGACAATTTTGGACTTTCTACAATGAAGAATACCATCTATACCTAGATAAAGAACCATGGAGTTTGGACAAAGTTCAAGAAGTATTCCCCTTAATTTAGAAAAAAGAAACAGTTATCTCACTGTCTGATCTTTTTATCTCTTATACTTTTAGTTTCATCCTTAATGATATGATTTCTCTCTCATTACATCCAATTTGGATCAATGTACAACATGGAAACAAAGTAAAGACTGACAAATTGCTTTCTGTGGGTGTTGGGGGAAGGGAAGTAAGATGGGGGCAAATTTTAAAACTCAAATAAAATCTTTATTAAAAAGGAAAAAAATGATTTTGAATTTACAGATCATAAGCCAAAGACATCTAGAACTTTTGAGGCAAATATGAATTGGTCTCTAGGCCAGAAAGACTTTATAGAATAAATAAAGACAGACTTTAAAAATCAATTAGAAAAATAGGGAAAAGAAAGAGAAAATTAATTTAAAGAGAAAATTGACATCTCACAAGAGAACAAAACCTTGGAATATACAATTGGATGAATACAAAAAATATAATTCTCTTAAATCTTAAATTGGGCAAATGCAAAAAGAAAATAATCCTCTCAAAACTGTTATTGGGAAAAAGGAAAACTCCTTCATAAATTGACTTGACCAATTGGAAAAAGTGTTGCAAAAGTAAATGAAGAAAAACTAATGACTTCATAAAGCAACAAGAATCTGTTAAACAAAAGCTAAAAATGGAAAAAATATAAGAAAATTAAAAATATGTCATTGGCAAAACCACTGACCTCAAAAATAGAACCAAGAAAGACAACCTAAGAATCATTGAGCTTCATGAAATCATTGAAGAGAAAAAAAAGTCTGTACTTAATATTACAGGATTCAGTGATGGAAAACTCCTCTGATATCATGAAACCAGAGGGCAAAATAATTAGTGGAAGAATACATTGATCCCTCCAGAAAGGGAGCCCAAAATGACAAGACCAAGGAATATTATGGCCAAATTACAGGATTATCAGATAAAAGAGAAAATTCTACAAGCAGCCAGGAAGAAACAATTTAGATACCAAGGAGCGACAGTAAGGATTACACAGGACCTGGCTCCATTAACGGGCCTGGAATGAGATATTACAAAGAGCAAGAAATCATGGAATGCATTCAAATTTGTCACTCTCTGGCAAAACTGCTTCTCTTCCAGGGAAAAAGATGGTCATTTAATGAAGTAGGAGACTGCCAACTTTTCCTGATGAAAAGACCAAAACTAAATAGAAAATCTGAACTTCATACAGGAGACTCAACAGGAGACCAAATGAAAAGGTTAAAAATAAAGGAAAGAAAACACTACTATCCAATAAGAAGAAAATGGCTATATCTCTACCTGGGAGAAAGATTCTCATAACTCTCGAAAACTGCACCTCTATTAGAGTAAATATACTTAGCCAGAAGTGATGGACCTTCATAATTCATCCCTGACTGTGATGGAATGTTTTAAAAACATTATCTCCTTAAAAAAGGGAGACAGCAAAGAGATGGGAGGATGGAGGAGATTGAATGGGGTGAATCACATTATATAAAAGGGTACAAGAACCTGTTGCAATAGAGGGGAAGAAAGGATGAAGTGATAACCACCTGAAATTTACTCTCATCAGATTAGGCCTAAAGTGAACATAAACACACTCAGTTAAGTTAAGAAACTTATTTGACCTTGCAAGTATTAAATGGCGAAAGGGGGAAGGGAGAGAAAAAGAGGAACTAATAGACAGAAGAAGGGCAAAGGGAAAGGGGAAAGAATGCTAGGGAGTCTAGATACAAGTGGGAAAACACACTGAAGGTGGTGATATGCAAAAAAAAATATTGGGGAATATGGATAAAGTGACAAAAGGGGAAAATATAAATAGAGAAAAGAAAGCATGGAGGGAAATAAGAGTTAGTAGTAATAACTTTGAATGTGAATGGGATGAGCTCTCCCATAAAACTGAAGCAATTAGCAGAGTGGATTAAAACCTGGAATCCTAATGTATGCTGCTTACTAGAAACTGATTTGAAGCAGAGAGATACATGAAGAATAAAGGTAAAAAGTTGAAACAAAATTTATTTTGCTTCAGTTAAAGTGAAAAAAGCAGGGGGGCAGCTATGTGGTGCAGTGGATAGAGCACCAGCCCTGGAATAAGGAGTACCTGAGTTCAAAGCTGGCCTCACACACTTAATAATTACCTAGCTGTGTGGCCTTGGGCAAGCCACTTAACCCCATTTGCCTTTCAAAAACCTAAAAAAAAAGAAAAAAGAAAAAAGCAGGGGCAGCAATCCTTATCTCAGACAAAGCAGTTGCCAAAATACCTCTGATAAAAAGAGAAAAGGAAGGAAACTATATCCTCCTGAAAGGTACCATAGACAATAAAGAAATTGCAATATTAAAAAGGTATACAGACTTATTTATGGGTGGTATAGTATCCAAATTTGTAAAGGAGACATTGATTGAGTTACAGGAAGACAGACATCCAAACTGTTGGTGGGAATTCACAACTTTGTTCTGCCATATTTAGATAAAGCTAACCATAAAATAAGCAAGAAGGAAGTTAAGGAGGTAAATAGATTGTTAGAAAATCCAGACATGATAGGCTTTTGGAGAGAATTGAATGGGGATGGCAAGGAATATACTTTTTTCTGTAGTACATAGCTCTTAAAAATAATTGACTATATATTAGGGCATAAATACCTTTTAATCAAATGCTGAAAGGCAGAAATAGTGAATATAGTCTTTTTAGAACATGATGCAATAAAAAAATCACAAAGCAAAAATCAAAGGGAGAGATAGACCTAGAAGTAATTGGAAACTAAATAAACTCATTTTAAAGAATGAGTGGATCAAACAGCAAATTATAGAAAGAATTAATAATTTCTTTCTAAAGACAACATACTAAAACGTATGGGATACAGTTGTCAGGGGATGTATTATATGTTTAAATACTCGCATGAATACTTTGGAGAAAGAGGAAATCAAAGAACTAAACATGCATCCAAAAAATTAGAGAAAGAAAAATTAAAAATCCCAAATTAAATACCAGATTAGAAATTCTAAAAATTAAAACTAGAAATAAATAAAATCAAAAACAAGAAAACTATTGAATTAATAAATAAAACCAAGAGTTGGTTCCATTGAAAAAGAAATTACCAAATCAAATTACCAGTCTTATAAATGGAAAAGTAAACTCACAGCCAATGAGGAGGAAATTAAAGTAGCAATGCAAAACTCCCTAAGAAAAACATCTCCAAGTTCAGAGAGATTCACAAAGTGAATTCTATCAAACATTTAAGGAACGATTGGTTCAAATTCTCCATAAACTCACTGGCAAAATAGGTGAGGACAGAACTCTGTCTAACACTTTCTAGGACACCAATATGGTACTAATACCTAAACCTGGAAGAGTTAAAACAGAGGAAGAAAATTATTGACCTATCTCCCTGATGAAGATAGATGCAAAAATCTTAAATAAAATCTTATCAAAGCAGTACAGCAAGTTATCACTAAGATAATACACCATTACCAAGCAGGATTAATCCCAGGAATGCAGGTTTGGTACAATATTAGGAAAATATAGTTTAATTAACAATATCAATAACAAACCTATAAGCAATTATATGATTATATCAATAGACACTGAAAAAGCCTTTGACAAAATACAGCACCTGTTCCTGATAAAAACACTAGAGAGCATAGGAATAAATTGATTGTTCCTTAAAACGATAAGCAGTATCTATCTGAAACCATCAACAAACACTATATGCAATGGAGATAAGCTAGAGGTATTCCCAATAAGATCAGGGGTAAAACAACAATGCCCATTATCACCATTACTATTCCATATTGTATTAGAAATGTTTGCTTCAGCAGTAAGAAAAGAAAAACAAATTGAAGGAATTAGAATTGGGTAGGAAGAAACAAATTCTCACTCTTTTTAAAAATTTATTTATTTTTGAATTTTACATATTTCTCTTTAACTCTCTTCCCTGCCCCTACCCACTGAAGAAGGCAGTCTGTTAGTCTTTATATTGTTTCATTGCTACACATTGATCTAAATTGAATCTGTTGAGAGAGAAATCATATCCTTAAGGAAAATACAATAAAATATAAGGGATAGCAAAATTATATAAGATAGCATTTTTAAATTAAAGGTAGCAGACTTTGTTTTTTCTTTAAACTCCACAAGTCTTTCTCTGTATACAGATGGCATTCTCCATTGCAGATAGCCCAAAATTGTTCCTGATTATTGCACTTATGAAATGAGCAAGTCCATTATGATTGATCATCAACCCCATGTTGCTGTTATTGTGTACAATATTCTTCTGGTTCTGCTCATCTCACTAAGCATCATTTCATGAAAATCTCTCCAGGCTTCTCTGAATTCCCATCCGTCCTGGTTTCTAATAGAACAATGCTATTCCATAATAAATATTTACCATAATTTATTCAGCCATTGCCCAGTTGATGGACATTCACCAAATTTCTAATTCTTTGCCACCACAAAGAGAACTTATATGAATATTTTTGCACAAGTGATGTTTTTTTACCCTTTTAATAATGATTTTTTCAGGGTATAGACCCAGTAATGGTATTGTTGAATCAAAAGGTATGCACATTTTTATTGCTTTTTTGCATAATTCCAAATTGCTCTCCAGAATGCTTGGATGAATTCACAGCTCCACCAGCAATGTATTAGTGTCCCAGTTTTTCACATCCCTTCCAACATTGATCATTGGCCTTTCTGGTCATATTGGCCAGTCTGAGAAGTATTAGGTGGTTTCTCAGAGATGCTTTAATTTGCATTTCTGTTTTAAGTAGTGATTTAGAGCAATTTTTCATATGATTATGGATCATTTTGAGTTCCTCATCTGTAAATTGCCTTTGACCAGTTATCAATTGGGGAATGACTTGCTTATTTGAAAATTTGACTCAGTTCTCTGTGTATTTTAGATATGAGTCCTTTGTCAGAAATACGAGTTGTAAAAATTATTTCCCAATTTATTAGATTTCTTTTGATCTTGGTTGCAGTGGTTTTGTCTGTTCAAAAGCTCTTTTAATTTAATGCAATCAAAATTGTCTAGTTTTTTTAGGTTTTTGCAAGGCAAATGGGGTTAAGTGGCTTGCCCAAGGCCACACAGCTAGGTAATTATTAAGTGTCTGAGACCAGATTTGAACCTAGGTACTCCTGTCTTCAGGGCAGGTGCTTTATCCATTATGCCACCTAGCCACCCCAGTCTAGTTCGTTTTTAATAATGTTCTCCATTTCTTCCTTGGTCATATATTGCTTCCTTTTCCATAGACCTGACAGGTTAACTATTCCATGATCTCCTAGTTTGCTTGTAATATTGTTTTTGTGTCTGAATCCTGTATCCATGTTGAACTTCTCTTGGAATAGGGTTTGGGGTTTTGGTCTAATCCAAGTTTCTGCCATACTAACTTGCAATTTTACCAACATTTTTTATTGGAGAGAAAGTTTTTATCCCAATAGCTGGACTCTTTGGGTTTGTCAAACAGATTACTATAATCATTTCCTGCTATTTCACCTAGTCTATTCCACTGATCTACCACTCTATTTCTTAGCCAATACCAGACAGTTTGGATGACTGAGGAGTCATAATATAATTTTGGATCTGGTGGGGCTAACCCATCTTCTTTTGCACTTTTTTCCTTTAAATCCCTGGAAATGTTTGATATTTCAATTCTCCATGTGAATTTACTTAGAATTGTTTCTAACTCATTAAAGTGGGTATTTTTTTTTTAGAATTTTGATTGGTAGGTCACTAAATCAGTATTATTATTATTATTTAGGTTTGTCATTTGTGTTGTATTAACTTGGCCTATCCATGAGCAGTTGATATTTGCCCAGTTATTTAAATTTGCTTTCATTAGTAAGAGAAGTGTTTTGTAGTTGTTTTCATAGAGATTCTGAGCGTGCCTTAGCAGGTAGACTCCTACGTATTTCATATTGTCTGAAGTTACCTTGAATAGGATTTCACTTTCTAGCTCTTTCTGCTGCATTTTGCTAGTCATATATAGAAATGTTGAGTTCTTATGAGGGTTTGTTTTATATATGAGACTTTTCTAAAGTTGCTAATTATGTGTAATAGTTTTTGAGATGATTTTTTGGTATTCTCTAGGTATACCATCATGTCCTCTGCAAAGAGTGAGAGTTTTGTCTTTTCCTTTTCAATTCTAATTCCTTCAATTACTTTTTCTTCTCTTATTTCTGAAGCAATAAGAGTCCAACTTCTGGGATAAAACCTCTCCCTTTCATAAAAACTGCTGAGAAAATTGGGAGTTAGTACAGCTGAAACTTTGATTAGACTAACATCTCACAACAAGATAAGATCAAAATGGGTACAGGATCTCAACATAAAAGACTATATTATAAGCAAAATAGAGATTAAAGAATAGTTTACCTGTCATATATATTAAAAGGAGAGAGTTTATGACAAAGAAAGTGATAGAGAATATCATAGAAAACAACCTGGATAGTTTTGATTACAATAAATGAAAATTTTTTTTCACAAACAGAATCACTATAGTCCAGATCAAATGAAATGTAGTGAACTGGGAAATAATTTTTACAACTATTACTTGTGTTGAAGGAATCATTTCTAAAATATATAGAGAATTGAATCAAATGTATTAAAAAATAAACAAGCCATTCCCAATAGACAAATGTTCAAAGGATATGCAGAGGCAATTTGCAGATGAGGAATACAAAGCTACCTATAGTCATATGAAAAATAATTTTAAATCATTACTTATTAGAGAATCACAAATTAAACCATCTCTGATCTACCACCTCACACCTCTCAGACTGGCCAACATGTCCAGAAAGGACAATGATGGAAGTTGTAAGTGATGTGGGAAATTCTAATATATTGTTGATGGAGCTATGAACTGATCTAACCTTTCTGGAGAGTTATTTGGAATTATGCCCAAAGGACAATTAAAATGTGCATACCCTTTGATCCATCAATAACAATACTGGGTCTATACACTGAAAAGATCATGAGAAAGAGTGAAAAACATCACTTTTACGAAAAATATTCATAGCAGCTCTGTTTGTGGTGGCAAAGAAATGGAAATCAAAGAAATGTCCATCTATTGTGGAATGGCTAAACAAATTGTAAGTTATGCACCACTATTGTTATATTAGAAATTAGAAATTAGAAATCAGGAGGTATGAGATTTCAGAGAAGCTTTGAAAAATTTTCATAAAATGTGCTGAGTGAAATGAGCAAAACCAGAAGACCACTGTACACCCTAACAGCAACATGGGGGTAATGATAAACCTTAATGGACTTACTCATTCCATGAGTGCAATAATCAGGACAATTTTAGTATATCTGTGATAGGGAATACTGTCTGTATCCAGAGGAAAAACACTGTGGAGTTTAAACAAAGACCAAAGATTATTACTTTCAATTTTTTTTTAAAAGTTGTGTTATGCACTACATAATTTTGCTATCATTATGATTTTATGTGTTCCTCAAAGATAATTTATTGTTTTTCTCAACACATTCAATTTTGGTCAATATATAGCATGGTAACAATGTAAAGATTGTCAAATAGCCTTCTGTTTGGTGAGGTGGGGGGAGGCCAGGGTGGATTGGGAAAAAATTGTAAAATTTGAAACCTTACCAAAAAGTGATAGTTAGAAGCTGCTATTGAACAATTATATTGAAACACAAATAAAATATTTATTTATTAAAAAAGTGAATTTAATTTTCATCAGATTCAGAAGGATTTATTAATCTTTTGTTTTGCTTTGTTTTGTTTTTCTTCCTCTGGATGGTGATAGCATTGGCCATAGCCAGTCTTAGAGGATTGTTGTAGTTCTCTCAGTGCACCTGGATCCATTAGGTTTGATGATCTAATAATGTTGATGTTAATGTGTACATTCTTCTCTTGGTTCTGTTCCATTCATTCCCCAGTTGACCTCGTCCATAGATTCTATAGCTAGAGTGTTCCTTGCTATATTAATTTATAGATAGTGTTACCCTTTATGTTTGAATCCCTTACTCATTTTGCCAATTTGATATAGGTTGTGAGATGTGGGTCTCTACCTAGTTTTGCCATACAATTTTCCAGTTTTCCCAACAATTTTTGTCAAGTAGTGAGTTCTTATCTCAGAAGCAATTGTCTTTGTGTGTCAAATTTTGGATTTCTATCGTCATTTACAAGTCTCTATTGAATCGGTCCTAATCTACTGATGCATTGCTCTATTTCTTAACCAGTACCAGGAAGTTTTGATGAGCACTCCTTTATAGTGTAGTGTTAGAACTGGTAGAGTTAGGCCATCTTCCTTCATATTTTGCTTTCATCAGTATCCTTACTATTCTTGACCTTATCTTGACTCCAGACAAATTTTGTTATTATTTTTCTAGTTCTGTAAAATAATTATTTGGTAGTTTTATTGGTATGGTACTGAATAAGTAATTTATTTTGGGTAGAATTGTCATTTTTATTATATTCGTTCGACCTAACCATCAGAAGTTGACAATTTCCCAATTATTTAGATCTGATTTTCTTTGGATGAGAAGTGCCTTATAATTGTGTTAATACAGTTTCTGGGTTTTTCTTTTGAGGTATTATGTATTTAACATTGTTTTTAATGACTTTTAATAGAACTCCTCTTTCTATATCATGCTTTTGGACTTTGTTGTTCATTTATAGAAATGCTTATGATTTATGTGTGTTTACTTTATATCTTACTATTTTGCTGTATGTGTTATTTGTTTAAAGGGGATTTTTTACATGATTTCCTTGGGTTCTCTAAGTATACCATCATATCATCTGCAAAGAGTGAAAACTTTGTTTCCTTATTGCCAATTCTGATTCCTTCGATTACTTTTTCTTCTTTTATTGCTAAAACTAGCATATCTAGTACTAAATAGTATAGTAAAGATGATAATGGGCATCTTTTGCCCACTCCCTGATCTTATTAGAAAGGCTCGGAGTTTCTTCCCATTGTATGATTTTAGATAAATGCCACTTATTATTTTAAGAATAGCTCTATTTATTCCTAAATTTTTCATAGTTTTTACTAGGAATGGATGTTGCATTTTATCAGGGGCTTTTTAAAACATCCATTTAGGAAATCATCTGATTTCTGTTGGTTTTGCTATTGATATGTTTAATTATGTTGTGTGTTTTTGTAATGTTGAACCATCCCTGCATAGCTGATATAAAGCCTACCTGATCATGGTGTATTTTCTTAGTAATAAGTTGTGGTCATTTCATTGCTAAAATTTTAAGATTTTTGCATCAATGCTCTTTAGGGAGATTGGTATGTAATTTTTTTGTCTGTTTTGGTTCTTTCTGGTAGAGGTATCAATAGCGTGTTGGCGTCATAAAGGGAATTTAACAAAATTCCTTCCTTTCCAATTTAAAAAAAATATTTTATACAGTTTAGGAAATAATTAATGTTTGTAAAATTCACTTGTAAATACATCTGGACCTGGAGATGGTTTCTTAGGAAGTTTATTGATGGTTTCTTCAATTTATTTCTCTGAAATGGGGTTATTTAAGTATATTATGTCCTCTTCTGCTAATCTGCTCAGTTTGTATTTTTTTCAATATTCATCCATTTCATTCAAGGAATCAAATTTATTAGCAATGTGTTTGACAAAGTAGCCCCAAAATATGTCTTTAATTTCTTTCTCATTGGTGACTACTTCACTCTTTTCCATTTTTAATACTGGTAATTTTGTTATCTTCTTTCCTCTTTAAATCACATTAACCAAAGGTTGAACTATTTTATTGTTTTTTTTAAAAAAACAGCTCTTTATTTTATTTTTTAGATCATTTGTTTTCTTGCTTTCAATTTTTTTAATCTCTTCCTTGAAGGAACATGAATTCTAATAAAACACAGATTCATTAATGGATGCCACATTATGTTGTAACCAAAAGCTTAAGAACAATCTAAACAAAAGTACTTAATAACCATTTTAGGACTGTACATGTAAAATACATAGTTTGAAAAAAAAATTCTATTTTAATTTTAGCCATTTTTAGAATGAACAAATATTCTAGCTGGGGAATGGATCTCTCCTTTAAATAAGTTAAAAAAATAGAGCAATAGACCTTATCCTGATATAAGTAGCCATGCTGATATTTTTTTTCCCTTATGGGATCTTGTTGTGATAAAGAAAAACATCCTATGGTGAAGAAACCCAAGACTAAATACCATTCCTGCCAATTATTAAAGATTTAGAAGATAGAGTTCCAATGGTGCAGGTTTATACTTAATTATTGTACACTTGGCATAATTAAGGCAATTTATTTTATTAAAGATCTCATAGGGGGATGAAGATAGATCCCCTGCTCTATGGGTAGAGGTTCCAGACAATCCTTATCTTTTTTTAAAGGCAATGGGGTTAAGTGACATTCCCAAGGTCACACATATTGGCAATTATTAAATGTCTTGGGTCAAATTTGAACCCAGGTCCTCCTGTTTCCAGGACTGATGCTCTATCTACTGTGCCATCTAGGGGCTCTCAGGCAATCTTTTTCAATGATCCAGATTCCAGGTCAGCTGGTGAGTCCATCAAAAAAATCCTACCTCAGCTGAAATGCAGTCATTGTCTCAAAGGCCCTCATCTCATCTGCAGTATTAAAGTTATTATTGGCTTCATTGGCCTATTGTTGTCTTTCTATTTTAACATACCTGATTTCAGATGGATCAGTTACCAATTTATAACAATTTATAGCAATTATCTATAGCCAGAGCTTCAGGTGGCTTGAGCACTAAGTGCCAGGCTCTGATTTGATTTAGGTAGCAACAAAGAGATCCAGAGAAAAATCATAATTCAGTTGCTGCTCTTCTACCTAAGGACAGTGCTGTAAATGAACTAAAATAAGCAACATTTGAGATAAAAAAGTACAATAATTCTAATTCACATTTAGAATTGGAATTTTTATAAAAACAGCTGTTTTTCAATGAACCGATTTAGTTATTAACCTTTTTCAAAATAGATGCAAATATATCATTGCTTTCAGAATTCTTTAAAACCATTAGTACAGGTGTGGCTAGATGGTACAGTGGGTAGAGCACTGACCCTGGTGTCAGGAGTACCTGAGTTCAAATCTAACCTCAGACACTTAATATTTACCTAGCTGTGTGACCTTAGGCAAGTCACTTAACCCCATTTGCCTTGAAAAAAAGCTAAAAAATATTTGAATAGCTTAGGTGACTTTAAATTTCCAACATTTGTTATTAATTCCAATGAAATATAGTGGTAGTAAGATGTCCCCAAGGTATTCAAAGCAATTAATACTTGAATTATGAAATTTTACAAAATACTATTTCTATTATAATATTATACATTATTTAGTAATATTGGGAATCCTAATGGTAGTCTTGATTTTGATGTTTCCCTTTCATTATCCTTACAAAATAATCAGTTATTGATCCAAGGCTTCAATACTATTATAGTATTCAAATCGTTTATATGTTCATAAGTGATAAGCAAATGATTATAAGTTTACAAAAATATATCACATAACTGATAAAGATTTCAAGTGCTTTAAAATTAAAGGTATAATTACTAATTTAAATTAAACATAAGATTCTTATGCTAACATCTTAATCCCTTAGACCAAAACCAAACAATGAACAGGATTCCTTAACATAAGGTAGATCTTATAATTAATTTTTTAAAAACAATTAAATTCAAAACCCAAAATAAAAGGAATAAACATTTCACTCAGTTAACAATCAGGAACTATTTCAGAGCTGAATCACACACACACACACATAAGAGTTTTAGACATACACAGACACAATCACAATACTTTTTGAACAAATGTTGTACATTTGTCAAAATATGTGGTGAGATTCTTTGAAATCTCTGACCTGTATTATCAAAATCTTAAATGTAGAGACATTTTTCTCACTTCTCCAGGCCATTGTAGAGGTGTGAAAAAGTCCCTCTGATTTTTAAATACACACACATATATTTATATTATTAATTTTGAATTGTACCAAACTTAATACCAATAAAAATTATTTTTAGAATCAATTAGAATTTCTTGAGGAATCTCCTATGTATATTAAGATTTTAAAGTTTGCAATAAATACTTAAAATTCTTTAATATCATTGCATGTATTCTTAATTACTTCACACAGCTCAAATCCTGTTACTTAGCTTATCAGAAAGGGTTTAATTAAAATGCAATCTGAACATTTACCAAATCCCAGGAAGAGTTTATTCTTCCCCTTTTTTATTTTAGTCACTTGATCACAAACCATTTCAGTCAATCTTCCCCACCCTTCCTCCTCCAAGCATGAGATTCTCCTCTGTCTGGACTAAGGAGATAGGGGTTGGAATTTAATAGCTACTTGTTAAGTTTAAATAAAGGTCGTTCATGCCATCCCATTCTCCTCAACCTAGGGAGAAGGTATTGAGGATCCCCTATTTTAAGCTATGGGGCTTCACCAAGTTTTGGGAGATCTTACTCACTGGTAGTTTAGATTTGCATTCCAGCTGGGATATGGATTAGTATTCTGGGTCCCAAGAAATAAGAACATCTTCCCCCACCCATCACTGGCCATCTCCATTGCAGCAAGGGAGAAAGAACATTTCAAAGGGAGATAGAGAAAGAGAGGCAAGCAGAAGAAAAAAGGAGGAAACACAGTTTGAACCATAGATAAGTGGTTGTCCTTCAGGAATGGAGCAGAGAGAATATGTAACTAGTCAATTCCATCTCAAGTGCCAAACTCTTATTGCAAAAGTCCTTCCAGCATAATCTTTGTGATACCACAAAGAAAAATTCACACTGCTCAAAAGAAAAGCTCAAAAATCAACCTCATCTCAGAGCATGCCTTCAACAAGCCTATGTCAGACACAACGCACTTCAGACCTTTTAGGGGGCCTGACTAACAAGGCCAATCTTTTTCAGCCAGAGGGTTATCCCAATACTGGTGTCCCTGGTTATTGGCTAATCAAATGTAAAACAAATAGTCTCATTCAAGGACTGAACTTCACATTCATCTTCTCCCACAAATTACTAGGAGCAGAAGAAAGCCCTAAAGGCAGGATTTTCCTTGGAATTCAATTTGGCCTGATCTGGGAAAGGTAGCCTAGTTGAGAGTTTCTCTCAACTCATAGGCTTCAGAGCAGATCCAGGGAGATTCAGTAATACCCAAAGTGATTGCCAAAATGCTGTTGATGAAAATTAGGGCTCTCCAATAGAATTAGAACATTGAGAATTTCTATGAATAGCAAATGAATTATTGTGCCCTCTGGATTTTAAAACTGTTCAGGATTTATTATAAAATATTTACAAAGATTTCAGATTAAAAATTACTAGAAAAGCAGTAAGCACTTTGAGAATAGTTCTAGGTGAAGTTTGAGAGAGAGAGAGAGAGAGAGAGAGAGAGAGAGAGAGAGAGAGAGAGAGAGAGATGAGGAGAGAAAGGTCAGCTAGCCATGAGGACTGACTCAATCGGACCATATGGTATGGGGACACATATTGCTACAATTGAGACTAGTTTGGAAGCATGTGGTCTAGGAAAGAGAGAGAGATGCAGACAACCATGCAGGTAGAGTTCAGAGGAGTGAGAGAACTCTTATTTCTAAAGCTAACCTTTCTAATGCTTTTGAATAGAAATGGTGATAATTGACA
This sequence comes from Macrotis lagotis, assembly GCF_037893015.1. Lineage (NCBI taxonomy): Eukaryota > Metazoa > Chordata > Mammalia > Peramelemorphia > Peramelidae > Macrotis > Macrotis lagotis. The sequence goes on from NC_133663.1 coordinate 212,975,715, forward strand.
CACTTGTTTCAGCCCAGATCTTATTGAAAATGCTCTGAATTTATCCCCGTTACATATATTTGTTAATGGTTTTTAGATAGATGTTACTTATTATTTTAAGAAAAACTCCATTTATTCCTATTTTTGTTGGTTTTCCTACTGATATGTTCAATTATGTTGAGTGCTTTTCTAATATTGAACCATCCCTGCCTACCTGGTATAAATCTTATCCAATCTTGGTTTATTAACCTATTAATAACTTGCTGTAGTCTCATTGATGAAATTTTCTTTAAATTTTTGCATCATTAATCATTAGGGAAATTGATGTATAACTTTCTTTCTATGCTTTGGTCCTTCCTGGATTAGGTATCAGCACCATGTTGTTGTTATAAAAGGAATTTAGCAGAACTCCTTCTTCTCCTGTTTTTAAAATAGTTGAAGTAGAATTGGAATTTATGGTCCCTTAAATCTTTGGTTAAATTCACTTGTAAATCTCTCCAGACCTGGAGACTTTATCATAGGGAGTTTACTGAAGGTTTCTTCAATTTATTTTTCTGAAATGCGATGGATTTAAGTAATTTATTTCCTCTTCTTTTAATCTGGGAAGTTTGTATTTTTGTAAATGTACATCCATTTCACTCAAGTCATCAAATTTATTGCCATACATTTTGGTAAAGTAGCTCTGAATTATCTCTTTAATTTCTTCTTCAGTGGTGTTTAGTTCACTCTTTTCATTTTTGATACAGTGATTTTGGCTATCTTATTTCTTTTTTAAATCATATTAACCAAAAGTTTGTCTAGATTATTGGCTTTTCATAAAATCCACTCTTAGATTTACTTATGAGATCAATGATTTTCTTGCTTTCAATTTCATTAATCTCTCCCTTGATTTTTATAATTCCTAATTTGGTATTTAATTGGGGATTTTCAATTTATTCTTTTTTTAACTTTTTTTAGTTGTATATCCAGTTCAGTGATCATATCTTTATCTATTTTATTCACATAGGCTTTTATAGATATAAAGTTTCCCCTATAGCTGCCTTGGCTGCATCCCTTAATTTTTTTTTTCATTAGTATCATTTTCTTGTATATAATTAGTGATTATTTCTGTTATTTGCTGTTTGATCCATCCATTGTTTTAAGATGAAGTTATTTAATTTCCAAGTAGTTTTTGGTTTACCTTTCCATGATTGTTTATTACATGTAATATTTACAGCATCATGGTTGCTAAAGTATTTATAATTTCTGCATCTGAATAAAATGTTTTTCTCCCCAAGTATTTGGTCACTATTGGTATAGCTGCCATGTACTTGTGATAAAAAGGTATATTATTTTCTATCCTAATTAATTTTTTTCCAGAGTTCTATCATATCTGCCCTTTTAAAATATTTTATACACATTATTAATGTCCCTCTTGTTAATTTTGTGATTAAATTTATCTATTTCTGAGAGAGGGGTATTAAGGTCAGCCATTATTAAAGTTTTACTGTCTAGGTCTCCTTATAATTCACTCAACTTTTTCTCTAAGAATTTGGATGCTATACTACTATGTGCATTCATGTTTACTAATAATATAGCTTCATTACTAATAATGACTTTTAACAAAATCTAGTTTCCTTCCTTATCTCTTTTAATGAGATCAATTTTTGCTTTTACTTTATCTGATAATAGGATTGAAATCCCTGAATTTTTTCTTTACTTCAGCTGAGGCATAATATATTTTGCTCCAGTCTTTCACTGTCACTCTGTGTGTATCTCTGTGCTTCAAATGTGCTTCTTGTAAATAACATATTAAAGGTTTCTGGTTTTAAATCCATTCTGCTGTCTATTTCTGTTCATGGGATAGTTCATTCCATTCACATTTTCAGTTAAGATTACTTGGGGGTGGCTAGGTGGCACAGTGGATAGAACACTGGCCCTGGAGTCAGGAGTACCTGAGTTCAAATCCAGCCTCAGACACTTAACAATTACCTAGCTGTGTGGCCTTAGGCCAGCCACTTAACCATATTTGCCTCACAAAATCCTTAAAAAAAAAAGAAAAGAAAAAGATTACTAATTCTGCATTACACTCCCTGCTATCTTTTTGCTTTTCCGTTTTTCTTTCCTTTTCTCTTATTCTTCCTCACTAACATTTTACTCTCTTTCCCCTATTATTTTCTTTTAAAATTTAACTTTCAGTTTGTTTTCACTTTTACCTTTCCCCTCCCTTGTATCAGTCCCTTCTTTTTGATCTTTTCTTTTCACTGACCCCTCACCTTGGAAATTAAGACATATTTTTAAACCCAAATGGAAATGTATATTATTCCCTCTCTGGTCCAAATATTGAATAGAATTTACTCAGAGTTCACAGTCTCCCTTCCCACCCCCTCTAAAATTATTTTTGTGCCTCTTCCTTTGGTGTTATCTATTGCTCTATTATCAATCATAGTATGATTATTTGATTGCTTGATAAGCTCATATTGTAATCAACGTTTCATCATAGATTGCTTGCTTGCTTGCTTAATAAATGGTATTGTCTCAATTTACATCCAATTATATTTATAGTCATTTTTTACCTTTTCCCCTTTTCAGGTACCTTCCAAGATCACAGTCTTCCTCTTGAGTCAAAGTATCAACCAAAGGCAAATCATTTCTTAGTTGTTTTTTTTTTTTTGAAAGGCAAATGGGGTTAAGTGGCTTGCCCAAGAGCACACAGCTAGGTAATTATAAAATGTCTGAGGCTGGATTTGAACTCAGGTAATTCTGCCTCCTGGGATGGTACTCTATCCACTGAACAATCTGTCTTCCCTGTGGCAAATCATTTCTTGAACAATTTCTGCTCCTCCCCTCCCATCTTCTCTCACACTTTACCTCCCCTCACCCAGGGTACTTAATCCCTTTTTGAGTGAAGCACGGAAGATTTTCTCTCAGATTTTATAAACCCTTCCCAACCAGGATATTTAACCTCTAGTTAAGTGAAGTAGTTTACTTTCTCTCAAACTTTACCCCCAACACACACACCCAGTCTACATAAACCCTTGTTAAGTAAAGCAAGGACTATTCTCTTGTTACCCTCTTCCCTTCCCAGGGAAATTGAACCTTCTTAATTGAAGGGTGGATTAAGTCAAACCCTGATCTAATTAAATTCAAGAATTTTAAAGGGGCAGCTAGGTAGTTCAGTGGATAAAGCACTGGCCCTGGAGTCAGAAGAAGCTGAGTTAAAATCTGACTTCAGACACTTAATAATTATCTAGCTGTGTGCTCTTGGGCAAGTCACTTAACCCCATTGCTTTGCTAAAAAAAAAAAAAAACTTTAAAAAAAGAAACTGAAGAATTCTAAAGTCCTGGGAGGCTCTGGAGGTCTCACCTGAGAACTTTACAAATGATTATTAGTTGCAGAGACACTGACTCAGGACCACCTAGTTTATGGTGCCCTCATTATATAAGGTGTTAAACACAGCAGAATTAAAGTGGGTCAAAGGATAAATTTAAAATTAACACCCCTGCTTTTCATCGGGGCTTTTTGTCTCAAATACACTAAAGTCATCTTGGACCTCTTCAGTATTGAGGTAAAGCCCAAATATACCCATATTCTTTTAGTTCTATCTCTTAAATTACATTCAGCCCTTTAATTATTTTAAGAAAAGTAAAGTTCTAAAGAATTAGAAGTGTTATATCTTCCTTTTTAGGGTTTTAAACAATTTGATGGTCTTGAGAAACATTTGTTTTGTTTTATTTTTCCTTTCATTTACATTTTTATGGAATTCTTGTGAACTGTATTCAGCAACTCAGTTCTCTGTTCACTTCTGGTCTTTGTGTGAGGAAATTGTGAAATTCCTCTAATTTGTTGATCATCCATCTTTTCCCCTGCAAGTCTATGTTGAATTTTGCAGGATGGTACATTCTAGATTATAATCCCAGATCCTTTGCTTCCAGATATATGTTATTCAAGGTCTTCTGATCCTTCAGTATTATGCTAATAGGTTCTGTGTGAGTCTGATTGTGTTTCCTTTGTATTTGAACTGCTTTCTTTTTTGTTACTTAAAATATTCTCTCCTTTATTTGAGTGTCCTGGAATTTTGCTATAACAGTCCTTGGAGTTTTTTTTTTCCCACGATCTCCTTCTGGGGGGGTTCTATGGATTTTTTCAACAATTACATTACTTTCTTCTTCTAGCAGATTTGGGCAATTTTCACTTATATTTTTCTGTGTGGTGTTTTCTGGGTTCTTTTTTTTGATCTAAGCTTTCTGGGAGTCTGAGGATTGGTAGATTGTCTCTCCTGAATCTATTTTTGCAGTCATTTATTTCTCTAAAAGGTATTTTACATTTTTTCAATTTTTTTTCAGACTATTTCATTTGATGGAATCTTGTAATCTTATAGATTCATTGGTTTCTATTTTTTCATTTCTAAATTTTAGGGTTTTATTTCCCTCAGTTAGCTTTTGTGTGTCTTTTTCCAGTTGGTGATTTTTACTTTTAATGAAGCTGTGTTCTTTGGCCAGTTTTTCAAAATTTTCCTAAATGATTCTCATTTTTTTTTATCTTTCTTTTTCATCTCTTTTTTGGTTTATAATTTTTTTAAAAAAATTTGTACAAGTTATTTTTTATACATTATTAAAATATTCTTGTTTAAGAGTGAACATAATACCCCCCACCCCAAATATAGACCCTCATAAGAAATAAAGTAAAAGACAGAGAAAAAAATGTGTTTCAGTCTGTGTTCCCACACTACCAGCTTTGTCTCGGGTTGATCATATTCTTTATGATAAGTCCATCACAAAAGGGAGTACCATATTTTTCAGTCATTGCTATTGCTGATTGCAGCTCCCTCCATCCTTAACCTCCCCACTACCATACAGTGTATTTTCTCTATCCTTTCACTCTGTCCCTCTTCTAATATGTGCTGAAGGGTAGCTGAATGGTGCAGTAGACTGATCACTGGCCCCAGGCCCAAGAGGCCCCAAGCACACATACACCACCCCCAACAGCAAGCAACCACCTGGCCCCGTCATCCTGGACAGGTCATCCAATAACAGCCTCTTGCAAGAAATAAAAAAGAAAATGTATTATATCTGACCACTCTCCCCAACAATCCACCTTCACCTCCATCACCCACATGCCCCCTTCCCCCTTCTCCTCTTCTCTGCTTTTTACTCCAGATGTCTATACCCATTGAGTGTATATACTATTTCTTCTCTGAGCCACCTCTGATGAGAGTGAAGTTTCCCTCATCCCTCTCATCTTCCCCCTTCCATATCATTGAAATAAAAATGCATCTTTCATATGAAATATCTTAGCCTATTCCACCTCTCCTTTCTCTTACTCCCAGTACATTTCCCTTTTAGCCATTGACACCATTGTTACAATATATTGTATCTTCACATTCAGCTCTCTACTATGCTTCATCTATACAAGCTCGTTCGACCTGATCTATGAAATGAGAGGGTTCATATGAGTATTATCACTGTCATTTTCTATGCAGGAATACATGCAGTTCATGATCATTAAGTCCTTCATATTTTACTCTTCTTCTCTGATCTCTATGCTTCACCTGAGTCCTGTATTTAAAGATCAAACTTACTGTTCAACTCTGGTTGTTTCAACAGGAACAGTTGAAATTCCCCAGGTTCACTGTAAGTTCATCTTTTCCTCTAGAAGAGGACATTCAGTTTTCCTGGGTAATTGATTCCCGCATTGCATTCCAACCTCTTTTGCCTTCCAGAATATTATATTCCAAATCCTATAAACCCTTAATGTAGTGGTTGCTAAGTCCTGTGTGATCCTGACTGCAGCTCCATGATATCTGAATTGTGACATTCTGGCTGCTTGCAATATTTTCTTTTTGACTTGAGAGTTCTGGAACTTGGCTAAAATATTCCTGAGGGTTGTTTTTTTTATTTCTTTTTGAGGAGATCAGTGGATTCTCTCAATTTCTATTTTGCTCTCTGCTTCTAGGATATCTGGGCAATTTTCCTTTAGGGATTCTTTAAAAATGATGTCAAAGTTCTTTTCCTGAGCATGACTTTCAGGTATCCCCATAATTTTTAAATTATCTTTCCTGAATTTGTTTTCCAGATCATTTTTTTAATGAGATGTTTCAAATTCTCATCTAATTTTTCATTCACTTGGTGTTGAAGTATTGTGTCTTGACTTCTCATAAATTCATCAGCTTCCTTTATCTCTATTCTAGATCTGCAGGATTTGTTTTCCTCAGAGAGCTTTCTTATCTCATTTTCCATCTGGCTGATTCTTCTTTTCTAAGCATCCTCTTCAATAATTTTTTGAACAGTTTTATCCACTTGATCTATGCTGATTTTTAACATGTTATTTTCATCCACATTTTTTGGATCTGCCTGACTAAGCTGCTGACTTCTTTTTCATGTTTTTCCTTCTTCTCTCTCATTTCATTTGCCAATTTTTCTTCTGTCTCCCTTACTTGATTTTCATAATATTTTTTGAGCTCTGTCATGGCCTGAGCCCAACTTCTGTTTTTCTTGGAGACTTTAGATGCAGAAGCTTGTACTTCCCCACCTTCAGATTGAGTATTTTGATCTTTCTTGGGATCATGGACAATGTATTTCTCAATGGTGTTCCTCTTTTCTCTGTTTACTCATTTCTCCAGCCTTTGCCTGGTTTTGGGGTGTTTCCTGAGCTTTTGAGTATAATTGGGACACCCCCACACACACAAGGATCTCAGTGTGTGAGGCTCTGACTGCCCTCCTGATCTGTGAATGACCATAAGCAAACCCCTCTGCCATGGGGCTCAGGTTGGGGGTGCTGTTCGATGGGTTGCCTAGACTGCAATCAGGATCTGAATGTGATCAGAGCCCCAGAGTCCTGTTCCAGGTATAGAGGACAGACCTTGAAAATCTCCCCTACCTTCAGTGGGCTGAGCACTCAGGGCTCACTTGCCTGAAGATTCCTCCTTGATGGCTCCATGCCTTTCCATTTCCTGGATCTGGCCACAGCAGCTGAGCTGTCCACACTGACTATTAAAACCACCCTGAGGGCCTGGGCTTCCCATGTATTCTCTGACAGAGGTCCACCACTGATCCTCTAAGTTGTGCCCTGGGTGAAGATCAGGAAACTGCCCCTGCTGCCATGAGCCACAGCTTACAGGTGAACTGGCATTGCCTCCGGGAGACTGACATTTCTTCACTATGGAGGCCTGACTCTCTAACCCAGTGGAGCAGAGCCTTTCCACTATTTTCCAGGTTACTTTGCTCTGGAGAATTGTCTCACTGGGATTTTCTGTGGGTTCTGTCTCTGAAAAATTTAGTTAGAGTCATAATTTTACGGTTTTTCAAATATTATGTAGAGAATAGCTAGGACAGGCTCTTCTCCTGTTGCCATCTTAGTTCCTCTCCCTCTCCCCAAATTCTTTTTTGTGTCCTTTAATAAGCTTTTTTATTTGGGTCCAATTTTATACTGTTTTGTTGCATTAATTTGATTATGAGGTAGACCTACACAGTCATCTGCATCACCCTCTCTTCCAAAGTCATCATGATCCAGCAGAGCAAGACAGAGTCAAGGCTACAGGTGATGGCTCTAGGTGCAGTGGATGTCTGACCAAACCCTAAGCAACTCCATAGCACCTGCTTCAGCTAGGTGCATGATCATTGGAATGAATTGTTCCCCTCCATCCTTTCCATCAGTGGAAGTTTTCACATGCTTGGTGCAGTCATCCCCCACTACTCATTGATGAGTCTGAGAATACCTTGGTTCCCCTCAACCTGGTTTAGCCTGACTGCTGTATGTAACTTGCCTACCCAATGTGGCCACTGTGCATGCTATAGCTTCTTGGAACCACAAGTGAGAGTTAGGTGGCTCAGTTGAACATCAAAGATGGAAAGCAGCCCTGAAGAGGACTTCTAGGCCTCACACCAAGGTACTAGTCTTCTTGCAAGGTACTCTAGACCCCTTGATAAGCATCATTGCTTCAATGTCACTAAGTACCCTCCCCTCTTCTATTACATTAGTACACTTTTCAAGAGTCTTGAGTTACATCAAATTATAATCATTTTTTTACCTTACCCCCTTTTCAAGTATCCTCCAAGTACACACAGTCCTCATGAGCCAAAGTATCATCCAAAATCAAAGCACTTCATAAACTAATTGGACCCTACTCCAAAAATATTTTCTCCTATACTCTGCCTCTCCCCACCCAGGGTATTCAACCCTTTGTTATGTAAAGTTTGTATTAAATCCAACCATGGTTTAATTAACTACAAAAATCTCCAGGGTCTCTTAGTATTGGGACACTCTTTTATATCTCTTTAAAGATTTTATTTATTTCATTTTACAATTTTCCCCCTAATCTTGCTTCCCTCACCCACCCACCAACAGAAGTCAGTCTGTTAGTCTTTACATTTTTTCCATGGTATACATTGATCTAAGTTGAATGTGATGAGAGAGAAATCATATCCTTAAGGAAGAATAATGAAGTATAAGAGATAGCAAAATTACATAATAAGAAAATAGGTTTCTATTACTTTTTTCTTAATTAAAGATAATAGCCTTTGGTTTTTGTTCAAACTCCATGGTTCTTTATCTGGATACACATGTTATTCTCCATCACAGACAGTCCCAAATTGTCCCTGATTGTTGCACTGATGGAATGAGCACGTCTATCAAGGTTGATCATCACCCCCACACTGCCATCAGCTTGTACAATGTTTCTCTGGTTCTGTTCATCTCACTCAGCATCAGTTCATGCATATGCTTCCATACTTCCCTAAATTCCCATACCCCCTGGTTTCTAATAGAACAATATATTGTTCTATGTCATACATATACTGTTGTTTGTTAAGCCATTCCCACTAGTAGAGTTTTGCAATCTATGCCTTCCTATAGCTCTTTCAACTTCTTCTCTAAGATTCTGGATTCTATACCATAGGATGTGTACATATTTAGTATTGAAATTACTTTATTGTCTATAGTAGCTTTTAGGATGATATATAGTACTTTCTTATCTCTTTTAATGCTAGCTATTTTTGCAGCTACTTTGTCTGAGATAAGGATAGCTACCCCTGCTTTTTTCACTTCAGCTGAGGCAAAATATATTTTGCTCAAACTGTTTACTTTTACTCTATATGTATCTCTCTGCTTCCAATGAATTTCTTGTAAGCAGCATTTTGTAGGATTCAGGTTTTTATTTCATTCCACTATTTGCTTATGTTTTAAGAGTGTTCATCTCCTTCATATTCAAAGTATTCAAAGTTATAATTACTAACTCTTTATTGCCCTCCATGCTATCTTCCCTCTGCATTTTCCCCTTTTTTCTCCTTTGTCCATATTCCTGTATTTTGTTTATGAATACCACCACCTTTATTGTGTTTGCCTTTCCATATCAACCCCTCCCCTTTCTTTTCCCCTTTCTCTTTTACCCTTCTTCCTTCCCTTCCTTCTGTTACTTCTCCTTTTTCTCCCCTCACTGTCCCCAGCTCCCCTTTTCACCCTTTTATTATGTGAAAGGTAAGACAAATTTCTTAACTTAGTTCAATGTATGTAAGTTGACCTTAAGCCATATCTGTTGAGATGAAGATTCTGGTGGTTCTCTCCTCCTCCCTTATTCCCCTCTATTACAATAAGTCTTTTGATTTTCTTGATATAATCAGATTTACCCCCATTCAATCTCCTCCATCCTCGCATCTCCTTACTGTCCACTTTTTTAAGGAGGTATTGTTTTTTAAATCATTCTATCTAAATCACAGAAAAGTTATGAGTGTCCAGCACTTCTGGCTAAGTATATTCTCCCTAATGGAGTTACTAATGGAGTTCTTGAGAGTTATTAGAGTTTTATGAAGGTAGGGATTTAGCTAGTTTCATCTTATTGGATAGCAGCTTTTTTTACCTTTTCATGTGTCTCTTGAGGCTCCCATTTGATGTCCAAATTCTCTATTTAACTCTAATCTTTTCATCTAGAAATATTTGAAGTCTCCCAGGTAATTAAATGCTCATCTTTGCCCTTGTAAGAGAATGTTCAGTTTTGCCTGACAGTGGATTCTTGGCTGCATTCCAAGCTACCTTGCTCTTTGGAATATCTCATGCCAGGACTTTTGATCTCTTAATGTTGATGCAGCCAGGTCCTGCATAATCCTTAGTGTGACTCCTTGGTATTTTAATTATTTCTTTCTAGCTGCTTGCAGGATTTTCTCTTTTATCTGATAGTTTTAGAATTTGGCCACATCATTTCTTGATGTTTTCATTTTAGGATTTGGAGGGGATCGATGTATTCTTTCAATAACTATCTTGCACTCTGGTTCCATGATATTAGGGCAAATTTCCATCACTAAATCCTATAATATTAAGTACTGGCTTTTTTTCCTCTTCAACATTCTCAGTGAGAACAATGATTCTTAAATTGTCTCTCCTACTTTTAATCTCTAGGTTAGTAGTTTTGCTGATGAAGTATTTTGCATTTTCTTCTATTTTTTTATCTTTTGGCTTTGTCTTGCTGTCTCAAGAAGTCATTAGTTTCCACAGATTCCATCTTTTTAGAGAATTTTCTTCATTTACCTTTTGGAACACCTTTTCCAATCAGTCAATTCTATTTTTGAAGTAGTTTTCCATTTGCCCAATTGATGATTTCAGAGAATTGTTTTCTTTTTGCATTTGCCCAATTGACAATTTGCAAGAATTATTTTCTTTTTATTTCTGTCCAATTGTATTATCCAATGTTTTGGTTTTTTTGTTGCAATGTTGTAATTTGCTTTTGAGTTTCTTTTTCCAACTTTTCCAATTGATTTGCAAACTCCTTCCTAATTTCTTCAAGGAAGTCTCTCTGTACTGTGGACCAATTAATATTCTCCTCAGAAGAGCTAGAGCTATCTGGGTTAGAATCTGGTCTTTTAAGTATTTCTCCATGAGCCTACCTTTATACTGGTGTTTCTTCATTTTTCTAGGATCTTGTGTTGGGGGGGACTGTCTCACAGAAGTTTGGTTTTGATAATTCTAGAGGTTTTGCTCACTTGATTTAGGAATTCCAAGGGCACACCAATAGGGAATGCTGGTTGCTTTCTCTAGAGTGATTGAAGCCCTCTCCCAATCCTGCAGGAAGCAAGGAGGGATAACAGGGTGGGTCTGAATTAACCTTGAACAACGGACTGGAAGCCTTTCACCTGAAGGGGCTCCTTAGTCCACACCTGTGCATTAAGGAATGGGGGGGGGCAGCTACAATTTGTTACAGGAAGAATGCTCCAAAAGTATGGATTTCAGGTCCTGCACCAAGCTGGATGATTTTCAGGCTGCAGCTCTCCCCTACCCCTCTCCAAAGACTGTGGCTATAGTTGGTTTTAAGCCTGCCTTTCACCAAAGTCTGAGACTAATGCCTCTCACCAAGGTCTCTGAGGCTAACACCAGTCCTTTGGCATCCTGCTCTCCACAGTTGCTGTCCCTGCACTGTTTCTCTTGTGTCCTCTCCTGGTTCACCCACAGTTCACTAAGACTGACCTTGTTGATTGGTATTCTTCTTCTTCTAGCTTCTTTTTCTGGTTTTTGTTGGTTTCTGTTAAGAGGTTTCTTTCATGTTATTTTTGAGGGGCAACAGGGAGTACTTAACACAGTGTCTGTCATCTCTCTGCCTTCTTCTGACATGGCGTTGTTATCATCTTTATGTGCAAAGTAGTTTATTATAGTGAGTGTTTCTTTGGCTTTTTTGTTCACCTTTGTTGTTTTATCTCTGTTCCTGGGAAATAGGGTGTATTAGATCCAAGCTTCTTATGTCTGATCCCTGGTTTGTCATGGACTAATTCAGGCCAGGTCTTGCCTTTGCAGAGGTTTGTATCCTCCTTTATTTTCAGGTTCTGCCTATGCAATGATTTGTCCCCAAACCAGGGAAGTGAACCTACATGATCTATTTGTCAAATCTTAGCACATAATTTTCCTCAGACCAGCTCACCTTTAACAGTGTAGGGAATCTATCATTTCTTTTCCATGTAACAAATAGTTCTTTCAGTTTATAGTTATTTCAAAAGAGAGATTGTAAGAAAAATTCCCTAATCTTCTATCAATTTATATGATTCAGATGCCTAGGTGTTTCACTTATTTCTGCACTTATTGTAGAAGTATTATTTTTGCTAGTTGAAACACATGGGCATTATACTCATGCTCTGGTGTGTCTGCAATGGTGCACGCATCTACATGAAAAACGGAGATATTATTAACTTGTGAACATACCCATATATCTTTTTTATAAAGTTTTTTTGCAAGGCAAATGGGGTTAAGTGGCTTGCCCAAGGCCACACAGCTAGGTGATTATTAAGTGTCTGAGACCGAATTTGAACCCAGGTACTCCTGACTCCAGGGCCGGTGCTTTATCCACTGCAGCACCTAGCTGCCCCATTCATTCCCATATATCTTTCGCCAATTCTTTTCCCCATATATCTTTCCTATGAACATGCCAATTATTCCCCTTACATATAGGTATCAATATAGTGAAAACATTAGCTACTCCCTTTGATAAGGAATAATAAGGAAAATCTATGAAAATGTTAATTACCAAGATCTTTTCCTTTTGTAGAAGACATTATAGATTATATGAAATATCATATTTAAAAATTTTTATAGGGATGGCTAAGTGGTGCAGTGGAAAGAGCACCGGCCCTGGAGTCAGGAGTGCCTGGGTTCAAATCTGGCCTCAGACACTTAATAATCACCTAGCTGTGTGGCCTTGGGCAAGACACTTAACCCCATTTGCCTTGCCAAAAAAAAAAAACTAAAAACAATTCTATATACCTTTTATGATCTATATATAGATCAATGCTATTGTTTTGGCATTTCAAAGTATATAAATATGTATGTATATATATATATATATTTAGTTAACATATTTATTTACACATTATTAAAATAATCTTTGTAAGAGCAAGCATAACCCTAGAGAATTAGAGTGAAAGAAAGAGGAATAAAAATGTCCTTCAGTCTGTGTTCTGATACCATCAGCACTGCATCTGAGGTGGATAGGATTCTCTATTATAAGTCTATTAGAGACATTACTTCCATATCTTTCCACAGCTGCTCTTGCTGATTTTAATTCTCTCCATCCATTCATCTCCAATACCATTTATTACATTTTCTCTTTGCTTTTACTCTTTCCTTCTTCAAAAGCATGCTGTGGGGTAGCCAAGTGGTGTAGTGGATAGCACCAGCCCTTGTTCCAGGAGGCCCCAAGCCTATATCACACCCCAGAGAACCAGCAACCACCCAGTTCTGTGATACTGCAAAAGCACCTTGTGTTGTATCTGACTACTCTCTGCCATGATCTGCCCTTTCCTCTGCCACCTATATGCCCCCTCCTCTCCCTTTTTCCCCCTTCTTCCATCCCTTTTCTGTCCTCCCTTCTCTATATTTCTATACCCTATTATTAATGATCCATAGTTTCCTCTCTGAGCCCTTTCCAATGAAAATGAAGGTTCCCTTATCCCCTCCCCTTCCTTCCTCCCTTCTATACCTTTTCAAAAGATTTTTCTTGATTCTTTTACATGAAATACCTTATCCCATTATACCTCTTCTAGCCCTTTCTCCCAGTACATTACCTTTACACCACTGACTCCATTTTTGCAATGTATTCCAAATTCAGCTCCCTCCTCAGTCTTGTCTATATATACTCCTTCTACCTGCTCTATTAAATGAGAAAGGATATATAAGTATTATCAGTATCATCTTCCCAAACAGGAATACATGAAGTTCATTATCATTAAATCATTCATGATTTCTCCTTCTTGTCCATCCTCTATATGTATACTTGACCTGAGTCCTGCGCTTGAACATCAAACTTTTGTTCAGGTCTGGACATTTCAACAGGAACATTTCAAATTCCCCTATTTCACTGAATCTTTTCCCCTGGAAGAGGATTTGGGTAGTTGATTCTTGGTTGTATTCCAAGCTCTTTTGCCTTTAAGAATATTATATTCCAAGTCCTATGAGCACTTAATGTGGATGCTGCCAAGTCCTGTGCAATCATGCAGGAACTACAGCATATTTGAATTGTTTCATTCTGGCTACTTGTAATAGTTTCTGTTTGACTTGGGAGTTTGGGAATTTGGCTTTTTAGATCTCTTTCAGGAGGAGTTAAGTAGATTCTCTTAATTTCTATTTTGCCCTCTGCCTCTAGGAAAGCAGGGAAATTATTCTGTAGAAATTACTTTAAAAATATAAGTAAAGCTCCTTTTCCTGATCATAACTTTCAGGTAGCCCAATAATTGTTAAATATTTCCTCCAAGTCAGTTGTTTTTTTTTTCAATTAGATATTTCATGTTTTCTTCTAGTTTTTCATTCCTTTGGTATTGTTTTATTGTTTCTTGACTCCTGGCAGACATTAGTTTCCTTTAAATCCATTCTATATTTGAAGAAGTTGTTTATTTCAAAGAGTTTTCTTATCTTCTTTTCCATTCATCAATTCTGCTTTTTAAATTATTCTTCTCCTCATTAACTTATTTGGATTGCTTTTTCCATTTGACCTAAACTGTTTTTTTATTTTAAGGTTTTTTTGCTTTTTTGCAAGGCAAATGGGGTTAAGTTGCTTGCCCAAGGCCACACAGCTAGATAATTATTAAGTGTCTGAGACCGGATTTGAACCCAGGTACTCCTGACTCCAAGTCTGGTGCTTTATCCACTATGCCACCTAGCCGCCCCTTAAATTGGTTTTAACATGTTGTTTTCTTCAGCATTTTTTTGAATCTTCCATAACCTAAGCCCACTTCCTATTTTTCATGGAAGTTTTGGATACAGGAGCTAGGGCTTTGTCATCTTTTGAGTGTTTCTTTTGATTCTCCATGGGACTAAAAAAAAATGTCTATGGTCAAGTTCCTTTTTTTCTGTTTAATAATTTCCACTGCCTATATTTTGAAATTTGTTTAAATAATGAAGAAAAAAATACAAAAAATTTTGAAAAGTGAAAATCATATGCTGTCATCTCCATTCACATTCCATAGTTTTTCTCTGGATGTGCATGGCATTTCCCATCACACATCTTTATCACCACTGCTGAGAAGGGTTAAGTCCATCATCGAACAATGCTGCTGCTAATATGTACAATGTTCTGGTTTTGTTCAGTTCACTCAGCATTCAAAATTATATTGTCAGGTTTCACTTATTTATTTGGAAAATGACTCTGCCTAATTTCTCTTTAAATTTGAAATATCCAATTTTCTCTTCCCTTCCCTTACTACCCACTCTATCTCTTTCTCCTTCCTTTACCTTCCTTTACTCCCTTCTCTTTCTTTAGAGTAATAAGTAGTTGGTAATTTTGATATTTGTATGTATAAAATTTATACCTTTCTGTTTTTCAACTTTAATGTTACCTCATTCAAGAAACTATTCCTGACATTCTTTGCACCGCTTGAAGTGATAGTCTTACAATGTTCTGTCTATGTATTATGTTGTTTGTCTTGCTAAAAAAATAAACAAATATGAAACTTTGTAATTGTCTTTATTAAATTTCATCTTATCAGATCCCACTCATTTTTTAAATATCTCATACTCAATTTCATTTTCCTAAATGAAGTGGATAAATTTTAATAATTTATGTGAAATAGATTAATGAACCTATTTTTTCACTTTGACAAATACCCAAATGTAATCTTATCTTTTAAAAAAATTATAGGACTCTAATACAAATGCAGACTCCTGCTTCTGGGATAAAAACTCACTATTTGACCAAAACTGCAAAGAAAATTTTAAAATAGTGTGGCAGAAACCAGGCAAATCCTCACACTCTATACTAAGCTAAGATTGAAATGGGTACATAAAAATAGTCATAATGGTTAATACCATATCTCATTTAGTAGGAAAAGGAATAGTTTTATCTGTCAGATGTATGGAAAGGAGAAGAATTTATTGCCCAACAAGAAACTAGGATTATTATGAAATTCATTATTTATAATTTTCTACAACAAACTCAAGTGTAATAAGATACATCTATTGCTTCAAAATTGAAAAAGGTTATTTATGTTATCATAAAGATTACATAGAAATATGTTTTCTTAGTTTATTTTTTCCCATCTGATTATACCACTCAATTTTCCTCTTATTTAGTCCACATATGCCTTGTGGATGAGTTCTTAAATGTTCTATTCTAATTTAGATATATTTTCTTTAAAAAATACATTTCCAGGGATGGCTAGGTGGAGTAGTGGATAAAGCACAAGCCTTGGAGTCAGGAGTACCTGGGTTCAAATCCGGTCTCAGACATTTAATAATTACCTAGCTGTGTGGCCTTGGGCAAACCACTTAACCCCATTTGCCTTGCAAAAAAATACATTTCCTACAAATATTCTTCCATCTTTTATAAGTGCATCTGTTTAATTTTGAATTCTGCTTTTTTTGTTGATTTCAGATGCTGATAGTTCTTTCTGAACCTTTTACCTAGGGTGAATTCATCATTCACTACTTCTTTTTTGAAACCATCTTTTCCTTGCTTTTAAGACATTTGGAAAACTCTAGAAATGATTATAAATTAATTATTTTCAGTTTTTCATAAGTATAGTATATAGGGTTATAAGCTAACTTTTCTAGAAACTATGTATTTAAACTATATATAACTATATATATATATAAAATTAAACTACATATAAATATATAAAACTGTATATCTTAATTGGAGCAATCTGTGAGCTTTTTTTGAGCTGATTACTCATTTTAATCAAACTTACCCTGTGAACTTTACAAGATCCGCACATCCATTTTAGACTTTTTGTATGGGTATTATTAGAGCCTGGAACTGAGCCTATTCTGAAATTCCTGAACCATTCATTCCCCCTATAAATTATACTTTTTATAATACATTACACTTGCTTGGTTTAGACATATGCATCCCTTGTAAGAATATTATCTGCCAAGTGAAAATTCTCAAATACAAAATTACAAATAAAATGAATGTGATAATCCAATCATTTTCATTCATATTCTGTGTTAATACTGTTCATTGATAAATAGAATTTGAGAACAATTTGAATTAGAAAAAAATAGTCTCCCTGGGGAAAAAATCAATTCTTTCTAAGAGAAAATTTTTTTCAATCTTTAAACAAATGGAAAAAATTCGGTGTCATTTGGTAATGGCACTTGAATTTAACCATTTTCAGTTTCAAGTTGCATCTTTAGGCCATATGATATTTGAGATTATCATAGAAAAGAGTAAAAAGTCAGGATCACTACTATTAAATTTCATCTGTGTAATTAGAAGTAGGACTCACTTTTGAAAATGTTGTTAACCTTAAATGAATAAAAGAGATCACACACTTTTAATCCTTTTATAATAAAATGACCATTTATAATTAAATACCTTAAGGCTTTAAGATATCTTTAGATATTACATAAAAGATGGATTAAAATTTAAGCAATGCAACCTTCCCCAAGCTCAATTTATAGATCTCTAACATATATTTATTTCACACCCAATCCTACATATCTTACTTGGATGCTTAAGTATACAGATCCTATTGATGTAACATATAACTCAATAATATATCTACTTTTTAATACTAAAAAGAAAAAGCATTTGGAGAACAAAAGATAAAACCCAAAAGTTCACATGCTGCATAATAGTCACTTGGTTATGTATAAAATATAAAAGGGAAAATATTTCTTACCCATCAGGAGCAATTCTTCGACAGTTTTTCAGTCATTTGAGTGATGGTTTTTGGTATTTTCTTGGCAATGCTGGAGTAATTTCCCATTGCCTTCTCTAGCACATTTCACAGAAAAAGAACTGAGGCAAACAGGGTTAAATTACTTACCCAGAGTCATATAGCTAGTAAATGTCTGAGATCAGATCTGAACTCATGAAGATGAGTCTTCCTGTCCCTAGTCCCAATACTATATCCAATGAGCCACCTAACTTCTCCCAACCCAAAGTGTATAGCATTCAATCATAAATATACACATGGTACTTTGAGAAGGTAAAAAATAGTGATGAACAAGAAAACTTGGAGAATTACAAGGTGAAATACTGTTCTCCAGTTGATGGTCATCTCAGTCAATTTGTAATTTGTTGTCATTAGAGAACAGCTGTTATGAATATTTGTACATATAGATTCTATTTCTTTTATTTAAATTTTAGAATTTAGACCCGATAGTCGAATTATTACATCAAATGGTACACAAGGTTTTATAGTTCTTTGGACATAGTTCCAAAGTGCTCTAAAGAATGATTGATTCAGGGGCGGGTAGATGGCATAGTGGATAAAGCACTGGCCTTGGAGTGAGGAGTACCTGGGTTCAAATCTGATCTCAGACACTTAATAATTACCTAGCTGTGTGGCCTTGGGCAAGCCACTTAACCTCATTTCTCTTGCAACCCCCCCGAAAAAAAAATAGAATGATTGAATCAGTTCTCAATGGCACTAATGATGCATTACTGTCTGATTTTTCTGACAACCTCACTAATATTTGTCATTTTTCTTTTCTAGTAAATCTAACAGGTATAGGAGCAGCTAAGTGGTGCAGTGGATAGAGCACCAACCCTGGAGTCAGGAGTACCTGAGTTCAAATTCAGATTCATATACAAAATAATTGCCTAGCTGTGTGGGGCTTGGGCAAGCCACTTAAACCCATTGCCTTGAAAATAACCTAAAAAAAACTAATAGGTATAAATTCATACCTTACTTTTGTTTTAATTTGTATTTCTTCAATCAGTAGTAAGAGTGATTTTTCACTTGGTTATGGATAACTTTGATTACATTATCTAAAAACTAATGATATCTTTTGATCATTTGTCAACCTAGGAATCACACAATTTGTTTGAGAAGTCAGACCTTCAAAAAAGAAAAATTTGCATCAAAAATTTTTTCACACTATTTTGAGTTATATTTCCCTTCATCTTATTTTCCTCCCCTATTTATTCTATTCTCTAGTCCCCCATCTCCCTATGTCCTTCCTCAAAAGTGTTTTGCTTCTCTCTACCTGTCCCAATCTGCCCTCTCTTCTATCACCTCTCACATTCTCCTGCAGAGTAAGATAGTTTTCCATACCCAGTTTAAAGTGTATGTTATTCCCTCTTCAAGAAAATTCTGATAAAAGTAAAGGTCATTGATTGCCCCCGCAATTGTACCTTCAATGTAAAAACTTTTTCTTACCAATATGATGTGAGATAATTTAGACCATTCTATCTATCCCTTCCTACCATATTTCCTCTTTCATCCTTTGATTTTATTTTTGTGGATATCAACCCTTCATATTCTTATTTTTAGGTTTTTGCAAGGCAAATGGGGTTAAGTGGCTTGCCCAAGGCCACACAGCTAGGCAATTATTATGTATATGAATCTGAATTTGAACTCTTTTACTCCTGACTCCAGGGCTGGTGCTTTACCCACTGAACTACCTAGCTGCCCCAGCCCTTCATATTGAACTCACTCCTTTGCCTACTCTCTAAATATACTCCTTCTGTCTTTTCTCATAAAGAGAAAGTTTTGATGAGTTACCAATATCATCATCCTGTGTTGGAATGCAAGCAGTTTGACCTTATTAAGTTCCTGATGACTCGGAATTTTTTAGCTTTTTTGTGCCCTTGGATTACCTTTAAATGGGTGGTTTCAGAGAAACATAGTCAGCAAATCTTAAACAACATTGGAGATTTTGTGAATATCTGTCCCTAGGAAGGGAGGGTAGCTTGGGAAATATTAAAAACTTCTTTATAAGAAATCTGTCTATCTGTTTCTATAGCCTAAGCTACTTTTTTGTAGTATGGGTACTGTGGATCAGTTTTTATGTTGTTATAGCCATGTCCCTACTTACTGCATGCATAGCAAAATATCTATTATCATGAAAGAAAAAGTAGAAGTTTATCATTGTAATACTGAATCTATTGGCTATTAAATAAGTGGAAAAGCATGTAATAATCTGTAAGAAAGATCTTGCTGTTTTATTTGAATTTGTTATATACTAAGATATATGCAAGAGTTAAACAAGTGCCTCAAATTAGCACATGTATGAGATTCAGTTCCTGAATAATGCCAATTTTCAGTGATATGACTATAATTAGATAGAGGAAAACAAATTCATGAAAAAGAAGATGTAAATTTCTTAATCTATTTAGTTAAAGTTAAGAACCTCTTCTTTTTTGTTTTATGAAATAGGATTTCAGTACAGAAAAATTAAATTAGCAAAGACTTTATGAACTATCATTTGCCACTTAAATTGGAAATCTGATTTTTTGCTTCCTTATTTAATCTGGATTTAGAATAGGTGTGAAAAATGTATGCAAAATGTTTCAGAGTAGCTAAAGTTGATACAAAGAATTGCGAATGTGGGAGATTTATGGATAGCAATGGATTTTATAACATTTTATGTGTTAAATTTTGTTAAGGTAGAGAATTCTGTCTGCCCCTGAGATGCAAATTGACTTCTATTATTCCATTATTAAATGTAAAATTTCTATCCTTCTTGTCATCCCCAACCCCCAGCTTCCAACATTCTACCTGGTTTTGGTCATGTAAGGAGGGAGGCATTTCTCTATTTCCTCAGTGCCTAGATAATGGGCAAGGCTATAAAAACCTGAAATGAACCCCCCCACTCTGAGCTGGTCTGCTCTCTGATGCAGTCAGCTCTATCCAACTGTATTTTCTCTCTTTCCCCTAGTCTTTTTCTGTCTCCCAAGTAACCTGGCCTAGCTGTTAGTTATTCACTTCTGTCCTCATAGTGCCTGTTTCTCCTCAGGAGGAGAAAATTTTTATTCTATATACTTTACAATAATCTATAAAAAATACTGAATAATTTTAAAATCCCAGGGGCTGCACAATCATTAACTATTCAAAGAAATTCTCAATCTTCCATCTTCAGTCTTTAATTGATGATGCTAACTCTCATCTACAGCATTCATGACTTTATTACATTGTCACAATCAATGATATTCTCGTTCTTTAAAGTGATTCTGGTAGCAGTAGTCTAAGTTTATGTCAATTTGAACATGATCAATATATGAATATGTTTTACTGTAGACAATATTTGGTTCCCTATATGTATTTCGGGATTATGTATTTCTACATCCTAAGTTTTTGTTACAAAACATCTTGAAACGAAATTGTTTGCCCAATATTGACAAGATAATTTGTGATTTTTTTTGCTTTTATCAATCTGAGATTATAGTCAATATTTGTATAGAGTACTTGATACTTGTGAACTGAACTCATTTGAAATTCTGCTTATTGGAACTTGCTATTATTGGACTAATAACTAAAATTATTCTTAATCTGCCTTCTGGTATGATCACCCAGGAATGCGATTGAGTCAGTGATTCCTGATGCCTGAAAGACTATTGAACTGTACCTACATATACTACAGATAGAATGTTCATGGGGAAAACAGATTCACAGTCAGCATGAGCTGAGGTAAGATTCCCCTGACTTAATCTCCCTGGCATGGCATTAACACTGTTTCACCTAACTGACCTTAAGCCTGGCTGAATGTAATTGATTATCTATATAACCTTTGCTTTTTTATTGATATTTTATTTTTCCAAAAATACATTTTGAAAGATTTTCTATATTTTCAAGTTACAGTTTTTGTTTCCAGCATCCCTTCCCACCCTCTTCACCTTAGCAGCTAACAGTCAGGTTAATATTACACATACACATTTGTGTGAAACATATTTACAGATTAGTCATTTTCAATATGAGGAATTAGGCTTAAGGGAAAGAAATACGTAAGAGATATTTTTTTCAAAAGTGAATATAGCATTCATCAGATTCTGAAGACTTTTTTGGTGTTTTATTTTGTTTTATTTTGTTTTGCTATGTTTTGTTTTTCTTCCTTTCAATGGGGATAGCATTGTACATAGCTGGTCTAATAGGGTTGTCTTAGCTTTCTGAACCCCAGAGATCAGTCCATCAGGGTTGATCATACCACAGGGTTATTGTTAATGTGCACACTATTTTCTTGGTCTTGCCCCCTTTGCTCAGCATCAGATCCTGTGATTCATTCCATGCTTCTTTAGGGTTCAACCATTCATGGTTTCTTACAGAACAAAAGCATTCCATAACATTAATATACCATAACTTGTTTAGCCATTCCCCAATTGATGGACATTCCCTCAATGTCCAATCCTTTGACACTATGAAATGAGCTTCTATGAATATTGTGAAACCTGTGGAACTTTCCCATTTTTTATTCATTCTTCTGTATACAGGCCTAATATTGGAAGTAATGGGTCAAAAAGTACAGTTTTGTTGTTCTTTGGGCATACTTCTATATTGCTCTCCAGAATGGTTGGATCAATTCATAACTCCACCAGTAATGCATTAATGTCCCCATACTTCCACAACTTCACCACACTGACCATTTTTCCTTTTCTTATCTTATCCAATCTGATAGGTATGAGGTGATACCTCAGAGGCATTTTAATTTGCATTTCCCTAATCAATAATAATTTGTAGCATTTTTTCATATGATTAGTTATAGCTTTAATTTTTTCCTTTGAAAACTATATATTCAAATCATTTAATCATTTATAACTTGGGGGAGAATGACTTGTGTCTTTATAAATTTGATGTAATTCTCTATATATTTTAGAAATTAGAATTTTAGAAATCAAAACTCCTAGTTGTGAAGATTGTTTCCCAGTTTTTTGCCTTCCTACTAATGTTGATGGCATTGATTCTATTACTGAAAAAAATTTTTAAATTTGATATTGTCAAAATCATTCATTTTGCAGTTTGTAATGTACTCTATTTCCTTTTTGGTTATAAATGTGTCCCCTTTCCATGGATCTGATAGATAAAGTATTTCTTGTTTTATTAATTTATCTATGATATGGTCCTTCATGTCTAAAACCTGTACTCATTTTTCTATAAGATGTGAGAATTGGGTCTATGACTGGTATTTTTCAGACTATTTTCCAGTTTCCCCATAATTTTTTTTTCAAATAGTGAGTTCTCCAAAAAGCTGTTGTCTTTGGGTTTGTCAAATAGTAGATACTGTAGGCACTTACTGCTGTTTCTTTTGAATCTACCATAATCCATTGGTGCTATACTATATTTATTAACCAGTACCAGGCAGTTTTGATGACTGCCACTTTATAGTATAGTTTTAGATCTGGTAGAGCTAGACCACCTTCTTTTACATTTTTTTCATCAGGTCCCTAGCTTATTACTGATATTTTGCTGTTTCAGAAGAATTCTGTTTCTATTTTTTCTAGCTAGGTAAAATAATTATTTGGTAGTTTGATTGGCATGACATTGAATAAGTAATTTAATTTGGGTAGAATAGTCATTTTTATTATATTAGCTCAACCATCCATGAGCATCTGAAATTTTTCCTAATATTTCTATCTGACTTTATTTGAGTAAGAATTGCTTTATAATTGCATTCATATAGTTTCTGAGTTTGTCTTGGGAGGTAGACTACTAAGTATTTAATGTTGTCTACAGTTACTTTAAATGTAATTTCTCTTCTATCTCTTGTTCTTGTACTTTGTTGTATATATATATATATATATATATATATATATATATATATATATATATATATATATGTATATATATGAATATGACTTGTGTAATCTATGTGGATTTATTTTATATACTGCTCCTTTGCTGAATTTGTTCAATGTTCAAGTAGATTTTAGATGATTTTTTCAGCTTCTTTGTTTTGAATTAATATCACAATAAGAGAAGATTTTTCCCTTATGGTCCTTTTTGTTCTTTAGGGCAATTTTTTTATAATCATGTCTATCACCTGCAATAACTTTGGTGTGGGTCTGGACATGAACTCTCAAGAGTCAAATCAGGTAGACAAACATACCCAAGATTGGGAAGTGAAAATCTATCAACTTTATTTTTGGAAACTCAGACATTTTAATAGAAAAACCTGATCTCAGGAATGACCAGTTAAAGGAGACCCAGTTTCACAACTTCCTGGGTAAATTTACAGTATTTGTTCTTAGAAATCTGCAAACTTCTCTTTCACAAAAACCTTTTACAACTGCCTCCAGAGCCACAGATTATCCCAGGTCAGGGTTCACTGGTGGGCCAACAGATCCATAAAATTAGCAATGACACATACATATCTTTGATAAAAAAAGTCACCAAGGATATGCAATATCATTCCCAGGGGATGGCCCTCTATAGATTCACCCTTCTTAGGCATGCTGAATCTTTAGGCAGTGTGCTAGGACATCTATGTTTTTTCCCAGTGACAAAAGACGTTTAAGACAAATGGGCATACTACACAATATCAATAGTAATGCTAAGATACCAGGAAGGATGCTCACTGATAGATTCATAAAATTAAAAGGATGAAACCCATTAACAAAATTAAACAAATTTTCAATACCTGAGTCTATTTCCATCTAGGTGCCAATGCAATATCATTAACAATTTTATTCAATTGATTCATATCCATAGTTACAGAATCATTTTACCATATTCTATTCAAATAACCTTTTATATTATCTCATGGAATAAGTGAGGTATTATATTTCAAAGGAGTAACACAAATAGGAGAAAATCTATAATCACATTGGAACTGTAATATCATTTCGATCACATCCATGTGATCACCTTATATTCATTACAGAGGTTTGTAATGCATTAATCAAATGATAAAGATCTTCATTCATTCTCTCCCAATCCTTCGATGTTCTAGTAACATTTTCAGATAATTCATCACTATATTTAGCTTCTATTTTTCCTTATTCCCTATTTGTACAAAAATAGTCACTGAAGTAGTTGCTACAATTAGCCACAATACTTAATATCCCAAACACAATGCAACTAACATATCTCATTTGCCTAATTCTCTTTAATGTTTTTTTCTAAGAAGTCATAAACAGGAGACATACACCACCCTTCTACCTTGGTGGTTATTATAGCAAATTTTGATTATCTTATCATGAAAACAGCATCATCGTCCTCCACTTCCTTACTTATACATGCTTGAATAGTGCAATTGTAAAAGTTAACATTATACTCCTCTTTTTCTCTGATAATATTGACATCTTTGAAAGATCCTATCATGAAGGCAATATCTGGTCCTGTGAATGCAGTAACAGACAACTTCTGTTCTTAATGAGATATTTTGTCTAACATCTTATTATCTTATTCTTTTGTATGTTTCTTATCTCTTCTTTAGCTGCCACAGCCTTCCATATCTCTGAATTAGCTAACCCTATTTCTGGGCATATAATTGGTTTAATATAGCCTAGAATCGCCTATGTAACAACTCTATCAGGAGAATTCCACACTTGTAGCAAAACAATATGATTATAAATTCTTCTATTTGGGGTATGACAGGCAAACCAGGGTGGAAAACATTTGTGTTTGAAGTCCCAAACATGTAATTTTAAACAAGGAGATTCTATAGGAGATATATCTTTCTACCTTCAGTATTTTCTACAAATGGAATTCCTAATAATTACTAAAGTCCTACATGCTCCCCTGTTATAAGTTGAATATGAGTTGAATGATTAATTTTACTTAAGTTAACATATGTTCAACAGTACACATTTTGCAAAACCATGTATCATAGTATTTAAACAAGAGAAATTGTCTAACCTCTCTTCTCAGCATCTCTTCTTTGATAACTCCAGTAGGAACTTTGTTATATCCCAAATAATCTGCAGATTCCCTAATTAATTCAATTTCAGCCATACTCTCTCCCCATTGTAAAGTAGTGACGCATAGAGGGTATTGAATATCAGTCCAATATTCAATCCCTTTTATAGTCTCCAAATTGTTCATGAGTAATGTAAGCATCATAAATTGTCCCATAAGTTCATGACATACTCTCCTTTTGCATGATATGTCCTTCCTTCTCCTCTTATCTTGTTTTTCCATTTTTAACTATAATTTATTCATTTTCTGTATTACTTGATTCATCTGGTCTGCACGGTCTGATGTTTCTTTCTGGTACCCAGACAGTTTCTCCATCTGTGGACAAAACAGAAGCATACCATCGACTCCAAGTTAATAATGGATCTAGTCATTTTCATTGTTGATGACTTAGGATTTTTCCACATGACCATGTCCTTCTCTTCATGCTGCATATCCTTAAAAAATCTTTCTGCAGGTGTTAATTGTTTATCATTCAATGTTAAAAAAATTCCTGGTCTATAAGGTGAAATTTATTCTTCTTCTTTTTTTTCCCTTTTGTCTCTCTCTCTCTCTCTCTCTCTCTCTCTCTCTCTCTCTATATATATATATATATATATATATATATATATGTCTATATATATACACATATATGTATATGTATATATATATATATGTGTATATATATATATATATATATATATATATATACATATATATATATATATTCCCTCTTCTTTTGAACTTCCAGAAATCTCTTAGGATCTTTATGTTTTCTTTCTACTAACGTTTGATTGGTGGGGTTCTAGGAAATACCTGTAATATGTTTTATATTGCAATAAAGGAAGATTTGGTTCAATGCCATAGAAGTATATCCAGGGTCATTATCTATTTTTATGGATTTTGGTACCTTACAATAGCAAAAAATAGAATAAATGATCAATCACACCTTGTATAGCCTCTGAACTCTGTGCTGTTGCCATTGCACATGAACCAAATGTATCTACAGCAACATGAATGAATTTAATTTTTCAAAAAGATTGATAATGAGTCACATCCCTCTGCCACAATTCATTAGGAACCTGGCTTCTAGGATTCTTAGAATAATTTGGAGGGGTAGGTAAATATGGAATGCTAGTTGACAGGATATTACTCTATTTCTTGCTTGTTCTGTGGTGATTTTAAATTCTTTCCTTAATAAAGAGGCATTATAGTGAATTTTTTTGTGATGTTGCCTAGCTTGCTCTTGCACTGAGCTTATAAGAAGTGGAAGGGTTAATTGATCAGCCCTATGATTGGGCCCAGACAATCCAATGGGGAAATGTATGGATTCATAAAAAAAAAATTATATCTATTTCTTATAACTTCTTGTAAAGTTTTAAAGAGTTGATATAATTCTTCTTCTTACTATGTTTAATAAAAGCCGTTTCTATCACAAGATAACTATACTTAATATCTATAAAATGTTAAGGGTCTGTGGCTGTTCTATTAATACCAATAATTGGGAATATAATTCATTCTTTTGTTTTGATTAAAATATATTTTAATTGCATTTATACTTGGACCTACATGTCTAGAATAAGGTCCATCATATTATTTAAAAATTTCAAGAAACCCAGAGTGTCATAACTTCAGATATTATCACTCATTACCTTTACAGAGCAATCGATCATTAACTCCAGGATTTGATATCATTACAATTAGATAGTTTATGTTGATATAACTAGATCATATAACTTTTCAACATCTTGTTCATCAGTAAATTTCCTAACTATGGGTTATATCATTTTCAATCTCCCAATCATTTTTCAAAGCCTCTCACATTTATTCAGCATTATTGGGAATAATTGCAGTTAAGCTATAACTTCCCAATTTCTTATTCAACCTTCTTCTAAGTTTGCTATTTTTCCTCCTTTAAAATTAAACATTAAATTCTTAACCTACATGAAATATAATGTTTCCATGCTCACATCTCATAGTCTTAAAGTTAACCTTAAAACTAAATATCTGTTACACGTAAATTTCTTTCACATCTCTGTTTTATAAGTTTATTTTCCTCTTGTTCAAATGCACTCCTATTTTTAAAAAGAAAATAATATTCTACTAATTTAGTTATATATATATATAATTTCAAAAAATCCAACATAATTTTATATATATAATAATTTCAAAAAAATCAATGTAAAACTTTACCCATGGCAGAGTTACATGATACCTACATAATTTATTCATCTTTAATAACAGATATTAAACAAGTTACTTTGATCTTACAAATAAATATTCCCTTTAAGAAACACTAGGTGGAAGAGCACAGCTTTTCAGAATCTCTCTGAGTCAAAAAGACCTTGAGAAAGGTCTTGTTGGCAAGGTATTCTCCAGTTTTCTTATAACAAATCTTTACAAAGGGGATGGATGATAGTTCAATTCATCCATTGTTTATTATTGTAACACAATCTTAAAGTTTCAAAAAATTGTCTGAATCTGTTTTTATCCAAAATTTACTAATTATACATAACACATTTCAATTTAATGTATATTCCCTTTGCTCCCTAAAACTCTGTAATACAAAAAAATTTCTTGAGAGAGATGTTTCTAAAAATCCCTTTATATGATTACAAGATTTTCTGAAAAGTTCTGTTAATAATCTTACAAATTGCAAACTCATATTCAAAATTACCTTAAATTATTTTCCTTTTCAAATTATAAAAGTTAGCAAGTCCTTCTTATCTGTATCAGTGCTATTCTAACTTCTCATTGCTCTAACTTAAAAGACCTTTCTATCCTCACTGAAAAATTGATGTTCTAGGAATTGGAGATTGCGCACATTTTGAGATATCAAGGTAGTATGCACTAATTATTTACCTTTACTGTTAATCATTCCTTGCTCATCTCCCCAAAATTATCTACCTATCTATCTATACACACATACATGCATACATACACAATACATACATAATTATATATGCATACATAACATGCTAATTAAGACCAGTCCAAAAATAATTTTAGGGACAATTTCAATTTCTCCTAGGTCCCTTACAAATATAATTTGCCAAGTCAGTAAATAAAATTCTATTAGTCTGTCAGACCAGAAAAGACAATAGAAAATAAGAGAAAATAGTAGAATCCCTTCTCCTCCACAAACAACATGATTCACAGGAAAATCTCCTTTTGGGGGGGCCAATCATGAATTTTGGGGAAAAAAAGATCTCATTTTGAAAAGAGAGAATGGAAAGAAGATTGGACAATCAGAACACAGAGAACAGCAGGCCTGAGAGACAACTGAGAACTTCTTTCTGCCTGTATTTTAAAGCAAACACATATAAACACATAAACAGAGTCAGAGCATTTAGAACCAGAAAGGCCCCCAAAAGCTGCAGAAACTCCATTCTGCTCTCACACTAGAGGGTCCCTTTAAACATTTCAAAAAGACAAAAAAACAACAGAACAACACCACCAAAGGTGAAAAATCTTCCAAGAAATCAGAGGAAAAATGCATACAACATTCCATTTCTCACAATACATTTTTCCATTCAAAGGTTTTGATATCTAACACTTCTTGATTTTGACTTTAAATAACTATAGCATTTGAGAAGGCAGTCACTCAAAAATCCTCAGCCTAATTGGAATATCTCCTGTCCCTTATCATCTTAGAGTAAACCAAATAATTTCAACAGCACTAAATCTTTTTTTTTCTTTTTTTTTAGGTTTTTTGCAAGGCAAATGGGGTTAAGTGGCTTGCCCAAGCCCACACAGCTAGGTAATTATTAAATGTCTGAGACTGGATTTGAACCCAGGTACTCCTGACTCCAAGGCCGATGCTTTATCCATTATGCCACCTAGCCGCCCCAGCACTAAATCTTTTCTGGGAGGGGAGTCTTTTTTTTTTTTAAATCCTTAATTGTTCCATTATTTTTGTAATAATCAAATTATGTATTTTAAAATGAAGGTGATTGTCTCATTTTTATGAAATTGAATAGCATTCTTTGGTGATTTCTTATTGAATATATACCATACTTAACACATCTGTGAATGCTCACTGTCACGTTTGTGTTTCTAAAACTCCAAATAAATTCCCTTTATTGACAATATTTACCATTTTATTTTATTTTATTTTGTTAAGTCTTCATGAAACAATTTTCTCTTTCTTATTTAATGCTTTTTCTTAATTCCTCTCTCAGTTAACTTCAAGATCTAGATAAGCAAGTCATGAACAAACAAGCTGTTGGATTTCTCACACCCGTTGCCTCCTTTTTCAGGCAATTTTAGCCATGCCTGTTCATGTGCCTGTTCATGTATAGTTTATTACACAGCTTTATTATTTACTCCTCCCCATGGACCAGTGCTAGAGACCATTTCAAATGTTATTCTTAACGCTGCTGCTTCATTTCTTTTAGCTTGACTAGTACAATTCTCAAAAAATTCAATTTTCCATTTTAAGTAATTTGTTGATGTAAGAGCAGGTTTTATTACCCTGCTCCAATCTTCTGGGGCTAATATATGTCTATCTAATATTTCTATTATATTCAAAACATATGGGGGGGCAGCTAGGTGGCACAGTGGATAGAGCACCAGCCCTGGAGTTAGGAGTACGTGATTTCAAATCCGGCTTCAGACATTTAATAATTACCTAGCTGTGTGGCAAGTCACTTCACCCCATTTGCCTTGCAAAAATCCTAAAAAATAAAAACAAAGACAAAAAGAACAATAAACAACATATGGACTGGTTTTACCATACATGTTTGTTGCTGATTTTAATCCTCTAAATGTGTTAAAATCTAAATTATTGTATTCTCTCAAAACAATCCCTAGATCAGGTCTCTCAAGCACAGGAAAAGAGAACAATAACTTTCTCATGAAGCATGGAATCTCCTCTCTTTTAACCACTGCTTTTTGAGTAGCATTTATATACCCCTTATCTCTGTTAGTGTTTTCTTCTTTAGACTGTAAAGGAGTAGGTGGATTATGAGAGTTATGAGGAGGTGGAGCTGGCTAGGGAGCCACCACTTCCAGCTGCTCAGGAGTAGCAGCCACTGTGGCAGCTTGAGGGGGATGGAGCCCAGTCTCCCATAGATTCTGTGGTACAAGTTCCTAAAACCAGAGCTGGGAGGAGGATTCTTCTGGAAAGGTTTGGCCACATAGCCTTGGTCTCTACACCCCTCCTGCCATCCCAAGGCAGGCGTGGGTCAGGAGGTGGCTTTGGAGGTAAAAGCTACCACTCTTTTTTACCCTTATCTTCCTGCTGAATAATTTGAACATCTTCATCAACGTTTAATATACTCTGAGCCAAAGGAACATTCCCAGGTGGAGTCAGACAGATTTTTAAAATATTCTCCAGTGAAAAGATTCCTATAAGAAATGCCTCCTAATCTTCTTGTTTAAAATAATTCACTCATCTGTTTCCTCACAGTTTACCAGTTTTCAATACCTAATGTTCCTTCTTCTGGATACCAAAGACAACATTTTGTACACATTCAATAAATTCTTCCAATTGTTTTGTTGTTATTAACAAGTCTCTTTCTTTAGTACTTTCAAATAATGTCCTCTATCCTTACCCTGTCCCTGTCCCATTTTAATGCTCTCTGTTTTAGACCTGTTGAAAAAATTTTTAAAAATCATTTACCTTCATTGCCTGTTGTCAATTTATGAGTGGTCTTTTGACCCACAGGTGTATAGACTTTATCATTCCTTTCAAGATTGATGCCCCTCCAGGTCCAGCTGTCCATCCATTTATCTGCCCATCTGTCAGTCCATCTGTCCGTCAGTCCCTGTTCAGGTACCAACTATCACCCACAATAGCTCTGGTGTGGGTCTAGACATGAACTTCCAAAAATCAAATCCGGTAGAAAAACATACCCAAACACACAAGGTTGGAAAGCAAAAATTTACCACATTTATTTTTGGAAATTCAGACTT
This sequence comes from Macrotis lagotis, assembly GCF_037893015.1. NCBI lineage: Eukaryota > Metazoa > Chordata > Mammalia > Peramelemorphia > Peramelidae > Macrotis > Macrotis lagotis. The sequence goes on from NC_133663.1 coordinate 213,007,110, forward strand.
TTAATAGCAAAAACTTATCTCAGTAATGACTAGTTAAAGGAGACCCAGTTTCACAATTTCTTTGGTAAATTTACAATATTTGTTCTTAGAAATCTGCATACTTCTCTATCACAAAAACCTTTAACAAGCACCATGGAGCCACAGATTGTCCCCGGTCAGGGTTCACTGGTGAGCCAACAGATCCATACAATGAGCAATAACACATATATATTTTGATGGAAAAAGTCACCAAGGATATGTGAATATTATTCCCAGGGTCCAGGTGATCAGTATGAATGCACTATAAATCTTCATCTGGTATGCTATATTTGAAGTACAATCTAAATTACTATATTAAGATGAAGTTGTAAAATTAAAGTCTTTTGTCTATATTTCTCTCTATTCTTTTCTTTTAGTAGTAATTAATATTTTTTCCAATTACTTTCATCATTTTGTACTACTTTTTTTCCTACTCCCCTTCTTTCCCACCTCCATTCCCATGTCAGCAAGAAATATGTACAATGATTTTTGATATATTTTCATATATGTAATGTTGTGAAAGAAGTATCATTTACATTCTAGACATCTACCTAATTGAGTGTTTAATTTTTGAATTATTTACTAGCAATATATTCCTATAAGTTTGATCCTTTAATTTTTCTCAATGCTATGTGGATAATTAGAAAAATGAAAAAGGTTAGTGAAACCTGTTAATATTTTTATTATTTAATAAATATCATAACTATCTCAGTTGTGTTTTTAGGAAATTAATATCAGCATAATCAGTTATATCAGAAGCAGGATAGCCTGTAATCTATATTGATAATATCATAGAGAATTTTTTTCACCGTGTTTAATCATTTAAACATGAATAGAAGTTGAATATGTTTTGTAATGAAATGAATTTATTTCATCCTTGACCCTTTTGTTATAACTGATATTAATCTGGGAACTTTTAAGTAAATTCACTTTTGTGCTGAAGTGTATATTAAATGCTGTCTGTCTTTCCCTTTCCTTATTTTGATATTTGACTCATACATCCTTAATCTGCTCACTGGAATTGTATCTTCCACCTCCAATCTAATAAATTCAAGATGATACTCTAGGATTACTACAAATCCATATGAACTTCCTTGAATCTCCTGGATCCTTCATAAGCTTATTTAAATCATTTCCCTCCACAGGAAGGGACCTAGAGGGACATCTCTACAACACTTGTTATCAAGAAGCTGATACAGAAGACAAGACTTGCTGTAACCCAAATGAATTTGGGTTCCTACTCTTTGAGGGAGGGGTTGTGATATGACATTATCTCAATGAAGAACCCAGAATTTTATAAGGCGCAATAAGGAGATATAGCAAACTCCTTGTTCCAGAAAAAAAGAAAATTCCCCTACCACTCTACCTCTCCAACAACAAAACAATAATTTTCTTGTGCAATTACAAGATGGGTCCTCCATCAAAATGGCAAATACCATCCTGCTACAAGCACTGCATGCCTTTCTTGTGACCTAAAGAGGATTAGTAACTCCCCTTTTCTGCTTCTCTGTTATTTAAAGTCTTTGTCTTTTAAAAGCAAACACTCTTCTCAGTTGAATTGCTCTTACTCCTCCTATGGAAAGAATGCTGGGGAGCATGGATCCCCATAAAAATAAATGTCTTTTACTTGATTTTGGAGATAATATGAGTTTGCATTCATATAGGAAATCTGAAACTAATTTTTCTGTACTTCAAAAATCTGACTTTCCATTATTTCAACATTACACTTCCTTTTGAAATAACATATATGTCATTAGAGCCTGAAACAGAAAATAAGTTTTCTATTTTGAAAAGCATATTATAAAAAAAAATTAGGCATAGTTTTTCCATCTTGATTTTCAATGAATTACTAAGAAAATTATTCAGGTAAAGTACATCAAAAATGTGAATAATTAAGCTTATTTAAAAGGCCATTTTTGCATATAATGGATATTACTGATTACAAATGAGTCTTAAAAGTTAGAATTTGAACCTCTTCCTAGAAAAAATATTTTCTTACAATCAAAGCCTTCTCTTTTCTCAATCTTGCCTCACTAATTAATTATATTATGCCTCTATGTACAAGTAAACCTCTCAGTTTTCTTTTGCTTTTATTTCTTATTTTTCTTTCTTTCGATTTCCGTTTTACACATCTCTTGAGTCTTATACTTCAAGATCAATTTTTCTATACATTTCTGAACAGGGTAGTTTTAAAGTCCTCTAATATTGAAAATCCATCTATTTATCTAGAAGATTAAGCTAAAATTTGCAGAGTAGATGATTCTTGGTTTTTGTCCAAATTCCCTAGCCCTATGGAATATCAAATTGCAGGTTATATGTTCCTAAATGTTGAAGCTGAGAAATCTTGTGTAATCTTCAATGTGGCTCCCTGGTATTCAAATTACTTCTCTGAAATTTGATCACAAGATTCCTGGAATCTCTTTCAAAGATACATCATTGTATCCTTTCTAGTTCTAGAAGACTGAAGCAGTTTTCCATGACAATTTCCAGACACATTTTTTGATTGCAATTTTCAGGTAGATCACTATTTTTTATACCATCTCTCCAGAATCTAATTACTAAGTTTAATGTTTTCCCTAAGAGTTGCTTTACACTTTCTATTTTTTCAACCTTTTTGATTTGTTTGATGTTATCTTGTTGTCTCATAGCGACATTAGCTTCCATTTGTCCAGTTCTATTTAATTTTTTTTCAGTCAGTTTATTTGTATCCTTTTCCAATCAGTCAATTTTACTTTTAAAGGTATTGTTTTCTTCAGTCTTTTTTTTGGATAATTCCCTTTCATGACTCACATTTCTTTACCTCATTTTTCTTTTTCCTCTTCTTTTTGGATTTTGAATTTGAATCATTCCAAGAGGTCTCTGAATTTGAGACCAATTCATAAACACTATGAGACTTTAAATGTAGCCATTTTTTGCCTTCTACTTTTTGCTTTTGAAATGGCATTTCTTTCTTTTTGTTTGTTTGTTTTTTTAGGGGGTTTTTTTGGCAAGACAAATGGGGTTAAGTGACTTGCCCAAGGCCACAAAGCTAGGTAATTATTAAGTGACTGAGGCTGGATTTGAGATCAGGTACTCCTGCCTCCAGGGCCGGTGCTCTATCTACTGGGCCACCTAGTCATCCCTCTTTTGTTTTTATTTTTAAAGAAAAAATTTATTTATTTTAAGATTTATAATTTTCCCTCTATTGTTGCTTAACTCCACCACCCCCAGAAGGCAGTCTGTTAGTCTTTACATTGTTTCCATGGTATACATTGATCTAAGCTGAATGTGATGAGAGAGAAATTATATCCTTAATGAAGAAAAATAACAAATAAGACATAGTAAAATTACATAATAAGATAACGGGTTTTTATTGAAAATTGAAGATATTAGTTGTTGGTCTTTGTTCATATCCCACAATATTTTCTCTGGATATAGATGGCATTCTCCATTGCAGATACCCCCTAATTGTGCCTGATTGTTGCACTGATGGAATGATAAAGTCCATTAAGGTTGACCATCACCCATATGTTGCCTTTAGGGTGTACAATGTTCTTCTGGTTCTGTTCATCTTGCTCAGCATCAGTTCACGTTTCTCTGAATTTCAATTGTTCCTGTTGGAGCAATAGTGGAAAAATGATTTTCCATAAAATACGTATTCCAAAGTTTGTGAAACCATTACCCAATTGAAGGACATTCACTTAATTTCCAATTCTTTGCCACTACAAATAGGGCTGCTATGAATATTTTTGTACAAGTGATGTTTTTATGCATTTTCTCGATCTCTTCAGGGTACAGACCCAGTAGTTGTGTTGCTGGATTAAAGGGTATGTAAATGTTTTTACCCTTTAGATGTAATACCAAATTTATTGCCATGGAGTTTTGCAATATAATTCTGAATTATGACTTTAATTTCCTCCTCATTGGTGGTGAGTTCAAATTTTCATTTTTGATGCTAAAAATTTTATTTTCTTCTTTCTTTTTTAATCAAATTGAATAGAAATCTATCAATTTTATTGATTTTTTTCATAAAGCCAACCCTTGGTTTTATTTATTAGTTCAATATTTTTCTTGCTTTTGATTTTATTAATTTCTCTTTAATGTTTATAATCTCTAATTTAGTATTTAATTGGGGGCTTTTAACTTGTTCTGTTTCTAGTTTTTTTTAGTTGCATTGATTTCCTCTTTTTCTAATTTATTCATGTAAACATTTAAAGATATAATAAATCCCCTGACAGTGCCCTTGAGTGTATCCCATAGGTTTTGGTATTTTGTTTCATTATTGTTCATTATCTAGGATGAAATAATTAATTCTTCCTATAATTTTTGCTTGATCCACTCATTCTTTAAATTGAGGATATTTAGTTTTCATTTAGTTTTGTGTCCACGTCTCCTTGGCCCAATATTGCATAAGATTTTTATTTCATTATGATCTGTGAAAAATGTGGTCAATATTTCTGCCTTTCTACAACTGATCATTAGTTTTTATGCCTAGTACATGGTCAATTTTTGTGTAAGTGCCAGGTACTAAATTAGTCTATTATATCTAGATTTTCTAACAATATATTTACCTCCTTAACTTCCTTCTTGTTTATTTTATGATTAGATTTATTCAAATCTGAGTGGGAAGTAGAGACCACCCACTAGTAAAGTTTTGCTGTCTATGTCTTCCTGTAACTACTTCAATTTCTCCTCTTAGAATTTTGATTATATACCATTGGGTGCACACATATTTAGTATTGAAATTACTTTATTGTCTATGGCACCTTGTAGGAAGATATAATTTCCTTTCTTATCTCGTTCAATACTATCTTTTTGCAGCTGCTTTTTTTTTGAGGAAATGCTACCCCTGCTTTTTCTACTTCAGCTGATGCAAAGTGTATTTTCCTCCAACCTTTTACCTTTACTGTATATGTATCACTGCTTCAAATGAGTTTCTTGTAAACAGCATATTGTAGGCTTCTGGTTTTTAATGCACTCTGCTATTCACTTACAATTTAAGGGAGAGTTCATCCCATTCACATTCAAAGTTATAATTTTTAACTCTTTATTGCCCTCTCTGCTATCTTCCCTCTGTTTATATTTTCCCCTTTTCCCCTTTATTAATATTTCCCAGTATTTTGTTTCTGAATTAATTCTTTCTATTTTTTGCTTGATCCACTCATTCTTTAAAATGAGGTTATTTAGTTTCCAATTTGTTTTGTGTCTATATCTCCTTCAGTGTGTTTTCTTTCCTATATCAACTTCCCTCCCATTTCTTTCCTTTTTCCCTTTTCCCCTTTTTCCTTCCCTTCCTTCTGATGGTTCCCTTCTGTCTCCCCTTCCCTGTCCCCCTCTCTTTTTCCCCTTTTAATACTCAAAAATTAAGATAAATTTCTTAATTTAACTGAGTGTTTTTCCAATGAAATTTAAACCAAGTTTGATGAGATAAAGATTCAGGTGGTTCTCACTTCCTCCTTTCTTCCCATCAATTGCAATAGGTCTTTTGTATTTCTTAATATAATGAGATTTACCCCCATTCAATCTCTTCCATCCTTCCATCTCTTTACTGTCCCTCTTTTTAAAGGGGTATTGTTTTTAAATAATTCCATCTTAGTTATGGACAAGTCATGAGTGTCCATCACTTCCAGCTAAGTATACTCTCTCTAATAGAGTTACAATTTTTTCTCCCAGGTAGGTACATAGACAGTTTCATCTTATTAGATTATAGTATCATGCATAAGTCGTGAGTATCCTTCACTTCTGGCTAAATATATACTCTTTAGTAGTCTTACAGTTCCCAAGGGTTATGAGAACCTTTCTCCCAAATGGGGATATAGACAGATTCATCTTACTGGATAGCAGTTTTTTTCTTTACCCTTTGCTTTTTAGCTTTTCATGTGAATCTTGAGCCTCCTGTTTGATGTGCAAATTTTCTCTTTAGCTCTGGTATTTTCATCAGGAAATTTTGGAATTTTATCATTTCTTTAATTGTTCATCTTTTCCCCTGGAAGAAAAGGCTCAGCTTTGCCTGATAGTGGATTCTTGGCTGCATTCCAAGCTCCCTTGCTCTTTTGATTTTCTCATTCCAGGCCTTCAATTCCTTAATGTTGATGCAGCACAGTACTCCCTAATCTTTACTGTGTCTCCATGGAATTTAAATTGTTTATTTATTGCTGTTTGCAGGATTTTCACTTTTACCTGATAGTTCTGGAATTTGGTCACAACAGTCTTTGGTGTTTTCATTTAGGATCTCTTTCTGGAAGGAACTGATGTATTCTTTCAATAAGTATTTTGCTCTCTGGTTCCATGATAGCATGGTAGTTTTCCATCACTAAATCCTGCAATACTAAGTACAGGCTTTTTTCTTCTTTTCAGTATTTCCAGGAAGCCCTATAATTCTCATGTTGTCTCTTCTCAATCTGTTCTCAAGGTCAGTGATTTTGCTGTTGAGGTATTTTACATTTTCTTCTATTTTTTGATGTTTTGGTTTTGTTTAACAGAATCTTGTTGTCTCTTGAAGTCATTACTTTCCACAGATTCTATATTTTAAGAGAAATTTTCTCATTTCCAACTCCTTCCCCATCGGTCAATTATGTTTTTTAAGGAATTTTCCATTTGTCCAAGTGTAGTTTTGAGAGAATTATTTTTTCTTTGCATTTGTCCAATTGAGGATTTGAGAGACTTTTTTTTTCTTTTTGTATTTGCCCAATTGAATATCTAAGAGAATTATTCTCATTTTGTATTCATCCAATTACATTTTTCAAGGGTTTGCTTTCTTGTTGCAAGATGTTAATTTTCTCTTGAGTTTCTTTTCCCAATTTTTCTAGTTGTAATTTAAACTCCTTCCTGATTTCTTGAAGGAAGTCTTTCCGGGCTGGAGATTAATTCATTTTCTCTTCAGAAGTACTTGATATATCTAGGTTAGAATCTATTTGTACAATATTTTTCTACAGGGGCCCCCATTACTACTGACATTTGTACATTTTCCTAGCATCTTGTGTTGAGGGAAGGACTGGGTCTCAGGGATTTGCTTTTGAAAATCCTAGAGGATTTTTTCACTTGGTTTAGTAATTCCAAGTGCCGGCCAGTAGGGGGCACTTGTTGCTTTCTCTAGAATGCTTGAAGCCCTCTCCCTAATGCTGGACTGAGTGAGAAAGGGCAGCATTAGGATGAGTTGACTTCGAACAATGGGCTGGTACCTGGGGGATGATCTCCCTTCCAGCTTTATGAAATCTGTTGCCCACACATGAGCCGAAGGGGTTAGGGATGGGGGGCAGTTATCCTTTGTTCTGGGAAGAATGCTCCTCAAAATTTATGTAGCTCATTTAAGGACCCAGATGGTAGTTTTCTAGACCTGCTCTCCAACTCTGTGCTGGAACTCACCCTTCCATCAACTGGAGATCACTAGACCTCCTCTGCCCCAGTCCAAACTTTCTGTGGCTAATGTTGGTCCTTGGTCCCAGCACCTCTGAAGCCTCTGTGGCTAAAATCGATCCTCTGCCTTCCTCCCCCCCGCCCCAACTGTCGTCCCTGTGCTGGCCCTCTGGTCGCCATTCCCGGTTCAGCCTTGGTCCCATAAGACAGACCGTGTGGGAAGGTGTTCTCCTAGCTTCTTTTTCTGTTTTTTTTTAATTGAATTTCTATTAAGAGGTTTATTTCATGTTATATTTGAGGGGGAACCCGGAGCACTTAGCACAGTGCCTGTTTTCTCTTTGCTATCCTGAAATGGCAGTTTTATAAATCCTAGAAGTATAGCAGAATTGTATGGTAAAGCTTTATTTCTCATCTTGATAGTTGAGCTCTGCTACTGGGGCACAAGGGGAATAGTGTCAAGCTATTTTGTCCTAGGGGCCTGGGGCGGGGACGTTGTCTCTGGTCCATGTCTTACCACTCTGGTTTTTCAGGTGCTTGTGATTTGCTCCTGGTATTAGGGGAGCACAATACCACACTAGCATTCCAGGGTAGGAATTTTGTTCTCCAAACTATGATTGGGACCCTCAGTGACAGACCTCAGTCCTGTTAAACCAAGACCTAAGCTGTGTTCAGCTTAAGAGGCTCCTCCTGACTTTTCAGCTCTCTCAGCAATGCTGGACTACTCTCCCCTTTTACTCCACATCAGAAAAATCTTTTCTTAACTTCCTCCAAGTATCTCCTGTTGAAAACTTTTTTTCACTATGTTTTTCTGTGAATTCTGTTTAGGGTTTGTTTAAAGCTTTCATCCAAAATTGTTCTGGATAAAACTCCAAGAACTTTCTACTTTCACATCACTATCTTGGCCCTGCTCAGGAAGACTCATACTGTTCTTGAAGTACTGATAGGTTCCAACTCAGAAGTCATGTAACTATTCTTGTGGCATAACTGGCCCTCCTTAACATTCACCATGTGGAGTCAGTATACCTTATGCTGAAATATAACACATGCAGAAAGTTTTTCTTGATTGCTATATTATTGAGTTATTCTCTGAGATTATCCAGGAACAAGACTGGTAACCTTCCTGCTGCATTAAAATAGGTAAGAACCAGACAGCCGAAAAGAACTAAGGAGGTTTCATTAATAACAAGTTCTAATAAAGATTCTTGGGATAACTTTATTTCACAAACTTCACTCTACTTTATATTGCCCTTACCCCCTGGTTAGCAAACTCTTTCTGTCCCTATCTCCTACTATGCTTATCATTTCTAAGTAAAAATTATTTTTCTCCTGGCTACATCCTGTCATACTCTCATCTTATCATTACAATCTTTCACTTATTCTTTCTACTGTGCCTTATGAGTTCCTTTTCTTTTGTTCTAAGAACTTTCCTTCATCTTTTAAATGAGGTTGTTTTATTTTGTTCTCAGTCTAGTGTACCATAACATTAGACTTTTTTTTACTAGTTTATCTATTTTTTACCTTTATTTCTTGTACCTCAAAGACAGGATTTTTTTTCTTTTTTATTATTACACTTATTGCTTCCCAAATTAACTGTCAAATATTTGTTCTGCTTTCATTGATATGTATCTTCTTCTTTGGGAAAAGCTATTGAGAGATTATTGTCTGCCCATACTCAAAAAAACTCTTTTTGTTTTCTTTCTTTTGTTTTGTTTATATCCAAGACAATGGGGTTAAATGACTTGCCCAAGATGCCAGTTAGGCAATTATTAAGTGTCTGAGGACGGATTTGAAATCAGGTGCTCCTGACTTCAGGGTAAATGCTCTATCTACTGTGCCACCAAGCTGCCCCTCTACTCATTTTCTTAATGACTACTACTTGGCCAGTAATTTCCTTTTTTTTTTCTTTAACCTCTACTTTCTATTTGATGATTTCAACAATTAACTTAATATCTTACTACTTCTTGAAATTGTCCTTGCCCATAATTTTATAACACAGCAGAATCATAGATTCAGCTTCATGATATCTAAAATCCTAACTTTTTTTTTACTTAATCATTGAAATCTCTTTACTTGCGCGTTTTTTTAAATCTCATTTCAGCATTGTCCTGCAGTGTTATAACATTGAAAATTCCAGTACTCTGCAATACTCTTTGAATTCTTACACCTCACTCAATTCCTCACTCTTTTTTGATCCTTCTCACCCCTTCTTAAGAATACCAATTATGGGGTGGCTAGGTGGCACAGTGGATAGAGTACTGGCCTTGTGGTCAGGAATACCTGAGTTCAAATCCGGCCTCAGACACTTAATAATTACCTAGCCATGTGGCCTTGGGCAAGCCACTTAACCCCATTGCCTTGCAAAAACTAAAAAAAAAAAAAAAAAGAAAAAAGAATACCAATTACACTTCCCACCAAGGTGGCAGAGAGAAGAAAGGCAAAGTGTTAGTCTCCTGATCGTCTCTCCTGATCTTCCTTCATATATAATATGAAACAAAGCTCTTCAAAGAAGTACAATGTACAAAACTCAGAAAGAGAAAGTAGGAGAAGATCTACCTCAAGCTTTATCCTCCAGGATCGTGAGTGAGTTTGGGCACATAGGGCAGACTCTGCTGAGAGCACAGGACAAGCTCAGAGCCTGAAAGCTCCACTAGCCTGATCATTGGGGCAGACTAGAGCACAGAAGCCTTAAAGCTGGGCAAGCCTGATTAGCCACAGAGGCACCTAAGGAGCAGAGGTATTGGTTGTGGCACTGAAAAGCTAGAGCTTGCCTACATAGCTGGAGGATGAGTTTCAGTGTGGGAGCGGTGCACCCAAACCTTAATTTCAGCTGAAGCCTCTTCTGAGAGTAAATACAATTACACCCACCTCTATCACAGCCTGAGAGCAGCAGACCTCCATCAGCTGTGAATAGGAAGAGCAATTACCTTGCCCTAGGACAAAACCCACCATTAGACAATGAGAAAAGAACTTTACAGCTTCATCTACCCCCTACAGGATAAGGGAGAAGGCCTCAAATTAAGGTCACAGACACTCCAGAGAAATCAACCAATACAACCTACTGGTCAGCCTACCAGGGGTTAAGAAAAGCAGCCAGTAAAACCTCTAGGGATCTCAACATCAAACCACTGTAAACCAGCCCCTCGCCCACATAAGGTCTTAGGAAAATTAAGGAATGTCTGAGAAAAGGAGGGTCCATAGAGAAATTTGTAGAAGGAAAAGACACTAACTCAGAGAGACCTAGAACTTCTTCAGAGAATATGATCTGGTCTCTAGTCCAGAAAGACTTCATGGAAGAAATCAGGAAAGATTTTAAAAATCAATTGTAAAATTTGGGAGGGACAATTAGTACCTTGCAAAAAAGAAAAATCATTGGAAAATACAATTGGACAAATGCAAAAAGAAAATAATTCTCTCAAAACCTCAACTGGCCAAATGGAAAACTCTTACAAAAGAAAGAGAAATGCCATTCAAAGTAAGCTCAGACAATATAAAATACCTGGGAGTATATCTGCCAAGGCAGATTCAAAAACTTTTTGAAACCAATTACAAAACACTTCTCAAACAAATAAAATCGGACAAATAACCAGGCAAACATAAATTATTAATGAATAGGTCGAGCTAATATAATAAAATGACAATTCTACCAAAACTAAACTATGTGTTTAGCACCCTAACAATCAAAATTCCAAAGAATTACTTTAAAGAGTAAGAAAAAGTTGTAAGTAAATTCATATGGAAGTCAAGAATTTCCAGGGATTCAATGTAAAATAAGTACAAAAGAGGGTGGTTTGGCATTGCCAGATCTAAAATTATATTATAAAGCATAGCAATGTAAACTGTCTCGTATTGGCTAAGAAACAGAGTGGTAAATTAGTGGAATAGATTAGGTGAAATAGCAGGAAATGATTATAGTAATCTGCTATTTGATAAACCCAAATAGTTCAGCTATTTGAGGTAAAAACTCTCTCTTCAATAAAAACTGCTGGGAAAACTAGAATTTAGTATGAAAGCAACTTAGATTTCCCTTCCCCATCTCTAAGATGGCAAGTGAATAGTTTGTGTTATACTTCCACAGTTATGTAGTAGAAACTCAGAAAGGGAAAAAACTACTAATTTAAAAAGTGAACACAGTATGCTTTGATAGGCATTCAAATTTCATGTTTTTTTTTTCCTCTGGATGTGAAGGATATTTTCCAGCAAAAGTCTTAGAATTGTCTTTGATTACTGTATTGTTAAAAAACTCTAACTCTGCCAAGATGATCATTTAAGATTGATGCTGTAACTGTGTTCATTGTTTTCCTCAATTTTAAATTCTTTGCTAGGCATAGGTTTACATATGTGAGACTTACTTTTTTAAAGATCTCTTTGTAATACAGACATTTATAATTTTCCTTTTCTGACATATTAGACAATCTAATAGATGGTACCCTCAGAATTCTTTTAATTTGTTTATTGATAAGAATCACTAATCATTTGGAGCATTTTTATGTGACTATAATTTGATATAATGTATCTGAAAACTATCTGTTCATATATTTTAATGATTTATCAATTGGAGAATGGCTTAATGTTATTAATACAACATGCTTCTCTACAAATTTTAGAAATTAGGCCTTTTAAGAAACATTGACTATAAAAATTGTTGCTTAGCTTTCTGCTTTACACCTAACCTTAGTTGCAATGGCTATTTTGTTAAAAAATACTTTTCTATTCAAAGTAATCAAAATAAACCATTTTGTATTTCATAATGTTCTCCTTTCTTGTTAGATCATAGATTCTTCTTTTCTCTCCACAGAACAGGCAGTTAACTGATTCCTTGCTCTTCTACTTAGTTTATGACATTACCCATTATGTCTAAATCAAGTATCCATTTTAACCTCATCATGGAAGAGGCTGTGAAATATTTATCTGGGCCTAGTTTCTGTCATTTTTTTTTTAGATTTTCTCAGCACATTTTGTCAAGCAGTGAGTTTTTATCTTAAAACCTAAAGTCCTAGGGATTATCAATCAGAAGCTTACTATATTTGACTACTGTCTTATGAACATACTTATCTCACTGATACACCACTCTATTTCCTAGCCAGTACCAATTTTCATAATTGCTTTTTAATAGAGTTTTAGATTTAGTATGACTAGGCCATATTCATTTGAAATTTTTTTCCATTAATACTCTTGGTAATTTTGATCTATTTTTCAAGATAAATTTTGTTTTTTATTATTTCTAGCTCTATATAATATTTTTGTGTAATATAATTGTAATGGCAATGAAAAATTAGATAAATTTAAGTAGAATTTTCTTTTTTATCTTAAATTAGCACACCCATCAGAAACTGATAGTTTTCATTCATTTAGATTAGATTTTATTTGCATGAAAAGTATTTTGTAAGTGTATTGTTTTTAACAAGAAGGCTATCAAATATTTTCTAATCTTGTTAGTTATTTTGAATGGAATTTCTCTTACTATCTCCTGTTGTTGGACTTTGTTAATAATAGACAGAAAGGTCTATAGTATGTCAGTGCAGTTTTTTGGCAAAGAGTGAGGATTTTGTTTCCTCATACTTATCCTATTTCCTTTAATTTCCTTTCCTTTTCTTCTCCTGTTGCTAAAGCTAACATTTCTCACTCAGTAATGAATAATATTGGTGATTATAGATAATTTAGTTTCACCCCTGATATTATTGAGAATGTTTATAGTTTATCATCAATGCATGTTTGTTTATGTTTTACCCTATTCATATAATATTATTTTTCCTTTTAAAGAAAAATCCAATTTTAACTGTGCTCACTAGAGTTTTTAATAGGAATGGCTGCTATAGCTTGTCAAAACCTTTTTAAACATCTATTGAGGTAATCATAAAATTTCTTTTAGTTTCATTATAGAATATGATCAATTATACTGATTTTTTCCCTAACATTAAACCAGCTCTCCATTCATGGCATAAATCCCACCTGGTCAAAGTGTATTATCTTGGTGACAAATTGTTATAAACTCTTTGCTCAACATTCTTTTTTTAAAATTTTCATCAATATTATTAGGGAAATTGGTATATAATATTCTTTCTTGATTTTGTCTTATATATCAGAGTAATATTTGTACAACAAAAGGAATTTGTATTCATTTTTGCCTATTTCCTCAATATTTTATTGTAGAATAGGAATTAATTATACTGTAATTGTAAATCCAGGGGGAAGAAGCAAGATGGAAGCATGAGGGCAGGATTTCCAAGAACGTCTCTTCAAAAATATTGGAAAAACCTTAAAATGATCACTCTAACTAAATTTTAGAGAGGCAGAGCCCACAGGAAGATTGAAAGATTGAGTGAAATAATTTTCCAGTTCAAGGTAACTGGAAGATCTGTGGGAAAGGTCTGATCATCTGGAGTCAGAAGGTGAGTCCAGGGTCAATGGTCTGGAGTGAAGGAGTTCCACTCTTACAGGAAGCACCTATATTAGGCCTTGGTCCCTGGGGGCACTGGCTCATAGCAGTAGAAGCAGTATCCAGACTTCCCAATTCAAAGATCACCAGGCACAATTTGGAAGATCAGTGGGGAAAACACTGCCAGAGTGAGTGCAGAGTCCAAGCCAGTATGGCTCCCAGAACAGCCATGGCCCTCAGCACAGCCCCTGTCCAGTAACTGGAAGCGGATCTGCATAGTCACCCATCAGGGAGCAGCCCAGCAGCTGCTTCCAGAGTTCTTATCCCACAGAAGGTAAAGGAGACTATCGAGGTCTCTCCACTCTCCCTGGGGCAAGACTCTGTGACTTCATCCATATTCAGACCCTGGTGAGAGTCTGAGACTCCTAAATGCCATAGAGCAGGGTCCCTCCCCACTGATCAGAGCACAGGTCATGAGAAAAATCTGAGCCTTTCATAAAACCTTGGAGGAATTGAGGTCCTTGGGTGGTTGCCCCAGTAACACTCAAAAGTTTGGAAAGCACCTCAAAACCAAGGCACAAGCTAGGGAAAGGAGTAAACAATAAAAAAGAATCTGTCCATATATAATTATTTTGGTCCTACACAGGATTGAAACACACACTTAGAAGATGACAAAGTCCAAGCTTCTGTATCCAAAGACTCCAAGAAAAAAAAGTTGGGTTAAGGCTATGGAAGAATTCAATAAAGATTTTGAAAATCAGGTAAATGAGGTAGAGGAAAACTTGGGAAGAGAAATGAGAGCAATGCAGTAAAGACATGAAAACTAAGACAACAGCTTGATCAAAAAAATGCTGAAGTAAACAACATGTAAAAACCAGTTTAGGTCAAATGGAAAAAGTAGTCCAAAAACTTACTGAGGAGAAGCATAACTTACAAAGTAGAATTGAGCAGATGGAAAAGGAGAGAAGAAAGTTCATTGAAGAAAATAATACCTTTAAATATAGAATAGAACTAAAAATGAAGAAACAATTAAAAAAAACCCAAATAACAAAAGACCTAGAAGAAAATGTGAAATATCTCATTGAAATACAATTGAACTGCACAAACAGTTCCAGAAGAGACAATACAAAAAAGCATTGGGCTACCTGGAAGTCATGATCATGATAGGAGTCTTCATTTCAGTTTTAAAGAATATCTACAGTGCCCAGCCAAGATGGCAGAGAGAAGACAGGCACAGTTCTAAAGTCTCCTGATCTCTTCCCCATCTATCACATAAAACAAACCTCTTAAAAGAAATCTGAACCAGGAAACCCAGAAGGAAAAGCCAGGAGAGGAAAATCTACCTCAGGATTTGTCTCCCGCAGCAGCCTTGGCTGAGTACCGGCAGGTGAGTCCGAGCTCCCAGGGAAGATCAGCCAGACCGACAGCTGAATCGGTACTGAGAGTCTGAGGGCCTGAGAGCCGGACCTGCTGGATCAGTGGTGGGGCTGGATGAAGTGGGTTTGGGTCCAAGGGGAAGCAGAGGCGCTGGTGTGGGTGCTGCCCCCTGGAGCTTGTGGAAGGGGCTGCAGGGAGAGGTCTGGTGCGGTAGAGCTGCAGACACCATCCCTGGGCTCCTCAGGTCTGAGAAACTCTGAGCCCACGCCTCCATTACACTGAGGCCTCCTCCCAAACAAATGCAAATTATTTCTGCCTCAGGCCCAGGTGTGTGAGCAAAAGAACCAGCCCAGCTGAGGAATGACCTCAGGCCAGGGTAAAGCCCACCATTGATTGAAGGCAAAAGAATTCAATAGCTCCAATTGCTTCCCTCAAGCAAAGGGAGAAGGCCTTGAAACCAAGGTCACAGACACCCCAGAGAGGGCAACCAGCACCTCCTACTGGCCAGAAAGAGAAACTGCACTCAGTAAAGGCTTTAGAGATCCCAAGCCCAGGTGAACCAGCTCCACCCAACTCAAGGTCTTAGCATAATGAAGAAGGGTCAGCAGAAAGGTGGATCCATAGAAAAATTCCTGGAAGGGAAACACCCCAACCCAGAGAGACCTGGAACATCTGCGGAGGATAAAACCTGGTCTCCAGCACAGAAAGACTTCCTTGAAGAAATAAGGAAGGAGTTTAAAAATCAACTGGAAAATTTGGGGGAGACAATTAATACCTTGCAACAAGAAAACAAAACCTTAGAAAGTACAATTGGACAGACACAAAAGCAGAATAAATCTCTCAGATCATCAATTGGACAATTACAAAATGAGAATAATTATCTCAGATGCTCAAATGGGCAAATGCAAAAAGAAATTAATTCTCTCAAAACCTCAATTGATCAAATGGAAAGCTCTTTCAAAAGTAGAAATGACCAACTGGAAAAGGTTAAAGAAGAAAACTCCTCCCCCCAAAAAATAATGGAGTCTACAGAAACTAATGACTCCACAAGACAGCAAGATTCAGTTAAACAAAATCAAAAAATAGAAAAAATAAAAGCAAATGTGAAAAACCTCATCAACAAAACCACTGCCCTCGAGAATAGATGATGGAGGGGATACCTGAAAATTATAGGACTTCCTGAAAACATTGAAGAGAAAAAAGCCTGGACTTAATATTACAGGATCTAGTGATGGAAAACTGCCCTGACATCATGGAATCAGAGGGCAAAGTAGTTATTGAAAGAGTACATCAATCCCCACCAGAAAAAGATCCTAAAAGGACAACACCAAGGAATGTTGTGCCCAAACTCCAGAACTATCAGATGAAAGAGAAAATCCTGCAAGCAGTCAGAAAGAAACAATTTAAATATCAAGGAGCCACAATAAAGATCACGCAGGACCTGGCTGCATCAATTTTAAAGGATCGAAGGGTCTGGAATGAGATATTTCGAAGGGCACAGGAGCTTGAAATGCAGCCAAGAATCTAATTACCAGCAAAGCTGAGCCTTCTTTTCCAGGGAAAAAGATGGACATTTAACGAAATGGAAGAATTCCAAAAATTTCTGATGAAAAGACCAGAGCTAAACAGAAAATTTGGATATCAAGCAGGAGGTTCAAGAGACACATGAAAGTGTAAAAAAAAGGGGGGGGTGGTAAAAGGTAAAAGGAAAAAAATGCAATCCAGCAAGTTGAAACTGGCTATATCCCAGGATGGGGGCAGGTAGAGACTCTCATAAATCCTGAGAAATGTAACTGTAACAGAGAGAATATACCTAGCCAGAAATGATGGACATCCATGACCTATCCATGAGACTGATATCTAATGGGATGTAACTGGCTATAACTCCACTGGGGAGAAAGACTCTAATAACTCTCAGGAATTTGGACTCTATTCAACAGTATATAATGAACTAGAAGGGACAGACACTCAGAATTTTCTATGACTTAAATAGAATGATCTAAAAATAATACACTACCTCCCTAAAAAGGGGGACAGGAAAGAG
Source organism: Macrotis lagotis (assembly GCF_037893015.1). Taxonomy (NCBI): domain Eukaryota; kingdom Metazoa; phylum Chordata; class Mammalia; order Peramelemorphia; family Peramelidae; genus Macrotis; species Macrotis lagotis. Next base: position 213,024,260 of record NC_133663.1, read on the forward strand.
ATGGGAGAGGGGAGGGGACTGAATGGGACAAATCTCATTACACTAAGAGGTACAAAAAACCTATGGTAATAGAGGGGAAGAAGGGAGTAGAGGAGAAACACCTGAATCTTCTTCTCATCAGACTTGGCTTAAAGTCAACCTACACATACTCAGTTAACTTTTAAAACATCTAACCTTTCAAGAAGTAAAAGGGGAAAAGGGGAGGGGGGACAGAGAAAGGGAAGGGGAGTAGAGGAAATGAGGGGAAATAACAAAAGGAAGGGAAGGGAACAGGGAAAGGGGAAAGAAAGGGGAGGGTGTGATATAGGAGGTCAAACACACTCAAGGGGGTGGTATTCAAAAACAAAATACTGGGGAATATGGACAAAGGGGGGAAGGGGTAAAAATATAAACAGAGGGAAGATAGCACAGAGGGCAATAAAGAATTAGTAATCTTAACCTTGAATGTGAATGGGATGAACTCCCCCTTAAAACGTAAGCAAAGAGCAGAGTGGATTAAAGACCAGAATCCTACAATATGCTGCTTACAAGAAACTCATTTGAAGCAGAGAGATACACATAGAGTAAAGGTAAAAGGTTGGAGCAAAATATATTTTGCTTCAGCTGAAGTAAAAAAAGCAGGGGTAGCAATCCTTATCTCAGACAAAGCAGCAGCAAAAATAGATAGCCTTAAAAGATATAAGGAAGGAAACATTATCCTCCTAAAAGGTACCATAGATAATAAAGTCATTTCAATATTGAATATATATGCACCCAGTGGGACAGCACAAAACTTCTTAGAGGAGAAGCTGAAAGAATTACAGGAAGACATAGACAGCAAAACTCTACTAGTAGTAGACCTCAACCTCCCGCTATCAGATCTAGATAAATCAAATCATAAAACAAACAAGAAAGAAATTAGGGAGGTAAATAGATTGTTAGAAAAATTATATATGGTAGACTTATGGAGGAAACTGAATGGGGATAGGAAGGAATATACCTTTTTCTCTGCAGTACATTGAACTTATACAAAAATTGACCATGTATTAGTACATAAAAACCTAATAATTAACTGCAGAAAGGCAGAAATAGTGAATACATCTTTCTCAGATCACAATGCAATAAAAGTCATAGGCAATACTGGGCCAAGGAGATATAGACCCAGAGCAAATTGGAAACTGACTAACCTCATCTTAAAAAATGAGTGGACCAAAATACAAATTATAGAAATAATTAACCATTTTATTCTAGATAATGTTAATAATAAAACAACATACCAAAACCTATGGGATTCATTCAAAGTAACTCTCAGGGGATATATTATAGCACTAAATGCTTATATGAATAAGTTGGAGAAACAGGAAATCAATGAACTAAACATGCAACTAAAAAAATTAGAGAAAGAGCAAATCAAAAATCCCCAATCAAATACCATATTAGAACTTTTAAAAATCAAAGGAGAAATTAATAAAAATGAAAGCAAGAAAACTATTGAATTAATAAATAAAACCAAAAGTTGGTATTATGCAAAAACCAATAAAATTGATAAACCTATGGTCAATTTCATTAAAAAAAAGAAAGAAGAAAACCAAATTGCTAGTATTATAAATGAAAAAGGCGAACTCACCACCAATGAGGAGGAAATTAAAGTAATAATTCAAAATAATTTTGCCAAACTTTATGCCAATAAATTTGATAATCCAAGTGAAATGAATGAATATTTACAATAATATAAGTTGCCCAGGTTAAATGAAGAAGAGATTAAAAGCCTGAACAACCCTATCTCAGAAAACAAAATTCAAGAAGCCATTAGTGTACTCCCTAAAAAAAAAATCTCCAGGGCCTGATGGATTCACAAGTGAATTCTACCAAACATTTAAGGAACAATTGGTTCCAAACCTATATAAACTCTTTGGAAAAATAGGGAAAGATGGAACTCTGTCTAACTCTTTCTATGAAACCCATATAGTACTGCTACCTAAACCAGGAAGAGTTAAAACAGAGAAAGAAAATTATAGACCTATTTCCCTGATGAATATAGATGCAAAAATACTAAATAAAATCTTAGCAAAATGACTACAACAAGTCATCACCAGGATAATACATTATGATCAAGTAGGATTTATTCCAGGAATGCAGGGTTGGTTCAATATTAGCAAAACTGTTAGTATACTCAATTCTATCAATAACAAACCTATCAGAAACCATATGATCATATCAATAGATGCTGGAAAAGCTTTTGAGAAAATACAACATCCATTCCTATTAAAAACACTAGAGAGTGTAGGAATAAATGGATTGTTCCTTAAAATAATTAGCAGTATCTATCTGAAACCATCAACAAGCATTATACTCAATGGGCAGAGGCTAGAGGCATTCCCAATAAGATCAGGGGTTAAACAAGGCTGCCCATTATCACCACTACTATTCAATATTGTATTAGAAATGTTAGCATCAGCAATTAAAGAAGAAAAAGAAATTAAAGGAATTAGAATTGGGAAGAAAGAGACAAAACTCTCACTATTCATAGATGACATGATGGTCTACCTAGAGAATCCCAAGAAATCATTTAAAAAACTCCTGGAAACAATTAGCAATTTTAGCAAAGTTGCAGGTTATAAAATAAATCCCCATAAATCCTCAATTTTCCTATATATGACTAGCAAGAAACAGCAGGAAGAGCTAGAAAGAGAAATTCCATTCAAAGTAACCTCAGACAGTGTAAAATACTTGGGAGTCTATTTGCCAAGACAGACTCAGAATATTTTTGAAAACAATTATAAAACACTTCTCACACAAATTAAATCAGATTTAAATAACTGGGTAAATATCAACTGCTCATGGATAGGTAGAGCTACTATAATAAAAATGACAATTCTACCAAAACTAAACTATCTGTTTAGTGCCCTACCAATCAAAATTCCAAAAAATTACTTCAGTAAGCTAGAAAAAATTGTAAGTAAATTCAAATGGAGAAATAAATAGTCAAGAATTGCCAGGAGCTTAATGAAAAAAAAATGCAAACAAAGGTGGCTTAGCACTACCTGATCTAAAATTATTTTATAAAGCATCAGTCATCAGAACTGTTTGGTATTAGCTAAGAAATAGAGTGGTGGACCAGTGGAATAGACTAGGTGTAAAAGCAGGAGAGGATTATAATAATCTGCTGTTTGATAAACCCAAAATGTCTGCCAAAGAGTCTGGCCACTGGGATAAAAACTCCCTCTTTGATAAAAACTGCTGGGATAATTGGAAGTTAGTATGGAAGAAACTTAGATTAGACCAACACCTCATACACTTTACCAAAATAAGATCCAAATGGTTACAGGACATAGACATAAAAAACAATACTATAAGCAAATTAGAAGATCAAGGACTAGTCTACCTGTCAGATCTATGGAAGGGGGGAACAGTTTATGACTAAGGAAGAGTTGGAGAACATCATTAAACACCAGTTAGATGATTTCGATTACATTAAATTAAAAAGTTTTCGCACAGATAAAAGCAATGTAATCAAGATCAAAAGAAAAGTAGTAAATTGAGAAACCATCTTTACAACTAATGATTCTGACAAAGGACTCATTTCTAAAATATACAGAGAACTAAGTCATATTTTTAAAACAAAAAGCCATTCCCCAATTGACAAATGTTCAAAGGATATGCAAAGGCAATTTACAGATGAGGAGATCAAAGCAATCCCTAGCCATATGAAAAAATGCTCTAAATCATTAATTATTAGAGAAATTCAAATTAAAGCTTCGCTGAGGTACTACCTCACACCTCTCAGATTGGCCAGTATGACCAGGAAGGATAATGATCATTGTTGGAAGGGATTTGGGAAATCTGGGACACTATTACACTGTTGGTGGAGTTGTGAATTCATCCAACCCTTCTGGAGAGCTATTTGGAACTATGCCCAAAGGGCCACAAAAATGTGCATACCCTTTGACCCAGCAATACCACTACTGGGTCTATACCCTGAAGAGATGAGGAAAAAGGGTAAAAACATTACTTGTACAAAAATATTTATAGCAGCCGTGTTTGTGGTGGCAAAGAATTGGAAATCCTGTAAACGTCCTTCAATTGGGGAATGGTTTAGCAAACTGTGGTATATGTATGTCATGGAACACTATTGTTCTATTAGAAACCAGGAGGGATGGGATTTCAGGGAAACCTGGAGGGATTTACATGAACTGATGCTGAGTAAGATGAGCAGAACTAGAAAAACACTGTACACCCTAACAGCAACATGGGAGTGATGTTCAACCTTGAAGGACTTGCTCATTCCATCAGCGCAACAATTGGGAACAATTTTTGGCTGTCTGCAAAGGAGAATACCATCTGTATCCAGATAAGGAGCTGTGGAGTTTGAACAAAGTACAAGGACTATTCCCTTTAATTTGGAAAAAAACCCAGATGTATCATTGTTTGATCTGATCACCTCTGAGAATTCTGTTTTCTTTAAGGATATGATTTCTCTCTCATCACACCCAATTTGGATCGAGGTACAACATGGAAACAAAGTAAAGACTGATGGAGTGTCATCTCTGTGGTGGGGGTGGGGGGAGGGAAGCAAGATTGGGGGAAAACTATAAAACTCAAATAATATCTTTAATAAAAATTTAAAAAAAAGAATTTCTACAGGAAAATTGGTCCAATATCCTAGAATCAGTGGGTAAAATAGAAATTGAAGGACTCCACTTATTTCCTCCATAAAGAGATCTAAAAAATATAATTCCCAGGAATTTTATAGCAAAATTCCAAAACTCCAAAGTCAAAGAGAAAATATATTTTTTTAAATTTTAAATGAATATGAACAAGTGTTTTCCTTTGTGATTAAGGAAAATAAAACAAAATACCAAAGGAAAAACAACATCAAATGTGAGAAATCATGTCTGGTAATTTGATCTCTGTCCATAGGCAAAAAAGAAACTTAGGAAAGAGTTCCAAATGTTATCTTCATGAAAATTGAACTAATCACCAACTTGAATGATTTTTTTACCTTGCTGACAATTTTCATATTATTGCAAATATCTGAATTTTTTTTTATTCTGCAGAAATTCCAGAATATTAATCAAATTTTTACTTCATTTTTTTCTTGGCATTTTGGAACTTAATAAATATGCAAAGTCAATGTCATGGCTACACAGATTTTTTTTCCTAAATCCTGTGCTAGTCTAATATTTTCCTCTCATTTGAAATATGAAATTAAATGACTGGTAAGGTAGATAGGTAGGGACTATTTTAGAATTTGTAGAACTTTTTTTATCTCCTTTTCCAGATGGCCAGTTCTTCTCCCCATTTGCCTTTTGGGTTGTTTTTTTTTTTCCATTTGCCCTTTCTGATTTTTAACATGTTATTTTCTTCACTGTTTTTTAGTATTGCTTTCATCAAGCTTTTAACTTGAATTTAATGATTCACCAGCACCACTCTCATTTTTCTTCCCAATTTTTCTTCTATCTCCCTTACTTCTTTTTCAAAGTCTTTTTTGAGCTTTTCTATTGCCTGAGACCATTTCCTATTTCTCTTGGAGGTTTTGGGTATAGAAGATTTGACTTTGTTCTCTTCTGAGTGTGTGTTTTGATTCTACATGGGACCAAAGGTATTTTCTATGGTCAGATTCTTCTTTTTCTGTTGTTTGCTCATTTCCTCAGCCTATGACCAATATATCACACTTTCAAGGATTTGAGGTGTTTTGGGACACCCCACAGAGACCTTAATTTCTCCAAGGTCTTATGAGAGGCCCTGACTCCTCTCTTGCCAGTGCTCTGGTATCTGATTGACCACCTCTCTACCCTGGAAATGTGAGGAGGTTCCCTGCTCTGCTATGGTAATGTGAGAGCCCAGACTGCAACCTGGATCTAAGTGTGATCAAACATCAGAGTACTGGCCCATGGAGAGCAGAGAGACCTCTTCAGTCTTTTCCCACCTCCTTACCATCTATGTCTTGTTTCCTCTGGAAGTGCCGGGTGGTTCTGCCTAATCTTGCTAGGGTTCTCAGTGCAGGGCTGCTCTGATGCTGGGGCTCCCAGTTCACTCTAGTGCCACAGAGTTCTCTCACGGGCCATTCAAGCTGTCTCTGTTGCTCCCTGGATCAAGAGGTCTGGAAACTGCCTCCTCTGCCATGGACCCAGGCACTGCCAGGGACCCAGGCACCCCACCAGCTGTTCCTCAAAGACTGGAACAGAGTTTCTTTGGCCCTCCTGTGCTGCTGCTCTTTGCAACTTTCATTCCAATGAAATAGACCTTTGCTGTGTATCTTCTAAGTCATATTGGCCTGGGAAACTGAATCACTCAGTCTTTCTCTAGGTTCTCTCCCTCTAAATTTTGTCTTGATTCATAATTTGATGACTTTTGTGTATTTTGGGGAATGATATTCTGGGAATTGCTGCCCTCATGCCATCAATTTGGCTCCACTGTATTGTGTGATTTTCACTAAAGATCTTGAAAATGCTATCAAAGTATTTGGTAGAATCTTTAGAAAAAGATGAGCCATGTAGATGTGGGATTTTTTCAAAAGGCACTCTGTGGGGTTATTTTCATTTTCCCACATCAAAACTGAATATACTCTGTGTAATTCATCATGTACCTGTTTACTGTTGTTGATTAAATGTATTTTACTGAATTTATTTTTCAGTATTCAATTTAAATGTAAGTCATTCTGATATGAAATTGTCATTGCTCTAATTACCCTGTTCAGGGAGAAAGGAAAAGACAAGAGAAAGAGTTTATGGCTAAATGACGAATATTTCTTATGATAGTAATTTTAATTTTTTATGATTTTATTTATTTTGAGTTTTATAATTCTTCCCCTGATCTTACCTCCCTCCCCCCACCCCCCACAGAAGGCAATTTGACAGTCTTTACATGTTATACATTGATCCAAATTGAATGTGATGAGAGGAATCATATCCTTAAGGAAGAAACATAAAGTATAAAAGACAACAAGATCAGACAATAAGATTTCAATTTGTATTTTTTTCTAAATTAAAGGAAACTTTGTTCAAATTCCATGGTTCTTTATCTGGATACAGATGGTATTCTCCAATGCAGACAGGCCAAAAATATCCCCGATTATTCGCTTGATGAAATGAGTGAGTCCATCAAGGTTGATCATTGCCGCCATGTTGCTGTTAGGGTGTACAGTATTTTTCTGATTCTGCTCATCTCACTCAAAATCAGTTCATGCAAATCCCTCCAGGCTTCCCTGAATTCCCAACCTTCCTGGTTTCTAATAGAAGAATACTGTTCTATGAAATACATATACCACAGTTTGCTAAGCCATTCCGCAATTGAAGAACATTTACTTAATTTCCAATTCTTTGACCCTAAAAACAGGGCTGCTATGAACATTTTTGTACAAATGATGCTTTCCCCCTTTTTCATCATCTCTTCAGGGTATAAACCCAATATTGGTATTGCTGGATCAAGGGTATGCACATTTCTGTTGCCCTTTGGGCATATTTCCAAATTTCACTCCAGAAAGGTTGGATGAGTTTCACCAACTCACAGCTCCACCAACAATGTAATAGTGTTCCAGATTCCCACAACCCTTCCAACAATGATCATTTTCCTTTCTCGTCATATTGGCTTGTCTGAGATGTGTGAGGTGGTACCTCAGAGAAGCTTTGATTTGCATTTCTCTAATAAGTAATGATTTAGAACAATTTTTCTTTTGCTTTGATTTCCTCATCTGTAAATTACCTTTGCATATCCTTTGACCATTTGTCAATTGGCAAATGGCTTTATTTTCTTAAATATCACTCAGTTCTCTGTATATTTTAGAAATGAGTCTTTATTCAGGAATGTTAGTTGTAAAAATTGTTTCCCAGTTTGCTACATTTCTTTTGATCTTGGTTGCACTCATTTTGTCTGTGCAAACACTTTTTAATTTAATGTAGTAGAAATCATCTCTTCCTTAGTAATAAACTGCTTCCCTTTCTATAGATCTGACAGGAAAAATAGCTTATCCAACCATCTATTTTCCTCCTTAACTTCATTCTTGTTCTTTTTATGATTCGATTTATCTAGATCCAGAGCAGGCAGTTGAGGTCTCCCACTAGTAGAGTTTAGCTGTCTATGTCTTCCTGTAGTTCTTTGAATTCTAAGAATTTGGATGGTATCTCATTGGGTGCATGTATATTCAGTACTGAAATCACTTTATTGTCTGTGGTACCTTTTAGGAGGATATAGTTTCCTCCCTTATCTCTTTTAGTGTTATCCATTTTTGCAGCTGCTTTGTCTAAGATAAAGATTGCTACCCCTCCTTTTTTTGACTTCAGCTGAAGCAAAATATATTTTGCTCCAATCTTTAACTTTTGCTCTATATGTATCTCTCTGCCTCAAATGAGTTTCTTGTAAGCAGGATATTGTAGGATTCTGGTTTTTAATCCACTCTGCTATTATCTTACATTTTAAGGAAGAGTTCACCCCATTAACATTCAAAATTATAATTACTAACTCTGTATTGCCCTCCATGCTATCTTCCCTCTGTTTGTATTTTTCCGCTTTCCCCCTTTATCCATATTTCCCAGGATTTTGTTTCTGAATTTCACCCCCTTCAGTGTTTGCCTTCCTATATCCACCCCTTCCCTTTCTTTCTCCTTTCCCTTTTTTCTTTTCCCTTCCTTTCCTTCTGTTAGTTCCCCTTTATTTCTCCCACTACCTTTCTCCATCCCCTTCCCCTTTCCCCTCTCTTAATACTTGAAAGATTAGATATCTAACTTCTCTTGGGTTTCTTTTCCCAAATTTTGCATTTGATTTTTAATCTCCATCCTCATTTCTTCAAGAAAGGTCTTCTGAGCTGGAGACCAGATCATATTCTCCTCAGAAGTTCTAGGTCTCACTGAGTTAGGGTCTTTTCCTTCCAAGAATTTTTCCATGGATCCACCTTTCCACTGACCTTTCTTCATTTTGCTAATACCTTGGGTTAAGGGGGGGATGATTCACAGAGGTTTGGTGTTGGGATCCCTAGAGGCTTTACTCACTGAGCACCATACCTCCAGCTGGTCAGTAGGAGGTACTGGTTTCTTTCTCTAAAATATGTGTGACTTTTATTGCAACCTACCCCCTTAAACTAGAGGGAGCTATTGAAGCTGTTAAATACTTTTGTCTTCAATCAGTGGTGGGCTTTACCTTGGGATGAGGTCATCCCTCTCCCTGTTGTCAGCTGAGTTGGTTCTTCTGTTTGCACACCTGTGCCTGGGGAAGAAGTCATCTGTAACTTTGTTCTGGGAAGAGGCTTCAGCAGTAATGGAGGTATGGATTCAGAGTTCCTCCTGACCAGAGGAGCCCAAAGATGTTGTCAGTAGCTCTCCTGCTCCAGAACTCTCCCCGCAGCCCTGCTGCCAAGCTCCTGAGTGTCAGCACCAACACCAATGCCTCTGCTCCCTATTTGACCAAAGCCTCCTGTAGTTGACCATGCCCTTGGCTCTGGCCCTTGGGCCCTCAGGTTCCTGGTGCTCCAACCCCACTGCTAATCAGGCTGATATGTGTCCGATTTTCCCTCTGCACCTGGACTCACCTAGGACTGAGGAAAACAAATCCTTAGATAAATGTTCTTTCCCCTGGCTTTTCTTTCTCTCTTTTGTGAATCAGATTTCTGTTAAGAGATCTGTTTCATATCATAGATGGAGAAAGATCAGGAGAATTTAGAACTGTGCCTGTCTTCTCTCTACCATCTTGGCTGGAAGTCTAACTTTAACTTTTAATAAAAGAAAACAAGATAATATTGTTTATTTTAATAGAAACTATGAAGTTATTAAAAAAAACCTTTATCCTTCAGTAGGCAATAGAGTACAATGGGTCAGTCAATAACATCCCTTGTATTATTATTACTGAGAACTCTGGAAAACTTACATTAAGGATGAACTGGAAAAGAGCTAATTTATACTTGTCATTTGAAGCATCATTTGAGTAAATCAAAAATTAAATTCTGATTAAAAAACCAAATAACTGGATATAAGTCTAAAGAAAAATATGTTCAAAAATAATGTACTTGTGTGGCCATTCTTTTGGAATATGAATTAAAAATGAGCATGAACATAACTGTTTTCCCCCTAATAGCTATGCATCTTTGTTTTAAACCATCTAGTTGTCTTTAGAGGATGGTTGTTATTCATGTATCTTTCCTTACTGCTTCATGAATATTTCTTTGAGAATATATCTTTGATGTAGGAGTAAATAAGCAGGAAGAAAATAATTGTTAATTTCCCATCTTAGATATGATTGCTTTAAGTCTACTAGACTTTAGTATTTCATCACAATGGTAGATTGTGATAGCTAATTTTCAAAAGTACAATTATTAGAACTCCTGTAAACACAATTACAGTATTCTCTCTAGTATTCTATCACCAAATATATTTCAAAAGTTATTGTACTAGAACAGGGCTGTCCAACCTTTCATTTAAAAGGTTTTATTGAAAATATAGTCAATATATTTTGATTTGTCATTTTAGTGAGGACTCTGTGGTAGCTCAGTTTCATTTACAAAAGCATTTAGCAAACCCACAGGGTCTGACTAAAATCACATTGTGGGCCACATGTGGTTAGCACAAGAATTTTGGACAGAACTTAACATCTGAAGAATGCTAAAGCTATTGAACACCTGCTAACTGTTCACAATGGATCACTGCTGAAGTTATTTAGAGCAGGTGTTGTAGCAATTGTGATAAATTGAGAAAATTCTCAGTAGTCTGGGGCACTTAGATTCATTGTTAGCTGTGCATGAATATTTTCCTCATCTAATCCTGCTACTCTTTTCTTCCCTAGGAATTCTCCAGTCTCCTAAGAATGCAGAAGATTGTAGTCAGTGTTCTCATCTTTTCTACAATGACTTTCTATTATGTAGATTTAGAAATATTTTTCCTTTCAGTCAGCAGTAAACTTCAATTGTTTAGGTTAGTCTTTGGAAAAATTTAACACTCCATTTCTCTTGAGAGATTCCATACATTGTGTTCATTACAGAAATGGACAGATTGAAAACTAAATGCTTTAATATTGCTCTGTCCAAAGAAGGCAGCAATTTACCATGATTGTGCTTTTCTTATATCTATATAGTGTACTTTCTTCATTAATCATTTTGTGAATTTCTTGATAAATACTGTAAAATATTTATTTTAAGTGATGTTACTAAATTTATCTCTGCTTGTTCAAAAATTCTTTTCCCCCTTTAATTATAGAATTACTGAATGTGTTTTGTTAAAAAATTATTCTCTTTAGATCAATATAGCCAAGTCTAGTATAAAATTGATTGTTACATCAAAATATTATGAATATGCTTCCTTCCATCAAAGTTTCCAGAAAACACACCCAGACCTTCTCCTTCTTCATGACTTTTAGCATGGAAATAACTTAAACTGAAATGGCAAGGGCAGCCAATGAGTAGATTTTTAGTGGTCAATATTTGCTGAGTGGATTATAAGTGTTGGTTATTCTGCCTTTCAGATTGTTGTTGAAGGCACAGAAATAATATCATTTGTATAATACATTTAAAGATATTTGTCTAATGTGTTTTTAAAAAAACGTGTTTGTGTGTGTGTGCATTCTTGCAGATGTGCATATGCGTGTGAGTGTGGCGTGTGTGTTTGTGTGTGTGTGTGTGTGTATGTGTGTGAGAGAGAGAGAGAGAGAGAGAGAGAGACAGACAGACAGTCAGACAAACAGAGAGAGAGAGAGAGAGAGAGAGAAGGAGAACTCAACTAAAAGTCTTCAAAGCTATGTTTTCTGTCACTCCCTGGTTTTATTCACATTGCTATTCATTTCAGTTATATTTTGTCAGGGACTGAGTACCTGACCTGAAGGATTATTTTTGACGAAGACAATAGGGGCTGCAAATGCTTTTATATATACATATATGTATGTATAATATAATATATATCCTTGACATCTTGTCTCAAAATTCTTTGCAAAAATAAAAATAATGAATTATAGATGGTAATTATCAGATTTCTTCATTAAAATGCAATAATGAAACCCAGTTTCAGCACAAGTAAAGTTTCTATAACATAGTAAAGAATTTCAATTTTTTAAAACTAGAGAGACATATGACCACAATAAGTGTTATCACAGAAATCCATCTGAAGTACCATACCTGAAAATTAAAAAGAAAGAAAAGAAAAAAGACAGATAATTAGATAAGTAATGCAGGACAGGATTAGCATATGCCCTCACCACTTGATGACATATACACTGTGAATTCAATATTAAATTAGTATCCTGATCAAGAATTAGTAAAGTTACTTAAATGTCCCTGATATAACTAACTATGGCCATGCAACCTGTAGCAGCTTATTAAGGAAATAATTACTTTGAGTGAATTCTTTGCTCATTTTCACACTATTTGTTCATAAAGGAATTGAAATCATATTATCTTGTTCCCAACAAAAGCATGTTTATCATTCCTCCACACAACATACTGAATTTAAGAGAATGAATAGGACTTTGAGCATAGTTTCCCTTATCCTGAATTTGTCTTTCCTACATATATTCTGCCCACCCCAAAAGAATGGCATAAAGCTTCACATAAAGAAAGAACACATTTATATGAGTTTACACACAGTGTTCTGAAGAAAACCTACAAGATTAAGCTGGTTTAAAGTCAAAAATATTTCTCATTGTTTTCCAAGCAATCAAAAATATGTCTCGAGCACCGATATGTTCCTTGACTTTCTTCAAGTGTTACATAAAACTTACCTTCTTGAAAGCTTTTCTTGAGCTCTTTTAATACTGGTGTCTCATGTGTTGACTTTTTCCAATTAAAACTGAATAGAGAATGTTTGTATGTAATTATTTGGAAAGTGACTCTCTCATTAGATTGTACACTCCTTTAATCAGGTATCACTTATAAGTACCTCTATAATTACAGTGTGAAGCACAGTGTTTGACTTAACTTAACTTAACTTAGCTTAACTCCATTGTTCCACAAAAAGAAAGAGTATTTGATAACTATTGACTGACTTGAATTCATATCCAGCCCCAGATACATAATACTTTCCTAGCTATGTGACCTTAGGTACATCACTTAACACCATTACCTTGCCAAAAAAAACCCAATATAAATAAATAAATGAATGAATGAATGAATTAATAATAAGTGAGTGACTGATTGGAAAATGTATGCTTCAAATTTATGTTGCTTCACTTCAACTGGACCCACACTGAAGCAGGCAACCATTTAATTCTTCTTTAATTACTACCTCAGACCACTTAAAATATCAATATTCGGTTCATCTTCTACTTCACCTAATTTGGTCTCACCACCTCAAATCCCTCATCATTCAAGTTCATCCTCCACACAGCAACAAAAATTATTTTTCTTATTCTTTTATTTAATTATGTTATATGACTCCTGAATAATTTCCTGTGGTTTTATGTTACTTTTGAAATGAAATATAAACTCTCATAATTAACTTTACAAAAATTTTCATAGCATAACCTACACTGATTTTTCTAACTTCATATAAACCCTAATCCACAAACTTTGTTATAGCTAAGAAAGTCTTTTCTCTATTGTTTATTCATAATTTTTTATCTGTCATTTTTGTCCTTTGTCATTGTATTCATGGAATGCACTTGTTCTACTGACTAAATACCTTTTTTGTTAAAATATAATTTAAACACAATCTCCCTATATGAAAACTCTCCTCACCTCTCCAAACTCCACTACTGATGCTGTGCCTCTAAATAACTTATGTTTCATTTCTATTTATTTGCATTTATTTCCACATTTATGCACTACATATGTGTGTCATTTGTTCTTCATTCAGTTTTGTCTCACTTTTCATGATGCATTTTAGAGTTTTCTTGGCAAAGATACTGAAGTAGTTTGTCATTTCCTTCTTCAGTGGATTAATATAAACAGAAGCTTGCCTTACACTTACCCAACTGGTAAATGTCTGAGACAGCAGTGGAATTCAAGTCTTTGTGATTCAAGTCCCAGCATTCTATCTATTAACGCCTTTGTACAAATATGTACTCTTAGCATTAAATGTAAATTACTTTGCAATATAAAGAGCTTTATTATTTGTTTTTGTATTTGGAATATTCAGTTCCTATCTCAATACTTGGGATATTATATATAGTTAATAAACATTTCTTGGTTGGTTGATTTCTGGGGTATGATTAGATATCTCCTCAAAAATTAACCCAGAATTGCATAAAGCATCATGAATTAATAAATTAGGTATGATATTCCCAAAGCCATTTATAAACTGGTGAGATCACTCTATTAGTTTTCTCTTTCCTATCTCTAACTATTACATATATATATATATATATATATATATTTCATACATCTTTATGACATATAAATATGTGTATACATAATAAATTTGTGTTTGCATATTTGCATATATATTCGCATATATTCTTCAAGTTCAAGATCTAGGAGTTATAGTGTAGTAAGTTGCATAAAAGACAAGTTTTGCCCCAGAAAAGTTATGTAAGAATACCAGGAAGAAAGACATCAACTCTGGAGTACCAGAGGGAAGTGTTTTTGTCTATAGGTGTTCTCTAGGTAGGCACATTTCTTCTAATGTTCTCAGTATATGGATACATAAGTCTTCTTATAAATGTAGTAACCATTTCTTGATAAGCTTACCCAAGTTTTAATATTGTTCATGCTATACCATGTCATTAAATGTATTTCCTTTTATCTAGGTGTGACTTTTGACTAACTATGAAAGGCTGTGATTATAGTGGTGGTTGGTGGGGTATTATGAACTACAGTTTTAGAATTGGGTTTCTACAGAATTCTGTCAATCAGGGCAAATATAGAAACCAAATCAGCAAATATGAATGAAAATGGTAGTCATGGATGAGCAGCTTTTACCTTAAGAAAAAAAGTATTGACAACAGGAAAAGCATAGATCTAGAGTAGGACATAAGTCACTGTAGATCTGCATGAAGTAAAAAGGTTTCTTTGAAGCACTGTATTTAGTGTTTCCAAGTGAAAGACAGAACATAAAGAACATTATTACTTTTATAAATGTTAATAATTCAATTAAGTTGATGATTACAACATTAATTTTAATAGTATATTTAGTAAATAAAAATGGAATAAATCAAGTGAATAATTTATTTAGGGGTATAACATTAAGAGAGCAGTAATACTAATGCTCAATTTAAGGGAGACCTCTACTGTCATTTTTTTAATAGATCTAGGAATTTAAAACATGTTTCTGTAAAAAATTAATTTAGATCTACTCTGAAGAAACCTAAGAGAGCAATGGATGATATTAAGATATGTGTATGTATGTTTTCACATAATACAAGAGAGTGAATAAAACCCAGTGACTCAAAGAGTTCAACAAAACTAAACAAAACAAAAGTGGATAATTCAAAATTCAGACCTAAGTGTTTTTCTCCACACATTATTTGTGCCTTTGAAATAATCATTTTAAAATAAGTTACAAAGTTATATATGATATTTATCTTATAGTTAGCCTCAGTGACTTTAAGTCTGTGTATGGGGTAGTTTGCCATTTCTTCATCAGTATATCAGTCCATTTTGAAAAGCATCATTTTTTTTAGGTTTTTTTTTTTTTGGCAAAGCAAATGGGGTTAAGTGGCTTGCCCAAAGCCACACAGCTAGGCAATTATTAAGTGTCTGAGACCAGATTTGAACCCCAGGTACTCCTGATTCCAAGGCCAGTGCTTTATCCACTACGCCACCTAGCTGCCCCTGAACGCCACCTAGCCGCCCCTTGAAAAACATCTTGTACACTTAACCCTTTTGCCTTAAATTAAAGAAAAGAAAAAAATAAAAACATCTTGTGGGCTAAATAAGAATTATAATCTACAAAATCAAAAACTTTGCTATAAGAAATTAAAAAGGTTTTGCACTAATAAAATCAATGTTGCCAAAATTAGAAGGAAAGCAAAAAGTGGGTAAACAATCTTCACAACTAGAATTTCTGATAAAGGACTCATTTCTAAAATGTATAGAGAAATAGAAAATTGCATTAAATTTATAAGAAGCAATTAATTCCTCAATTTATAAATGATCAAAGGATATGAATAGACATTTTTTCAATGAAGAAATTAAAACTATATAAAAATCATTTGAAAAAATGTTCCAAATCATTATTTAATAGATAAATAGCGAAATGCAAATTAAAACAACAACGAAGTATCACCTCACACCTATCAGATTGGCCAAGATGTCAAAAAGGGAAAATGAACAATTTTGGAGAGGTGGTGGGAGGATTGGCACAATGATACATTACTGGTGGAGTTGTGAATGGATACAACCTTTTTGGAGAGCAATATGGAACTAAGCCCAAAGAGTAATACTGTTCATACCCTTTGACCCAGCAATTCCAATTCTAGGTCTATATCCAGAAGAAATTACAAGAAAGTCCTACATTTTCCAAACTATTCATAGCAATTCTTTTAATAGTGGCAAAGAATTGGAAGCTGATGGGATGCCCATCAATTGTGGAATGGCTAATCAAGTTATGGTACATGAATAGTATGTAATACTATTGTTCTATAAGAAACCATATATGTGTGGACTCTAGGGAAGCATGGAATGACTTATGGGATCTGATAATTAGTGAAGGGAGTAAAACTAAGAGAAAAATGTACATATTAACAGAAAAATTGTGAGATGAACAACCTTGATGGAAGCAGCTCCTCTCAGCAGTTCAGAGAGCTAGGACAACTGTACTAGAACAGTTATGGAAAATAGTATCCTCATCCAGCAAAAGCAAAGCAAAGCAAAACAAAACACACACACACACACATACACACACACACACACAAATACACACAGACACCCACACAGACACACACACAATCTTTCAGAATCTGTTGAACTTTTTCCAAAAAAAAATCTCTTATGTATGTCTTTCCCTTAATCCTAATTCCTCATCCCCAAAATAACTAATCTGTAAATGCTTGTCAAAACATATATGCACAATTCTAAACTGACTGTTCATTGCTGAGGGGAGGGAGGTGGGGAGGAGGGTGGAAGGTAATTTTGTAACTTAAAAAATACATGTGGGGTGGCTAGGTGGCGCAGTGGATAAAGCACCGGCCCTGGAGTCAGGAGTACCTGGGTTCAAATCCGGTCTCAAACACTTAATAATTAACTAGCTGTGTGGCCTTGGGCAAGTCAATTAACCCCATTTGCCTTGCAAAAACCTAAAAAAAATACATGTGCATATGGATGAAAATAAATGAACAAATAAGTAAATGTAGATAATAAAATAAAATCCACAAATGAAAAAAACTAAAACAAGAAACTGTTCCAATGTATATTAAAGAAAAAAGAAAAACATTTTGTGGTCAAGCTATGTAAGCCCCTATGCCATGTGAAGCCAGTGATGTAGCAACTATATAAAGTGAAAATCACTGATAAAATAGTAAACTAGTAGTTTTTAATGAATTATTACTACTACTAAAAAAGACTACTTGAAATAACTTTAATTTCAATAGAATCATGAAAATTTAGGTCTAGAAAAAAGGCAATCTTGCTAAATTCCTCACATTACAGCTATCTAGGAAACTATATCTTAGAAAGTTGGAATGAGATGCCTTTTTTATATTTTTAATTCCCTTGAAAGCAAAAATAAACTTAAATCCAGGTCAATTTAATTATGTTTAATTCCACAAACACTCATTGACCACTAAGGATATTCAAAGCAATGGACCAGAAATATGAAAAAATGTAAAACTACCTACTCTTTTCACTACTGATTATTTTACTTAATGGGGAAAAATTAGACATACAAACAATTGTTGAATCACTTCTAGTCATGTTGGTACAGAGAAACCAGGTGCTGTTTTAAACTCTCCTGGCTTCCCCCAGAACAGATATGAATCAAGGCTCTAAATAGATTTTGGATCCATAGAACCCACCTAACAAGAGATGGAAACATCTCCTCCCAGGGAGGTCTGTCACAGGGGGGGGTGGATGTCCCCAGAGAAGATAATACAGATCCAACACAGAGGTGGATAAGTCAGGAACAGACCTGAGAAAGACGGAAGCCTTTGCTGTGTGCAGAGAATCTGACTTTCTCCTGGACAAATATAGAAGTAGCTGCATATGTTCCTATCTTGTCTCAAGGCTCAGATGTGGGCAACAGATCTTCCCCAGCAATGAATACTGGGAAGCAGCCTCTGGCATGTCTATCCTGAGGGCCTAACCCAGATTGTTCAATCCAATCTCAAACAATCCAGAGCAAGTTTCTAGCATTCCTTACTGATGAACCCACTGAGCAACATCCAAGAGTTCCTTACCCCAGTAAAAAAGGCCTCTAGGAATCCCATCAAAGATCTGCAAACACCAAAGGTCTGCAAACCACCCCCTCCTCTAACACAAGACCATAGGGAAAGGAGCCCAAATAATGAGAGGCCAGTGCAAAGCAGGGTCCATTTAATGTTCCCTTGGTGATAAGGATGCTAGCCCAGAAAAGGAGGACATAAAGGGTGAAGCTTCAGAGGAGAATATGAATTGGTCTCCATCCCAAAAAGACCTCTTAGAAGAGATCAGAAAGGTGTTTAATACGCAAAAGAAAAATTGGGAAAAGATATGCAAGAGAAAAGTAGCACTAAGGAAGAAAAAATGATTCAAATGCAGAAATATAATGGTACCCTTAGAAACAGAACTGGGCATTTGGAAAAGCATAACAGCTCTTTCAAAAATAGAATTGACCAACTGGAAAAAGAGATACAAAAGTTAAATGAAGAAAATTCTTTTTTTAAAAGATTAGAATCTGTGGAGATTGACTTCATGAAACACCAAAACTCTGTTACATAAATAAAAAAAAAATTAAAAGAAGAAGTAAGTATAAAATACCTCCTCCAGGCCAAAAAACTGACCTGGAAAATAGATCCAGGGGAGAAAATTTAAGAATCATAATATTTGGTGCAACTGAGCATCACAATGGATAGAGCACCAGTCCTGGGGTCAAGAGAACCTGAGTTCAAATTCAGCCTCAGACACTTACTACTTACTTAGTTGTGTGACTTGTAATGTGTAATTCCATTGGCTTTCAAAAATAAAACCAAAAAAATGTTTATTTTAAAAACAATCATAGGACTACCTGAAAACTATGAAGAAAAAAAAGTCTGGGCTTCATACTTCAGGATGTAGTTAAGGAGATCTGCCCTGACATCATGGAACTAGAGGGAAAATGGTCACTGAAAGAATACTTTGACCCCCTCCTGAAAGGAATCTCAAAATGAAAACCAAGGAATATTATGGCCAAATTACAGAATTATCAGATAAAGGAGAAAGTGTCCAGAAAGAAACAATTCAAATACCAAGGAGCCACAGTCAGGATTACACAGAACCTGGCTTAATCAACGTTAAGGCATTGAAGGGACTGGAATATGATATTCTAGAGAGCAAAGGAAATTTGAGTACAACTAAGAATCCACTATACAAAAAAACACATGATCCTTCTCTTTTAGAAGAAAAGATGGACATTTAATGAAATAGGATTCTAAAAACAGAGCTAAACAGAAGATTTGGTCTTCAAACCATAAGCCCAAGAAATATATGACAAGGTAAATGGGGAAAAGAAAAAAAGAACTATTATCTAATAAGATTAAACTGGTTACATCTCAATCTGGGAGGAAGATTCTCTTAACTCTTGAGAATTGTATTGCTATTAGAGGGAATATACTTAGGCAGAAGGAATGGACATTCATGATGTCTAATTACTTTGATGGAAGAATTTTAAAATATATCTCAATAAAAATGGGGGCAGTTAAGAGACAGAGGGAAGGGGGAGATTGAATGGAATGTATTTCATCACATGAAAAGATGCAAAGTACTTACTGCAATATAGGAGAAGGAAGGATCTCATCAGATTCAACTAAAGGAGGGATTAATACACACACAGTTAAATTTAGAAACTTATTTTAACTTTTAAGAATTAACAGGAGGAAGGGGTGGAAGAATGAGCTGATAGAAGAAAGAGAAGGAAGAGGGGTAAAAGGGAAAGAAGAAAGAAAATGGAGGGAATTGGATAAAATCGGTAAACACACTGGAGGTGGTGGTTTTCAGAAGCAAAATGCTGGGAAGTAGGGATAAGGTGAAAGCAGAGGAAAGCACAAACAGAGGAAAGCATGGATGGTAATAAAGAGTTAGTAATTATAACTTTGAATATAAAAGGGATGAACTCTCTCATAAAGCAGAAGTGGATAGCAAAGTGGATTAAAACCCAGAATGCCATAATATGCTGCCTACAAGAAATGTGTTTGAAGCAAAGTGATACATCTAGGATTAAGGTAAAAGACAGGAGCAGAATATATTATGCTTCAGCTGAAGTTAAAAAAAGGAGGTGTAGCAATCCTTAACTCAAGCAACATCATTGCAAAAATAGGTCTCATTAAAGGAGATAAGGAAGTAAACTATATTTTCCTAAAAAGTACTATAGACAATGTAGTAAATTAAATACTAAAAATATCAAGTGGTCTAGTACCAAAATTCTTAGAGGAGAAACTAAATTAATTGCAGGAAGATACAGATAGCAATATTTACTGTTAGTGGACCTCGACTTCTCTCTCTCAGAATTAGGTGAATCTAACAATAAAATAAACAAGAAGTAAGTTAAGGAGGTGAACAGAGTGTTAGAAAACTTAGACATAATAGACCAACCACTAGAAAGAATTGAATAGGAACACAAAGGAATATTTCTTTTTTTTCTGCAGTACATGGCACCTAGACAAATATTGACCATATTTAGAGCACAAAGCCCTCATAATCAAATGCAGAAAGGCAGAAATATTTTTTAAGGTTTTTTTGCAAGGCAATGAGCTTAAGTGGCTTGCCCAAGGCCATGTGGATAAGTAATTATTAAGTGTCTGAGACCGGATTTGAGCCCAGGTACTCCTGATTCCAGGACCGGTGCTTTATCCACTGTACCACCTAGCCACCCCAGAAAGGCAGAAATATTGAAAACATCCATTTTGGACCAGGATGTAACAAAAATCACGTGCAATAAAGGGACATGGGGAGATAGATCTAAAACTGATGGGAAACTAAATCATCTAATTTTAAAAAATGAATTGGGGGAAGCTATGTGGGGCAGTGGATAGAGCACTGGCCCTGGAGTAAGGAGGACCTGAGTTCAAATCTAGCTTCAGACACTTAATACTTCCTAGCTGTGTGACATTGGACAAGTCACTTAACCCTATTGCCTTAAATACATAAAATTTTAAAAGAAGAAAAAAAGATTTTATCAGACAAAAAATCATAGAAAGAATTAAAGATTTCATCCAAGACAATGACAATAATGAAACAACATGCCAAAACTTATGGGATACATGAAGAACAATATTCCAATGAGCAATAAAACTGTTCATACCCTTTGACTTAGCAATTTCATTTTAGGCTTACATCCAGAAGAATTCATTAAAAAATGGGAAAAGTCACAAAGGTTCCAAAATATTCATGGTAACTCTTTTGTATGGAGAAAGATTTGGAAATTGAGGGGATACCCATTAGTTGAGGAATAGTTAAACAAGTTTTGCAAATGAATATTTTGGAATAATATTCTATAAGAAACCATAAAACGCTTCTAGAGAAACAGGAATAAATTGCAGCATCTGATACTGAGCAAAGGGAGGATAACCAAGAGTAAAATATTCACATTAACAACATTGTGAGATGAGCAACCTTGATGGATGCAGCTGCTCTCAGCAGTTCAGAGATCAATGATGACCCTAGAAGACTGGCTATGGTCAATAACATCCTCATCCAAAAGAAGGAAAAAACTCTGCAGAATCTGATGAACTCTGTATTCACTTTTTGGAAAAAAAACTCATATATTCCTTTCCCTTAATCTGAATTCATCATATCCAAAATGACTAATCTATAATCATGTTAATCACAAATATGTATATATAATTTTAACTTGAATGTTCACTGCTGCGGGAAAGGGGTGGGAAGGGATAGTGGAAGGACATTTTGTAACTTAAAAATATACATATGCATATGAATGAATTTTGAAAATCTTTCATAATATGTATTTGGGGAAAATATCAATAAAATATAAACAAATTTATGAATACAGTTAAAACAATTATTAGATATATCTCTAAATGCTTGCATGAATAAAATAGAGGAAGAGAAGATCAATGACCTGAGCATGCAACTAAAAGAGCTACAAAAACAATAAATTAAAAAACCTTAATTAAATGCCAAATTGGAAAGTCTTAAAATTAAAGATGAAATTAATAAAAAAAACAAAGACAATAAAACTATTGAACCAATAAATGAAACTAGGAACTGATTTCAGGAAAAATAAATAAAATAGAAAAAAAAACTTTGGTTAATTTGATTTAAAAAAGAAGAAAACCAAATTATGAAAAAAATGAAAAAGGTGAATTCACTAACAATGAGGAAGAAATTGAAGCAATAATTTTGAACTATTTTGCTCAACTATATGCCAATAAATTTGAAAATCTAAGTGAGATGGATGAATGCTAAAAAAATATAAGTTGCTAAGTTGAAAAAAGAGGAAATTAAATAAGTAACCCTATGTCAGAAAAAAGAAATTCAACAAATCATTAATAAAATCCCTAAGAAAAAACTCCAGGGCCAGGTGGATTTACAAATGAATGCTATCAAACTTTTAAGGAACAATTTGTTCCATTCTAAATGAAATACTTGAAAAAATACATGAGGAAGGAACTCTGCCTAATTCCTTCTATGACAACATTATGGTGCTAATATCTAAACCAGGAAGAGTTTAATCAGAGAAAGATAATTTAGGCCAATTTCCCTAATGAATATGGATGCATAAATTAAAAAAAAATTAACACAGCTATTGCATCAAGTTATCACCAGGATAATACATTATGACCAAGCAGTATTTATACCAGGGATGGA
Organism: Macrotis lagotis; assembly: GCF_037893015.1. Classification (NCBI taxonomy): domain Eukaryota; kingdom Metazoa; phylum Chordata; class Mammalia; order Peramelemorphia; family Peramelidae; genus Macrotis; species Macrotis lagotis. The sequence continues at coordinate 213,047,085 of NC_133663.1, forward strand.
GGGTGCGTTCAATATTAGGAAAACTCTAAGCACAAATGACTATATCAATAACATACCTACCAGTCATCATATGATTATCATAAAATGCTGAAAAAGTTTCTGATAAAAATACAGTACATGTTCTATGTGATTTGACTGCATTCTTAGAGTTCCAGGAACTAGCCATTCCTTAGGAACATAAAGAGTACTAAAAAGAACTGGCTTTTCTCACAGTACTGACCTTAATTATGTTGTGTCTTGTGGCCCCATATGACATCTTCCTAACGTCATAACACTTATTGACTTGTTACATTCATGATAAGAACTCTGGGATCCTTTCCAAATGAATTTGGCAAAAAAAAAAAACCATTGTTCTCCTCTCCTGAGACTCCAATCATTCAATATGAAGAAGCAGAAGCAGCAGCAGCAGCAGCAGCAGCAGCAGCAGAAGAAGAAGAAGAAGAAGAAGAAGAAGAAGAAGAAGAAGAAGAAGAAGAAGAGGAAGAGGAAGAAGAAGAAGAAAAAGAAGAAGAAAAAGAATCCCACCCATGGAGAAGACATTCTGCCCGGTGCTCTCCCAAATCGGTGATGTTTTCTCTCCCATTTGGGAATCTTTCCCAAATTGGTGATGTTTTCTTTATCTTTCTCTTCTACTTTTATTATAGCATTAATAATCCTTTGTCTTTTATGTATTATTTGCTGTATTGGATGTTTTTGTAAGCAATCCATCTCTTGCATTATTAAAATACTTTCATTTTCAACTGCGTGAGAGTGTCATTTTACAGGAATGAATCCAAACCTCATTAAAATCACAATACAGCTAATTTTAGCAATAAGAGAAAAAAAAGTAATTGGAGGAATTGATAAAGAAGCATTCTTTGCATATAGTATGATGTGCAGAGAAAACCCTAGAAAATCATCTTAAAAACTACTGAAAACTTTTAGCAACTTTAGCAAACTCATGGTTTTAACATAAATCCACATAAATTCTCATCATTTCTATATATTATCAATAATATACAGCTGCAAAAGATAGAAACAAAATTCCCATTTAAAATAGCTTCTGTCAGCATAAGATACTTGGGAGTCTATCTGCCAAGGCAGATTCAGACACTTTAGGAAAAAAAGCTATAAAATATTTTTCACACAAATAAAATTATATTTAAATAATTGGGATGAGCTAATATAATAAAAATGAAAATTCAATCCAAATTAATTTTTTTATTTAGTGCCATACCAATCAAACTTACAAAAATTGTTTCAGTGAACAAGAAAAATCAGTAACTAAATTCATATGGAGGAACAAAAGTTCAAGAATTTCAAGGGAATGCCCATCAATTGGGGAATGGCTAAACAAGTTATGAACACTATGGGATATTATTGTTTGATAAGAAACTAAAAATGGTCAGACTCTAGAGAAGCATGGAATGAGCTACAGGATCTAATTCTGACAGAAGGGTGCAGAATTAAGAGAAAAATGTGCACATTGACAACACATTGTAAGAAGATAAACCTTGTAAAGGAAGCAGCTCCTCTCAGAAGTTCAAAGAGCAAGGACCACCATATTAGGCTGGCTATCCCCAACTAGAGGAAGAAAAACAAAACAATATAAAACAAAAAAAAAATGTATACTTTTAAAAATATCTCATGTATATTTGTCTTAATCCTAATTCCTTATACCCATAATGATTAATCTGTACACAGGTTTATTAAAAATCTGTCTGTACAATGTTAAATTTACTGTTCTCTGCTCATGGGAAAGGGATGGTGAGGGGGGTTGGAAAAAAATTTTTAACTTCAAAATATACATATATAATTATGGATGAATGCTGAAAAAGCTTTTATAACATGTTTTTGGAAAAATATCAATTATCAATAATATCAAGGGAATTAATGAAGAAAAATATAAAATAAATCAGGCTAGCGATACTGTATCTAAAATTATATTACAAAACATCAGTCATCAGAACTGTCTGGTACTAGAGTAGTAGATAAGTACTATAGATCAAGTGCAAAAAGAGACAGCCCAAAATGACTATAGTACTCTATTGTTTGATAAATCCCCAAATTCTAGCTTCTGGTATAAGGACTCACTCTTTGATAAAAATTGCTGGGGGAAACTGGAAGATAGTATAGCAGAAACTCGGAATAGATGAATAAATAAATCATACCCTCTAATAAGGTAAGGTCAAAATGAGAGCAGGATTTAGACAGTTTTAGCTGTGAGATCTATGGAAATGGAGGAGTTCATGACCAAAGAAGAGATCGAGAACATAATAAAGATGAGTCCTTTGTCAGAAACATTAGTTGTAAAGATTGTTTCCCAGTTTACTACATTTCTTTTGATCTTGGTTATGGTGGTTTTGTCTGTGCAAGAGTTTTTAATTTAATGTAATCAAAATCACCGTGTTTGATTTTATTGATGTTTTCCATCTCTTCCTTAGTTATCAACTGCTTCCATTTCCTTAGATCTGACAGGTAAACTACTCCTTGAGCTTCTAATTTGCTTCTAATATTGTTTTTTTATGTCTAAATCAAGTGCCATGTACTGCAGAGAAAACGGTTTATTCCTTTCTATCCCCATTCAGTTTCCTCCATAAGTCTATCATATCTAGCTTTACTAACAATCTATTTACCTCCTTAAATTTTTTCTTGTTTATTTTATGTTTTGAGTCATCTAAATCTGAGAGTGGGAGGTTGAAGTATCCCACTAATAGAGTTTTGCTGTATATGTCTGTATATTTCAAAATATACTTTGCTCCAACCTTTTACCTTTGCTTCATATGTATCTCTCTGCTTCAAATGAGTTTCTTTAAGCAGCATATTGTAGGATTCTGGTTTTTAATCCACTTGGCTATTTGCTTATGTTTTAAGGAAGAGTTCATCCCATTTACATTCAAAGTTATAATTACTGACTCTTTATTGCCCTCCATGCTATCTTTCCTCATTTTGTATTTGTCCTCTTTTCCCCCTCTATCTGTATTCCCCAGTATTTTGTTTCTGAATAACATACCCTTCAATGTCTTTGCCCTTCTATATTCATCCCCTTCCCCTATATTTCCCTTTTCCATTTTTCCAGTTTGCCTTCACTTCCTTCTGTTCCCCCCTTACCCCTCCCTGTCTCCAACTCCCCTCCCCTTTTCCCCTTTTAGTACTTGAAATGCAAGATATTTTTTTAAGTTAACTAAGTGTTTGTGTGTAATTTAACTTTAAGCCAAGTCTGATGAGAGGAATATTTAGGTGTTTCTCATCTCCTCCCTTCTTCCCCTCTATTATCATAGGTATTTTTGGACCTCTTAGTTTAATGATTTTTACATCTTTCAATCACCTCCTTCCTCCCATCCCTTTCCTCTTCCCCTTTATAAGGAGGCAATGTTTTTAAATAATTCTTTCTGAGTCATTGACATTCTCAGGATCCATCACTTCTGGATAAGTATATTCTCTCTAAAAGAGTTACAGTTCTTGAGATTTATGAGTCTTTCTCCCAAGTAGGGTAATAAATAGTTTCATTCCATTGGGTAGCAGTCTCATGGATAAGTCATGAGTGTCCATCATTTCTCGCTAAGTATATTCTCTCTGTTAGAGTTACAATTCTCAAGAGTTATGAGAATCTTTTTCCCTGCTGGTATTTATCTTATTGGACAGTAGTTTATTTTCTTCCTCCCCTCCCTTTTTTAACCTTTTTATGTGTCACTTGACCCTCCTGTTTTGTGACCACATTTTCTATTTAGCTCTGGTCTTTTCATCAGGAAATTTTGGAAGTCTTCCATTTCCTTAATTGTCCATCTTTTCTTCTGAAAGAGAAGACTCAGGCTTGCCAGATAATGGATTCTTGGCTGCATTCCAAGCTCCCTTGCTATTCAGAATACCTACTCCTGGCCCTTGGATCCATTAATGTTGATGAAGCCAGGTCCCATGTAATCCTTACTTTTGCTCCTTTATATTTAAATTGTTTCTGTCAGTTTGCAGAGAGTTCTGGAATTTGGCCAGAACATTCCATGGTGTTTTCATTTTAGGATCTCTTTCCAGGGGGGATCACTGTATTCTTTCAATAAATATTTCACCCTCTGCTTTCATGATATTAGAGAAGTTTTCCATCACTAAATTGTGTAATATTAAATCCAGGATGTTTTTCTCTTCAATGTTTTCAGGAAGACCAATAATTCACAGATTGGCCCACCTCAATCTGTTCTCAATGTCAGTGATTTTGCTGATGAAGTATTTCACATTTTCTTCTGTTTTTTGATTTTCTTTTACAGGCTCTTTCTGCCTCATGAAGTCATTGGATTCCGCAGACTCCATTATTTTCCTTTTTTTTTTTTTTGGTAGATGAGTTTTCTTCATTTACCTTTTGCAAGTCCTTTTCAAATTGGTCAGTTCTATTTTAGAAAGAATTTTCTCTTTGACCAATTGAGGTTTTGAGAGAATTATCTTCTTTTTTCATTTCCCCAGTTGAGGATCTGCAAGAATTCTCAGTTTGAATTTATGCAATTGAGGATCTGAGAGAATTATTGTCATTTTTGCATTTGTCCAATTGTATTTTCCAATGGTTTGTTTTCTTGTTGCAAAGTGTTAATCTTCTCTTGGGTTTCTTTTCCCAAATTTTCCAGTTGATTTTGAAACCCCTTCTATCTTTTCTGGAAATCAGATTATATACTCCTCAGAGGTTCTAGTTCTTTCCTAGTTAGTGTCTTTCTTCCCTAAAATTTTTGGTGGACCCACCTTTTGCTGGCCTTTCTTCATTTTTCTAAGCCCTTGAATTTGGGAAGGGCTAATTTATAGAGGTTTTGTTTTGGGTTCCTTCGAGGCGTTACTCACCGAGTGTAATATCTCCAGCTGGCCAGTAGGGGGTGCTGTTTGTCTTCACTGGATTGCCTGTGATCTTGATTATGGCCCTCTCCTTTGGCCTGGAGGGAATGACTGAAGAAGTTAAATATTTTTGTCTTCAATCAATGATTGGTTATAACTTGGGGTGAGGTCATCTCTCTCCCTATTGTCAGCTGAGGTTGTTCTCCGGCTCTCACACCTGTGCCTGAGTCAGAAGGTCTGAAATTGTGGTTGTTCTGGGAAGAGACTCCAGCTGAATTGCAGATGTGGACTCTGATTTTCTCCTGGCTAGAGGAGCCAAGGGATGATGTCCACAGCTCTCCTGCACCATAACTCTCCCTATGCCCTCAGCCCTGATGGTAAGCTCCCGAGGGTCAGTGCCACCACAATGCATTTCTCCCTAGTTGGTCTAAGAAACCGTGGTCAATCAGGCTCCAGCCCTGCTGCTGATCAAGCAGGTCAGGTTCTCAGGCCCTAAGGCTCTTGGGCTCCAACCCCGCCACTAATCAGGCTGATCTATGGTTTATCTGGTCTCCCAGGCTTTCCCTGGTCCTCTGCTCTCTGCAGAGTCCACCCTCTGTGCCTGGACTCACCCATGATTGTGGAAGATAAATCCTGAGGTAGATGTTCTTCTCCTGGCTTTTCTTTCTGGTTTTGTTGATCAGATTTCTATTAAGAGGTTTGTTTTATATCATATATGGGGAAAGATCAGAAAGTTTTATAACTTTGCCTGTCTTCTCTGCTATCTTGACCTTAAGTCTTTTTGTTCCTCTTAAAAGCTTAATAAACTGTGGGACGTGACAGAACTTCCATTTAATTCACAAATCTCTAGATTTGTTTTGCCAAATTATTCCCCCCAAAATCTTGGGAAACTAAAAGATTGTATTATTGAAAGACATTTTCTTTTTAAGGGCTTAAGGACATGAAATTGTTACTACATAACTAATGATCATATATTGTTTCTTGAAATAAGGATCTCATTTCTAATTTAGTAATAATCTCAAGTTACTATATGATAGTGAAAATTCTTTATCCATTCTTTCAAATGAAGTTATTTCTTTTTTTCATTCACCAAGGCAGATTTTATTTAATCATTAGACAAAATGAAGAAAGCATAGGTGAATATTCTTGCTTTCAATGATTCACCTTGCCTGCTGAAGTCCCCCTGATGAATCCATTGAAAAAGTCCACCAAGATACATGTGAAAAGTCTACAAAATAGGGAAGGGCAAGAGGCAATTTCCAAGGCTCACCTTTCCCTTCTTGTTTCTGGTACTATTCTTCTTGATTGCAATCATGGAATTAGTCCTGGATGATGGCATTCATATTCCTGCTTGGAGGGCTAGAGTCCTATCAGGGAGCAGCTAGTCACCTTTCAATTCCAAAAGCACATTGGGACTCCTAGTCCATTTCATCAAAACCACTATCCTCAGAGAGGTTGTCATCAGAGACATACTCACTATCACTGGAGTAGCAGTTGGGCCCAAAGCAGTGGTAGCAGTGATGATCCCTGCAGAGCTGAAGGGCTTCTGTGTCAGGATCAGGGCCAGGACCTCCACAGAGTCACAGCTTTCTCCAGAGGAATCCTAGAGTACCACAGGGGCAGGACAGATGTTAGTGCCATGGCAGCAGCAGGTTTGCTAACAGCAGTGGTCCATGCTGAGAACTGTTTTTTCCAAATTATTCTCTTCTTCCCTCTTTTCTCCTGGATTCCCAGGCCTCTTCCCCAACTCAGTCTTAATGATTTTGATGATTTTTACCCACAGCTAGAGGGAAGGCAAGCTGTAAGCTTTCTGTGTGCTGGGCTTCAAAAACTCCAAGCCTCCAAAGGTGTAGGTCTTTTTTTTCTTCAAATGAAGTTAATTCCTTCATCTGGATCTCTAGTGATGCAGGATTTTCCTATTATTTCTCTTTTAATATACTTTAAAACCTTCTCTAATTTGTATCATTTATCTTGTTATAATCTCCCTGGGGTTCCTAGAGAGGAATTCCTGGTACACAAAGACCTGTAATGGGGTGAACATAGAGGACTAGTTTTGATATCAGCTCTAGGTTCAGATTAAGTTTCCTGCAAATTAATAAAATGACACTGAGGTGACATAATGGATAGAAAACTTGTCCTATAGTCAGAAAAAAAGCTAATTTCAAATTTGGACTCAGACATTCTCTAGTGTAAAAATAAAAAAAAAGTTCTATGAAAGGAACCCTGGATCTCAAAGGGTAAGCTAAAATAAACCACAGTTTGATCACAGTTTACAAAGATTATAGCTACTTTTATTTCTTAAGAAACTTGTAATATAGAATAATGAGACAAGGTTCACATTTGTTCAAAAGAGAGAGATGAAAAAGGGTGAAGCATTTATACATATTTGAAATATAAAAAAACACATTAAATTGGGAAGACAGATGAGAAGTAAGGGTCTATGGAGAAGAGAGTTGTAAACATAAATCAGAAATCAGGAAGATTGCTGTTGTTTAGATAAGTCAGAAATCATGATCATTATTTTTCTTTCTGAGCTGGTCAAGAATGGTTTGAGAAGTTTCAAGCATCCCTGAGTTTAGCTAAAGTTTACTTTTCAAATGATCACTGATATGTTAAGCAGACTTGGGCATCAGAATTTCTTTTATTGACTGATTGTTGTTCTACTCCATTTCCAGTTCTGTGGGGAAAATGTGAACTCTAATATAGTTAATCAACTGCCACAGGCATTACAGAGTTCATGTCCACATGATCCTGGGCAAATCTCTCAAATTCTAAGTCACATTTCTTAACTGTGAAAAAGAGAAATGGAGGTAATAATAGTACTTCTAAAATGAGATATTTGGAAGGTGCTTTGCAAACTTTAAAGTACTGTATAAAGAATATCTCTATTATTATGCTATAAGTGACCTCTTACTATATTAACACTTATTGTCCTATTTGATAATTATGAATCAGTGGCTGTATAATAACCCTATATTCTAGTGATATTTTTTTAACAAGATAATGGGATGGAGTTAAGTGACAAGCCCAATGTCACAAAGCTAGGTAGGTATTAGTGGTATTCTTGCTCACAATCATTAATTAATATTAAAATGCAAGGTGTTATTCACCCATCATATGAAGCAAAATTTTAAAATCCATTTTTTTAAAGTGGGATGATCCAGACTTCATTTTATTCCATATTTGGGAACTTATTATGGGTGCCACTAAAGCTTTTGACTCTTTTGCTATATTTTAATTTAATTTCTTTTCTTCTATTATTGTATAAACCAAGGTCCTTACATTCCATAGTTTAAGATTGCCCAATAATTGCCCTAAATTTACTTAAATGTTGGAAGGTACGTTATAAGACATTTAAGGGTGAGTTGTTATAGGATCAAAAACTTAAAGGGTATTTTTGTGCCATCCTGTATCCTTTTACCAAGTTACCATGTGGAGGTGAAGGTCTGTTCTTTTAAAAAAATCAAGGAAGATGTCTTCAGGATTTGATTAAGCTAGGGATCAGCTCAAGCAGCCTATTTATTGTGACAATTTTCTGGGGGTCTTTGGCTGGGTCCTTTGCTAATACTTTAGGCATTTAAAAATGTCTATTAACACAAAGAAAGCATTATTCTCACTTTTGGTGTTAAATGATATATCTTAAATGCATATCCTTTTCATGTTGTGATTTAGGTTAACCACAAAGGGCTAATTTGTTTTTTTTAATTATAAATAAAATAGAAATGACTCCCTTTACAAATTTCAGGTCTAAATTAGTACACTTCTCTCACCCCAGCATTGTGTTATTTTATCAAAAACAAAACCAAAAACAAAATAAAGAAAAAGACTAGAACAATGACTTTGGTGCCAAGAAGCATTAGTTTTGAATCATTGTTTTGACATGTAATAGTTATATTCAATGGTCAAGTTATATACCCTCTGTGAATTTGCTTTCTAATTTCTGTAAAAAGGCAAAATTAATACTAACTCTGTTTCACAATAAAGTTTGAACTGGCCAAAGTTTATTGTAAACTTTAAAAGAATGCCTTATTGAATATAAGTAACATCTACTACCATCTCATGCACTCTTTTATTTTTTTGTGAGGGACTCCAAAGATTCTATTATCTTAGGGAATTTTCATTGGGAAATACTTTCTATAACTAAACATTTAGAGCTCAGTCTTAGAAACTTCAATTCATCCTAAATCTATCTTGTTTGGCAGAGTTAGTTCTGTCATCTTCCCCATTAAATGATAAGTTATTAGAGAGCAAGTTCTATCTTTTCCCTTTCTTTGTAAACCAGCAATTTACATAGTGCCTGCCATACTAGGAAGTTAATAAAAACTTATTGGGACTTCTGGCCAAGATGACAAAGAGAAGACAGGCACTGTGCTAAGGTCTCCTGATATTCACTTGTTTATAACACGAAACAAATTTCTTAACAGAAATTCAATTGACAAACCAACTTCTGAAAAAAAACTAGGGGAAGAACATCTAACTCTAAGTCTGTCTTCAGAGATCCTTGGTGAGCTGAAGGCAGAGAGAAGATAGCCTGCCTGGATGGGGTGAAACTGGGACTGGCTTAGGATTCAGGCACAGAGACCTTGACTATGGAAAAATCAGTCTAGGAATCAACTGGGGAACAGAGGCTTTGCCTGAGGGATTAACTGTCTGGTCTGCTCTGGCAGGGCTGGAGGGTGAGTTCTAGTGTGGAGAGTTGCAGATATCTATGCCTGGGCTCCTCTGATCTCAAGGATGCCAGACTCCATACTTTCATTTCAGTGAAATCCTCTTCCCAAAACAAACACATTAACACCACAGCCCCTCACCTCAGGCTCAGGCATGGGCAGCAGAGATACCTCAGCTAAACAGGGAGAGTAATTACCTTGCCCCAGTGCATAGTCCTCATTGTCCAAGGAAAATAGCATGCAGCAGCATCACCCAAATCCCTCCAGTCCAAGGGAAAGGTCCTCAAATCAAGGTCACAGACACTCCAGAGAAAGTAATCAGCACTCCCTACTGGCTGTCCCACTTAGAGTTATTCAACTCAGTAAGTAAAGCCTCTGGGGATCTCAAAACCAAACTTCTGAGAACCAGCACCTCCCACAAGACAATATCTCAGGAAAATGAAGAAAGGCCAGCAGAAAGGGGAGTCCAGAGAAAATTACCTAGAAAGTAAAAACCTTAACTCAGAGAGATCTAGAATTTCAGAGGAGAATATAATTTCTTCTCCAGGCCAGAAAGACTTCCTTGAAGAAATCAAAAAGGAGTTTGGAAATCAGTTGGAAAATTTAGGAGAGAAAATTGACACCTTGCAACATTAAAATAAATTCTTGGAAAATACAAAAAGAAAATAATTCTCTAAAAACCTCCATTGGGAAAAAAAGGAAAACTCCTTCAAAAATACCATTGAAGTTTCTAAGACTGAGCTGTAAATTTTTAGTTGTAGAAAAGGAGTTGCAAAATATAAATGAAGAAAATTCTTCTCTAAAAAAACGAATTGAGTTTGTGGAAACTAATGAATTTAAGGGACAACAAGAATCTATTAAATAAAACCAAAAAAATAGAAGAAAATGCAAAATACCACATCAGCAAAACCACTTATCTCTAGAATATAATGAGAAGAGACAACCTAAGAAAAAAAGCCTGGACTTAATATTGCACCATTTAGTAATGGAAAACTGCCATGACAACATTGCACCAGAGGGCAAAACAGTTTTTGAAATAATACATAAATCCCCTCTAAAAAAGATCTCAAAAATGAAAGTGTCAAGGAATATTGTGGTCAAATTCCAACACTATCAGAGAAAAGAGAAGGTTCTGCAAGCAACCAGAAAGAAAAAAGTTAGATAAGAAAGAGTCACATTAAGGATTACAACTGGCTTCATCAGCATTAAGGGATGGAAGGACCTGGAATGAGATTTTTATGAAAAGCAAGGGAGCTTGGAATGCAGTCCAGGATTTTGCCTGTCTATATTTTCTGAGGGCTTCCATAAATCTAATCAGATGTAAATTCCCTTTAGGTTTCATTTTAATTTCATTGTGAAATGTAAATTCACCAAGATAAGAGAAATTTCTATATCCCTCTATTCCTTATATTTACTGTCTCTAGAAAGTCTTTCAAATCCAATCCAATTGATATAGAGGGGATGAGGTTCCTCTTTAACCCACTGAAGTTGGCAAGACTGTAACATTTTGATCTACACTCCCTACACTACCTGACTCACTCACTCACTCTATAGCTGTTTCCCTTTTCTCTTTCCTTCAGGCATTCTCATCTAAGCCTTTATTTTTCAGTCTGTCCTCCAGTAACTTCTTGTTTCTCCAGGAAAATGGTTAATATGTGATCTTTGCAGGACTGTGAAACAAAGAATTACTGAAATTCCCCATGTCTAACAATAGTCCTGAGTTTTTCTTGTCCAAGATTTTTGCAGTGGCCCTACCCTTCCTCCTCTTCCTTGCCTTTCAGAGATAGTGAAGACATTTACAGTAGTACAGTGTTCATCATCTGTGTCAGTGTAAGGTAAAATTCAGGCTAAAAATGTTTTCGTTTTAAGAATTTTATTTGCTGACACAGTTAAGGGAACCTAAGAAAATCATCTAAAATATTTCTTGAAACGATTAACAAATTCAGCAAAGTAGGAGGATGTAAAATAAACCCACATAATGCATCAACATTTCTATATATGAAAAAAACACAAAAGGAAGAGATAGAAAGAGAAATTCCATTTAAAGTAACTCTAGACAATATTAAATATTTGGGAATCTGCCTCCCAAGACAAACCCAGAAACTGGATAAACACAATGTAAAGCATTTCTCACTCAAATAAAGTCAGATCTAAATATTTGTGAAATGTCAACTGCTCAGGGTTTGGTTGAGCTGATATAATAAAAAAAAATGACAATTGTACCCAAATTATATTACTTATTCAGTGCCATACTAATTAATCTACCAAATAACTATTTTGACAAGGTAAAAAAATAAAATAATATAAATAAACAAATACAATTCAAACAAAATAAATATGGAGCAACAAAAGTTCAAGAATAGCAAGGTAATTGATTAAAAAAATATGTAAATGAAGGTAGCCTAGATCTACCAAATCTAAAACAATACTGTAAAGTGACAGTCATCAAAATTGCCTTGTATTGCTTAAGAAATAAAGTAATGAGGGGGTATCTAGGTGGTACCGTGGATAGAGCACTGGCCCTGGAGTTAGGAGTACCTTGGTTCAAATCCAGCTCAGACACTTAATAATTCCCTAGCTGTGTGACCTTTGGCAAGTCACTTAACATCAATGCCTTGCAAAAAGAAAAAAAGAAAATAGAATTAAAATAATGGATCAGTGGATTAAGATAGATTGAAAAGAAACCACATTTAATGACTATAGCAATACACTGTTTGACAGCAGTTCGTGGATAAGTACTCATTATTTGATTGCTGGGAAAACTGGAAAATAGTATAGCAAAAACTAGGCACAGATCCCTATCTCACATCCTATACCAAAATAAAGTCAAATTGAATACAGGTTTTAGACATAAACATGGATAAATTAATAGACCAAGAAATACTCTTCTATCAGATCTAGGAAAAGGGTATAAATTTAAACCCAAACAAGAATTAGAGCACCTTATAAACTACAAAATGAATGATTTTCTCTCTATTATATGAAAAGATTTTGCACTAACAAAATCAATGTTATCAAAATTAGAAGGAAAGTAGAAAATTGGGAAACAATCTTTGCAACCAAGAATTCTGATAAAGGTCTCATTTCTAAAATATATAGAGAATTGTAACAAATTTATAAGGTCACAAGTCATTCCTAATTGACAATTGGTCAAAGGATATGAACAATTTTCAAATGAAGATGTTAAAGTTATATATAATCTTATGAAAAAATGTTCCAAATCATTATTGATTAGAGAATGTAAACCTAAAAATACAGTGAAGCAGCATTTCACACCTATCAGATTGTCCAAGAAGAAAAAACGGGAAAATGATCAGTTTTGCAGAGGCTGTGGAGGATAGGGATATTAACACATGGATGGTAGAATTGTGAATTTATCCAACTTTTCTGGAGAGCCACATGGAACTTTGCTCAAAGAACAATAAAAATATTCATTCCTTTTGACCCAACAATTCCAATTCTAGGTCAATATCTGGAAGAAATCATAAAAAATAAAAAAAGAACCATGTTCCAAGATATTCATTGCAACTCTTTTTGTAGTGGAAATGAATTGGAAATTCAGGGGATGCCCATCAATTGGGAGATGGCTAAACAAGTTATGTTCCATGAATACTATGGAATATTATTGTTCTATAAGAAACCAGATATTGTCAGACTCTAGAAAAGCATGGAATAAGTTATGGGATCTAATGCTGAATGAAGGGAGCAAAACCTAGAAAACAATGTGCACATTAACAACAACATTGTGATGTGATCAGTCTTGATGTTAGTAACTCAACTCAGAAGTTCAGAAAACTAGAACCATATTTAACAAGCTGTGGTCAAAAACACGTTATCTACCATACTAACCTGACTGCCACTGAGGAATGGGGTTGAGAAAGGAGGGTGGAAGGAAATTCTGTTACTTAAGAAAAAAAAACAGGTGCATAAGGCTGAAAAAAAATAAATGAATTTAAGAAAAAAAGAAATTTATTTGCTATGGGCCCAAATTTAAATTTTCTTCAAACACTTACTAGCTGTGTGATCCTGGGCAAATCATTGAATCTGTTTGCCCTAATCTAGTGGAGAAGGAAATGACAAACCGCTCCAGGATCTTTACCAAAGAAATTACATGGACAGTATATGAATAGTCAAAAACAACTAGCAACAAGAACAATTTATGGCACTGTAGATTTCAGGTGTTATGAAAAGTGAATATTATCTGAAATTATTGTTAATTCTCATAAATGATAAGATTCTAAATTTAAGCATGTGGTGATTTTATTTGAAGTCTATAGCTTCTTGAGCAAAGATAATATTCCATCTAAAGAAAACATACAAAATGTTAAGGGAAAAATGAGTATGCTTTGTATCTTTAATGTACATGTAATTAAACTGTACAGTTATTTGAAATTATTTCTATTGTTTGTTATTAATCAGACTTCAAGAAATTTTTTGCTAATCAACATTTCAGAGAAATATTTTCTGCGGCATTTTCATTTGTATGTATACACATTTATAAAAAACACACAAACATTTCACACACAGATACACACAAGTATACAACAGTGCACATGTACACAACATGCATATCTACATTCATATATATATATATATATATGCATACATGCACATGTACAAATGAAATAATGCAATTAGAGAGAATTTGAGAAGCTTTGGAATTTTTCTGGTCCAATATTAAATATAGAGTTTTTTGTTGTCATTTTGTATAATACAGAACCTTAAAATTAAATTGCCTTGATAAAAAATAAATGAAGTATATAAAAAATTTAAATAAAATTTCACTTTATCCATATAGCAAGGAGTTCTTGGCATAATGAGTTATTGTTTGTCCTTTACTCTCAAAGAAATGAAATCAGGGATGTATTGTCATAACATGTAATTGAATTCTACAAAGTCTGTGAAAAGTCACTAGTTTCATTTTATGGATATGGATGCAGACACATATAGATTAGGACAAGTGAAGATAGCATTGGATGCAGTAGGAGATCTTGACCTTTAAAAGCTAAGGTCTTTCCCAGGTCACAGTTTGAGAAGTCAAATATGTTAATTGCTAACGTGTACATTGTCTCAAGATTACTTGATCATTAAGGCAAGTAAGTAAGAAATGAAGCAAAGGATAGTATCCTTTTCATAGTTAAAAACTCAATCCATGAAGGGAGAGCCTCAGAATTTTTGGACAAAACAAACAATTGCTTATATTCACTCTGTTGAAATCAAGGCGAATACAATGGGCTATTTGGCTTAGCATGGAGTTCTACACTGTTTCTGTACTACCAAGAGACTGACAGTTGAGTTTTGTTTTATCTAGAAAGTGGAGCACCAAATTAAGCAAGCAAAATTTTTGAAGCAGTTTTTCTTGGGGAGCAGCATTCAGACTCACGCAAGTTCTAGGAAATGTGATAAGTGTTGAGCAAGCAGGGAGTGGTGAAGTATTTTTTCCTTGTTAAAATGTGATGTGATAAATAATAGGTTTGGCAATTTATAAAGTTAGTGAGTATGGTAGTTCCACACTGTACTTAAAATGAGAGAGAGAGAGAGAGAGAGAGAGAGAGAGAGAGAGAGAGAGAGAGAGAGAGAGACTTCTTGTAGGATCTTAGTTTTCTTAATAATTATCAGCATTGTTTTCATTTTATTATTTATTTTATATTGCTACAATTATCTTGCTGTGAAAGTAAAAAGAAACTCCTCCTCCACTCAAAAAAAGATAGAGAAACCTAAATAATAGTGAGAGAGGGGGAAAAAATGTGTACTTCTGTCTGTGTTCAGTTTCCCAAGGCTCTATCTCTAGGATGAGTTGCCTTTTTTATCTGAGCAGTTGCTTCAGTATCTTTTCCCACAGTAACTATTACTACTTATATTTCCCTCTATTCTATTCCTCCCCACTCACATTTATTCTGTTCTCTCTCTGCCTTCACTCTTTCACTGCCCCAAATTGTATTGTATCTGATTAGCCTCTCCCAGAAACTTCCCTCTCTTCTATCACCTATACCCCCCTCCCCCATCCCCTCATGCCATCCCTTTCCTCTCATTTTTCTCTAAGGTGAGAATAGATTTCTATGCCTTATTAAGTGTGTTTTTAATTTCCTCTCTGAGCCATTTCTGAAGAGACTGAAGATTCACTCATTCCCCCTTACTATCCCCCATTCCACTCCATTGCAAAAGCTCTTTCTTGACACTTTCACATGAAATATCTTAGCCCATTCTTCCTCCCCTTTTGCTTCCTTTCAGTTCTTATCACCCATTTACCCCATCTTTATATTATACCATTATGTTCAATTCCCTCCTGAGCCATGCTCCTTCTAACTGTGTTATAAATGAGAAGTTTCCTGTGAGTTATCATTATCTTCTTCCCATGCAGGAATACACAAAGTTCAATATCCTTAAGTTGCTCATAACTAGTCCTTCTCATTCATCCCCTCTATACTTCCCCTGATCCCTGTACTCAGTGATCAATCTTTTGTTCAATTTTGGTTGTTTCAACAGGAAAGTTTGAAAGTCCCGTTTCATTGAAAGTCCAGCTTTTCCCCTGCAAGAAGATGTTCAGATTTTCTGGGTAGTTGATTCTTGGTTGTAAACCAAGCTCTTTTGCCTTCTGGAATATCATATTCCAAGCCCTATAAGCCCTTAATATAGACCCTGCCAAATCCTGTGTAATCCTGACATTAAAGGCATAGTATTAGAATTGTTTGTTTCTGACAGCTTGTAGTATTTTTCTCTTTGACTTTGGAGGTTTAGAATTTGGTTATAATATTCCTGGGAGTTTTTCTTTTGGGATCTCGTTCAGGATGCAATGATTCACTCAATTTCTATTTTACCCTCGGCTTCCAGTATCTCAGGGCACTTTTCCTGCATTATGTTTTTGAAAAATAATGTCTAGGTTCTTTTCTTAGTCATGACTTTCAGGTAGCCTAATAATTTTTAAATTGTCTCTCTTGGATCACTTTTCTAGATCAGTT